>NW_028233338.1:1200000-1800000 GCF_057557595.1 Rhyacophila brunnea | reverse complement strand
TAAGATGATTTAACTTTTAGTTTAATACTCCTTTTATATCAAAAATATAAATAATAATTTAAACTTTGCTCTTGTGAAATTATTGAGAAGTTAAAAATATCATGCTAGATTTAGATCGTTATTTTTTAATACAAAAATTTCCATTTAAACCACGTTCGACATATAAATGATCTATCGAACAAAAAATTATTTATTTATTATAAATATGACTATCCTACATTCGCACTTCAATCTACATCAAAATAAACTACGTAACATATATCTAAAATCAAATCCTGTGATCGAATATATTTTTTTGACAGAAACCATGCACTTTCAACATCATTTTTTTCACAAGATCGTTCTATCATTATTCTAAAGGCTGTAACGATGCGAGATCACATGGAATCATTCTACCTACGTCATAAATAAGATCAATACATTCTTCTTATAAAAAACTGGCTCGAGATTTTCCTTTCCAATCTCAGCTATAGAATTCTTCAAACAAATTTAATACACCATTCAAATGCTTTTCATAGCATAATTATGTTTGAAGACATAAACATTATCTTTTTATATTCTTTTGAAATTCCTTCATTAAAACTTCAAACACTTTAGAAGTTAATTATTCGATATTTTTATGAAATTTAATGAGTTTCAATCATAGCTACGATCATTAGAGCTATTCGCAAATTTTAATGTTTAGAAATTCCACAGACTTACATCCTATTTTTTTTAATTCAGACTTCGGTTTCTTCCTTATCATTCTCAAATAAATATATCTCAAATCTGAAATAATCAAAACGAGCGACATTATCACATATGTAATTTTCTTCTAAAAAGCTCTTCATCAATTTTAAAAGTAAAAAAACTTCTATTTCTAGCATCACATTATACTATATGCAAATTTATTCTTTTCATGATGATTACCAATATCAGCTGGGCTTTAATATATAAAGAATATGATATTAATTTTAAATAAAATCATTTTCTTATATTTCAAAGAACTTAAAAAATAGTCACAATATCAAATTCTTCTGTAATTAGAAAATGCATGTTCTATTTCTACAAAATCACAAAAAAATATTTATTGATTTATTATAATGTTTCAGATCGAACAATATCTTCTTCTCAAATAGTGACAGATTAAATCTGTTTAATCTTTTAATTACTTTGTCATTTGTCATGATAAATCTTGTTCAAAAAATTATGGGATAAAAAAATCATTCTAATTTACATATACTTGTCTTCATGATCTGAAAATACATGTAGGATCTACAAAACATAAAAAATACAAATTTATAGTAATTTTAAAAGTCGGTATATAAATTTAAGTTTTTAATGTAAATTTCTATTTATAAAAAATTGTATTTGAATTTTATGTTACTACATTATAAATAAATTTAGAAATTCAATAGGAATTTGTGATTTTTAAAACCTTATATCATGTAAAATAGAAATCTAAAAGATATAAATGAAAAAGAATTACTTATTTTATAAATGATATAATTTTAAGATATTCTGCGTATATACTATGATTGTAGGCTACAAAAAAATCGAGAAATAATATAAATCCTATTCGATTGATATGAAAAAGTATATTTTTTGCATAATTGAAGAGAAATAAAGAAAGAGGAATAGTTACCAGACTTAGGGAAGCCTCTTTTATATAAAAAGTAACAGATAAATGCATTAAAATGCCAAGATATAGACTTATAGTCGAATTTCATAATTTTTATGATTTTAATGGTAAAAATCTTTTGCTGTGTGTAGTAACACTAGAACATAGTTCTAGATATCTTAAAAATCTAAGCACATGCTAGAAAAATAATAAAGCACTGATCCGGATTGTATTGGAAAATTTGCGCTTTTAAAATTTATAATTTAATTGCTTGATTTGTAAAATAAATATTGACAATAATACAAGCATTTAAACACCATTAACGGAATAATCAATTAAATGAAATAAATATTTTGTGAAATAACTAAACGTTAAACAAAAAAATTTGTAATAGAATTCCACAAATTAAATAAAAATTCAATTATAAAAACGTTTGATTTGAGTTTAAAAAAGGTATTTGAAAATATATGATGCAGCACCGTTGATTATTTATTCAGATCTTATAGGATATAGTTTTTTCTTTTTGATGGATTATAATAAAATAATATATAATTTTATAATACAATAGTGTTTGACTCATTCAAATCGACGATTAATCTTGAATCCTGGTGCTGATTTTAATTTTAAACTATAATTTATAGGCAAGACAAATATATAGCTTGTAATATAGTATCAATACTATGGTAGCGAAAATTACAAATATAGCATCTTTAAATAAGAATGAAATGCTTACATATGTGATAACAAATTCTAAATTGTTGATGCTTATATTAAATTTGTCAAATTTTATTATATGCACGTCTTCTATGTTTGTCTCGTTAATTATAATTAGAAATGTTTACTGTCAATATATTAAATTTTTTTGATCACTTTCTATAAAATTTATAATAGAGAGCTTGTCTTTATTCATTTATATCCATTTTGATAGTAAATGACAATTTATCTACCAAATTATTATTTTTATATCAATGTTATTTTTTATTACATAAATATCTTTATTTCATGTGCGCACAGCTTACTACCCACGTTCGCCCCATAATTCTATCTTAATTCTTCTTCCATACCTCTACTCCCTTCGTAATAAATTTGGAATTTTCACAACTTCAGATCTCTATATATGTCTCGATCCTATTCTTGGCCCATGCCTTGCTTTTATATTTTATGATACTGTGTCACCTCTTTGTTAAGTTAAACATATGGGATAATTTTTTATATGAACTTGTATATTAATGATGCACAAATGCAAAAAGATCATACTTAAATAGTTTCATGTTCACAACTTTTTTTATATTGTCGTTTTGTCGTATGAATGTCGATCAGATTGATAGAGTCCTTCTCTTTTATGGGATTAAGATTATTAGGTCTGTGCGATTGTTTATTTGAAATTGATATTATATTTATATTCAGTTAAGGAGTTACGAATTTCGGACGAATTTGAAGCATACATGCAAGCTCTCACACTCCGCAAGACACTTGAACTCATCTCATTCATTCGAGAGAAGTGAAGAGTTGATGAAGATAGAATAGGGGAAGGGTCAAAAAATGCATCGGGGAGTTGTGTAATATTCCTAAAACGCTGACCACGTCATAATAGATAAAACGATTGTAAGGAAATTAACCCATAATAAATAATTTAATCTTTATTCCTAGCGAATTCGCAATACCCATAACTTACAGTGTGTCTATGTATTTACATAGCTTTCCTATAACTGATATTCACGCCAAAATGTGATCTAGAATCTACATCATCCAATTTATATGAATTCGTGCTTATTTTTACCATTTAAGGTGCTTTATTTTATGATTCAGAAGTTAGAAAAAAGTTTATTCCGTTCAGCTCAATTAGAAAGTTAGAGAAGTTTTGATAAAATATTCTATATCGTTAGAGCAACAATATAAATGGAAAGATGACAGATCAAACTCAAAATTTTGTATTTAGGGTTTTTATAATAGTTTCTATATATCGTTACCAATAAACGTTCTATACGATAGAGGATGAGATTCCTTGCATATAAGATTCTCACCGCTATTTTTATAAATACCGAAACTAGTAAAACTCTCAAATTATAATATATTGAGCTATATACTCAAATCAATTTGGCCGTGTCATAAAATCAAGATTGCACAAGCCTAGACATTTTTTTATGCTCAATATTTCTGACTTATTTTCAAGATTATCTATGTCTTTATACAGTTTAATTGTATATTATTACCTTTTATCCATCATGGAAATAAAAAGTAAATTAACTATATCCCTTTTTAAGCTGGTGACATTTTGGCTCTCTTTTACTTGATTGTAATTCTTTAAAATATAATGACTGCAATTTTATATCTTTTTATCTTGTAACAATATTGATATTTTCAATTTTATATTAAATTATATTGTCTATGGATTGATTGTATATTTAAATGTATTATAATCTCTTATTTCTTGTTGAATTTTACTTAAGACAGCTTATAATTAGAATTATATAATTTATACGCATTTACTACTTTTGTCTATTTCACTTCATTTTATAAAATTTAGTCATGGGTATAAGGAAAAACAATCACATTTTGTATTAATTTCTAATAACGGAATGATAAAAAATAACTAAATTGGCATTGTATGCTCCTCATCGTGTCTTTTTTTAATAAACAGATTTTTACTATATTATTTGTTATCGATTATAAATTACAAATGAGAATTATTGAGAATTCTCGACACGAGTTTTAAAGCCTCGTTAAAGATAAAACTGATATCCGAGAACCAGCGGAGGCTTGTTAGGAGATTTATGAGCTGTATATATTACATAAAAAACATGAATTCACTCAGTAGTATCATCGGAAATCGGGATTCCCATGTCAGAAATAAAAAAATAATGAAGTGGATTTGCAAAGTAGCTCGCTGTTATGGATGGGTGAAAAGTTGTAATAAACAATACTCGTAAATTTATGTCTTAATTTTGCCGACTATATTTGCGCACAATTTATAATTTTTGGTAAAAACTCCTCCTTGTTTAAATTTTAATAGATTTAAATAAAACCAGGGTGTTTATTTATTTTCTTTGATTATAATAATTATAATCGGCAATTTTTATATTAAATATTCTATTACAAATCTTGTCTCTGATATTAAAATATATTAAAATCTGCCAACTATATTTTTATTATGTATAATCGTTTATATTAGCATTAAATATAAAATTAAAAAAAGAACGTTTTTTATTGATAATAAGCATTTTAACTACAAATTACTCAGTTTTAAATTTTTACACCAAATTCATATTTCAGTTCTAACTATTCAATTCCTTGTATTATCAATATTGTGTAATTAAGACACATTATATTTTTTACATATTATCTGATCACATATATATATATAAATTAATTATTATAACTTTTTATTCTCTTAATATAAAAATGTATGATTTTGAAAAATATTTAATATAAACACATGGTTTTTAACATCTATATGAATATCTTTTATCCGTAAACTAATAACAATGATTATATTTTATTTTATTGTATACATTTTTATATTACTTTAGGTTTTTTTAACTTATAATATTGTATGTTTTTCCTAAAATTTTATCTTAATTATTTTCTCTTTAGTTACGACAGTTTATATATTTTCATTATTTTTCACCACAAACTCATTCGCCGTCTACACGATTCCTACTATTAATTTAATAATTTAATCATTTTAATGTTGATTAAGACCTCTGGTTGGATTATTTTTCTTTATTCAAAGCAAAAGAAACCAACAGATAAATTTTAATGCTCATCGTAACAAGATATTATAAATAATATATAAATAATATAATCTCCAGTAAATAATTTTAAAACCTCACTATTCCTGATTAACAAAATATCAATCGCTAAGACTAGAAAAATAAACACATAAAAAAATTAGCATATTCCAATTAATAATAGCGCGAAAATATTCTTAATTCAATAAGTATCGATTTATAAAAATCAATTTTTTTTTGTTGTCTTTTAAAAATATACTATTATGTCATGAAACCATAAAAATTATAGACGAGATATTAATTTTGTTTATTTAAAACACGAGACCTTCATCTAAAAAAATTTAATGTACAGGCTACAACAATAGCATATTATATTCATAACTTCTGATAAAAATAAGAGATGAAATTCCGCTGTCTCTTTTGAAATTTCAATTTAAATATTTCAAAATGATTTACTTAAGCATTATTCTTTTACACAAAATATTTCACTAACAATAATACGACAATCTGAAAAACTATGTTCTTTAACTGTATCGTTACGCTGCGGATATCAATCTTAAAAACAACATCTTAATTTTAGTTTTCTTAAACATTATGAATTTTGGAAACCTTTATTCCATATAAACACATTATCATTAAAACCCTTTTTTATGAGAATCATCCATAGGCAAAATATACATTGTCAGAATCATACTTTTTGGCTATCCCAATTTCATAATGTGCGCATTCTATTCTTAGCACTCATGCGCAAATCGTTTGCAATATCTATAATCAAGATCCACTATTCTTTATATTCATCATATATTTATTCTCATGAAAATCATTGATTAATCAAAAAATCATGTCATAAAATTTAGCTCACATATAAAATACATTTATCATCCGTATTGCGCCTTTAAATACCATACCTCCTTTATACCATCATACCTCGATCTTCTTGTCATCTTATCCTTTACAAAACCATCGATCAATTCTATTTTTAAAAACACGCACATTTTTTTAACATCATTCATAATTAACTTTAATCTTATACATATTATCCCAATACAACCCTTAATATCTTCGCTTACAGTATATAGCAAAACATACATCCCCATTCTTTTAACATCATTTATTTTGACAACTACCTCTAATGAATACACAATCAAAAGCTACATTCTTCCACATATTTGCTACGACATTATTCTGTTTAATAATTTTGATCACTCTTAACATCATCCATTTATATTATTGATCATATACAAAAACATTACTTTAACTTTAAGTATGGGCTTCTTTTTTATTTTTTATCCATACATATATCTAATTATTATCTAAATCAGATTTCTCGCTACGTTTTCATTCTGCGTTTTGAAGATTATAGATCACGAAAAATATCACAAATTATTACAAATTATGTTCATTTCACATGTAAATTATACAAAATCAAAATCAAACGTTGACACAACTAAATATATTTCATATAACCACATACCTGTTCATATATGAACAAATTATTCAAATTCTATTTATCCTCATGATCTAATATATATTCACTGATAAAACACTATACCATTAGGATCATATTTCTTATCAACTTTACAGATTGATCCTTTACCCCAAAAAAATGCATTTTATATTATTTCAATGCTTAGCACGTACTATTATATATCTTTTTCCTGAACTGTTGCAAAAATTTATTCTATTCAAATTCATATTCTTAAGTATTATTCAACATGACTTTCTTTAGTAAAATTATTCATTTCAGCAAGCCGGAGCTGACTATCAATTTCTTCCTATAAGTATAAAAACCCAACTTTCACCGATATACACACACCTATAGCATCAACATATCATAAATCTCTCGTTATATATGTTTTTTGTCTAAGAAAATTTATAATATTTAAAATACATCTTAGAAACTCCAGGCTATAGCAAAAGCTCATGTATTTTGAAATTTGTTGTGCACCCCATGGTAAAGATGGGTACATATTGCTATACACCACCTCTAGTCTATAAACACTTACTCTTTTATCCTAACCTCATCTTAAAAACCTCACCATTAGACATAGAAGTGTCCATTAACTTAAACGTTGTTTATTGTCAAAATTAAGATTTCATGTACCAATAAATATATAATTATAACCATATTTATGATATTTTGAGCTTCTCCGAAAGTACTTTCACATTATATATATCGCATCATCGTCTATTTAAAAAAATATATATAAAAAGCTACATCTTAATCTAATTTCAAGACGTCATACATATTTTGTGACCCAAAATACATTTTAATATCTCAAGAAGCAGCATTATATATTTCATTCAACAAAAAAAAGAAAAAAACCTAAGTCCAATAATTTCTTGATATGAACCCTAACGCTTTCTAATCCTCAATATTTTAAGATATTTATGCGCTTAAACCTAGAATTATTAAAATCTTTTTTTTTAAAAGTGTATGTATTAAAAATAGTGTTTAGGACTTCGATTTAATTTTGAAAGACCATCAAAAAAAACTCAGTGATACAATATTAAACAAAATAAAAGCCAGGAGAATGCTCAAATTACATAGAATCTCTCTTTCCATTGATTTAAGATAGACATTATATTTAAACATTCATAATAACAAACAAATAAATCTTACTTATCCATGTAAATGATCATGCTTCGAAATGTTATTTGTTATTTTTCGATTGATAGCGAAAACATTTTAATATTATTTCACTGCCATTATATTCTCTATATGACTAAATTTTAGCGTGATTTAAAATCAAAATTCTGTAGTTATTTACGTTATAGTTTATAAAGAAATGGTAAGTTATAAATTTTGTATTAGAATTTATCAGCTTAAATTGGAAAAAAACTATAATTATATGTAAGACTTCTAAAATAACAGAAATAAAGAAAAAAAGCTCTATAAAACTTTTTTAAAATATAACACTCATAAAATTACGGTGTAAAATAACAATAAATATAAATTCTATAATTTTCTTATACCTATGATCTAATTAAAAGATTTGCAATCAATCGATTATGTATGAAAAAAAACAAAACCATTTATTTATGTATTCCTCCATTACCATAATTAAGAATACACCAAAATTGCAAAAATCGGAACTATATTGCATAAAACACCCGTATTCATATTTTTAAAGGCTATATGATAGTTTCGAAATAAAGATTTCTACAAATGTAGGTATTTAAAACTTACTGCACGGAAATATAATATACTAAATACATAAATTGTAAATATAAGTTTGCAAATTTATTATAATGAGAAAAATCTAAAGTATAAAGTATATACGTAGTTTTACCTTTACTTTATATATTAAAGCTAATTTTTGATTTTAAAATATAGGATTAAAATCCCGTTTTGACTCATATCTGCTTTATAGTAGGATCTATACTCTTAACATTTTTAGTGTATTTGTACAGTGATATTAATGGCTTTATTTTAGGATTAAAAAATATATGCTTCGTGGAGGCTAAAAAAAAGGTCATCGTCTAAACATATAGTAGATATAAATAATTTGCCGCATTTATTCGTAAAAACCGGTCTATACTGCAATGAAAAATATGTAAGTTAATTAGCATAGTATATGTAGAAAACCATAGAATAATTAGCAGATATGACTGCTAGTATTTACTAAATCAATTTTTACTAATTTAAGACTGATTTTTGAAAGGCTGACGTATAATGTTACTAAGTACATTTAATTTAAAAGATGATCAATAAAGTTAGAAGAAACTATGATTAATACATTTATTAAAAAATATGCACAATACATTTATTATTAACTATAAAAAACACATTTATTAGAAACTATGATCAACAAATTTTTATTAGAAACTATGATCAACAAATTTTTATTAGAAACTATGATCAACACATTTACAATCATCTATTTCCAATTAGGGTGTTTATAAATTCTTATAAACATTGTGTTTAATTACACTAAACTATATATTATAAAAAAAACAAAAAATTCTTATAAACATTGTGTTTTAATACACCAAACTATAGATTATAAAAAAAAATAGAAGCTTATAGATAATTTTTGAACATGTTTGCTGCATTTAAGGTATAATTTTTTTTTATAAAAGTCTTGAATAAAGTATATTTATATATTAAAATATATGTGAAAACTTTACACTTATCTACAATATTTTATGCTACACAAAGAAATTCACGTTATGAGAAAAATGATGGATTATATTTAATATTGTATAATATGACTTTCATTCAAATAATTATAGTATATATCTTAAAATTTTATTTGCACATATATCGTCAAAATTATGCTTTATAATCAAATTGACAAAAGTTAGTTCATATTTTTATTTTATTTTTAGATTTTATTATTTATTCTTAATATTTTTTACTATTTTTATTGTATTTCAAAAGTTATTAAAACGTTCTTTTTAAATTTAATATAATTGACTAGAATAAAAATACTAAAATAAAAAAACAGTTAATTTGATCATAGAAAGTTGATTTTGAATAATTTATCACACAAAATATTGGTTTATAGTAAGAAATATGTTATAATTATTTAATCCAAGTTTTTATGCAATGATGTTTGCCAATTTTTTTTTACAAATATTGTTTTTACATATAATTGTTGCATTCGAATATATATTGTTTAAATGTTATTATTTTATGCTTTATGCGATATTACCCACTCAAGTTTTTAATAATAGGTTTGAATATATGTGTAATTTATAAATTATTACTTGATCGAGAAAGTGTTTAAATGCTGTTGTTTGTAATAATATACATTTTTGCATAAAATCAGATATTGCAAACAAAGCTTACTTCACAAATTTAAAGATTATGGTTTTAAATAGTAGTTAATCACAATAAAAAGGCAGATTATGTATAATTTTAGTTACACCATACGTTAAATTTACCATTTAAGATCTTTTTTAATCAACAAATAAATGTGGCATTAGATCTTCTATGTGCTAGTTAACATTTTTTTAAAAATAATTTTTCGCATTCATGCTGTCCGATAAATAAATCGTATTCAACTTGAATATAAAAGATTAATGTTATAAAAAACATCTTATATATGAGTATAAAAATATTATTATTATATGAATAAATATTCTTTTACTTATATTTTATTTAGTTTATGACTAATACATGTAATTAACTTCGACTTTGTTCAATAAAGAAAAGAAAATTTTATATATCTCTATAATTATTAAGTTCTAATTTTTTTTGTATATTTGATATTTATATTCTAGCAGTCATATTTTAAAAATGGCTTTGTAAGTATTAAAAATCTATTTTATGCAAGGATATTTGTAGTGTGCTCGTTCTCAATATCATTGCTTAATTTAAAACTTTTTTTTGCAATAGCTTAGCATTTTAAGATAATAATATCGGAATATGTTTATTACGGTGTTCGCTAAAATTACATATTCAAACAAAACCATTTTTAAATATAAAGTTATAGTTAAAAGACAATTTAATATATGACAAGTCATCACTCGAACATTTATTTTAATTAGATTTCTATTTGATAATATTAGACACACAAAGTGTATTTTTTAAATTTTTAAAATTTTTTAGGTTAACTTTCATAAATTATTCATATTATTTTGGTAGTTATATAACTAAGAATGATTAGGTTAAATTATATTGACAAAATTTTCATTCTAATTTTTGTTGTTTGCATTTATTTAAGCTTTTTTGATGCAAAAAATTAGTTTCAACTAAAATTATTTATATTCAAAAAATAAATATAGAAAAAAGAATTATTTATCATGTGGTTATACCATTCTTATGAAAATATCGAAAAAGCTTAAATGACATAAGAATGTCAAGACTGTTATAAGATATGTTATTTTTACAAAAAATAAATATAGAAAACCTTATCAGTGTTTTATATTTTAAATTTTAAGCAAAGATAAATATATAAAATTGTACTTTTATTTTGTATTTTATGTTTATTTATTTTTATAAAGCACTTGGAAACCGATTTGGTGATAGATAGTGATAACATATATTATTTTTTGAGTTTTAAGTTATTTTCATGGTCTTGTGAAGCTTAAAATATCAATTAAATGCGATTTGATCAATTATAGCTTGTTAAGTTCACATATTAAGTAATATTACTTGACATTTTTTTTAAAAAGAGATAATCTTTTGTTTTTTTGTTTCTTGAGTAATGTATAATTCACATCTTAGATAAAATACTTATTTTACTATAATATTTCATCACGCTGATGTCGCAATATATAAAAGTTTCTAGATTGAAAATACAAATATGGCTAGTGTTTTGAATTTAATTAACTTCATACAAAATGAGTATTTCCGTAAAATTTCTTCCTAGTGGTTATTACCGAAATAAACCTAATTAACTTGAAGCAGTTTTAGAAAAAATAAACGATAAAATGTTTTTATGATTTACTATTGCACAATAAAACTGCTTAATTGTAAGATTTATTCCAAAAATGCATAAATACAATTTTTATTTATAATTATAATTTCTTGTTTAAATTAATATGTCTAATCCGAAAAATATATTGAAATTTTGTGAAGATCTTGACTTTTATATTTTTGAAGGTTTGATCATCTTACATGATTAAAAAATTGACAATATTGCATTTTTAATCGTTCTAAAACATTTACTCCTATATTTATTATCATCAAAGAGTGCTTAAAATTTATATGATATAATTTCATTCAATTTTTTTTTACAAACGATCTAAAAACATTGTAAAAATTTTTTATATCATATTTGATATCTTCACATAAAAATTTTGATTCTTTGATCAATATAACTCTTTATTGCAAATGAAGGTCGAGAGCATAATATGCATTCATCGGTATAATTTATTTTGCAGGTCTAAGATATGTTTATATTGATTAATAAACACTTTCTGCTAAGCGCTTGGTATTTTCTAGCGGGGATTGATCTTTAGACTAGAAATTGTTTTAAAAACAAATCTGAAGCAACGGGATTTAGAAGAATAAGTGTAATTAAAATCCCTAGAGAAAAAACGAAGGTTTTAAATGAATCATAAGACCTTTTAAAGTTATAAAGAACGCAAAGCTTTAAGTATTGAATTATAAAATATATTTTATAGGAACGGAACTTTCTGATTTACATATTTTTGGCTTTTTTATGCAGATTTGTTTAAATTTTAGATCATGTTTGATACCAAATTATTCTATCATTAATAAAGATATTAACTAATAATAATTTCTTAAATTCATTATAATTCAATATTTCGTTCATTTCTATATCTTCAGAATCGTATCAAAATATAAAAATAGTACCATATTGACAATTTTATTTTACATAAATTTCAAAACATATGTGAATTTATATAGAAAAAATATTTTCAAAAAATTTTTAAAACTGTACCAATGATAATATAAGTCACAAAATTTAAAATATATATAATAGGATTGATTCATAATACAAAAAAATACCTTTTTTGGCAAATTTTAAATATGCTTCAATTTAAGGTTGAATCCATGGTTTGCTTCTGATAAAATTCGTATGAGTAAATAGAAAAACATACAAATATTTGTTTTAATTTTTTTATTGTGTAGATTTCTAAGTTCTGAAATAATAATATAATACTAGATATAATGCGTACCTTATAAGTTTGCATTTAAATATAAAAATTTTCTTTTACTGTAGTTTAGTATATTTATGATTTTAAAGTAAAGTAATACATATTTCTTTTACTTTTACACAATCACAGATAAAAATTTGAATATTATAATAATATAAGAAATATAAAATCCTTAGGTAAAAAAAAATTCATTTTGTTTCTGCAAAATTAAAAAATCCAATTATATAATATAATAGGTCAAGTGATTTTTAATGGGATTTATATGATAAAGGTCATTGTGTAATATTAATGTATCTAATTATGCTATAAATGTTAAAGTGTTTATTTAATATAAATTTGTCTTATATTTATAATTACACATTCGATGATGTAGAAACATTGTTAATATAGAGTGTAACGGAATACATATTTTTTAAAGATCGAAATATATCAGAAAAAAAAAGCTTTATTAAGGACTCAAAAAATGTTAGCTTTCGATCTCATGTAGAATAAGAAATAAAAGTTTCATTTTAATCAAGTAACTATTCAATCTTTATATTCTAAACAATATTACATACAGTTTTACAATAGAAATAACATAGAAGAGATACAAAAGGCGGTTTTATAGAAATATTATCTTTCTTTTATAAATAGATAAAAATAAAATTTTTATCGTATTCCAAAAGAAAGATTTGACGATTATTTTTTCTTTAATATTTTCACTGAGAGATTCATAAAAGATGTAAGAAAGTGAATAATATAAAAAAAAACATTACGTAGGAGAAAAATTAGATATTATTCACTGATAAAAAGGTAACTACAGGGTCATATATGGAAATAGCTATAGTTCGTTCATAATTCATAGCAGTATATATTATTAAACTCCTGCAGAATAAAATTTTGCAGATAATCATAGATATGAGATATATTTTTTATACAGCCGCAAATATAAGATATTAAAAATATCAAAAAATCCATTATTATAATATAAGTTTATGCTCTTATATATAACTAAAAAGTCAGAGTAATAAAAAAAATATGGATAAGTTGCGTTCATATTTACTTATATTCGTAGATCTACCTTTAATTTTTCCACCTTTTGTATGAGACTTAACAAGAATGCTTTATATCGTAATTTAAATTAAAAAATTATGTTCTTGTTATATAGATTTTATAAAATCTTACGAAATCATCTGATTTTCGAATTTTCTACAAAAAAAACGCGTTTAAATAAATTTAAATTTTTTTTAAATTCTTATTAGATTTCTTGTACATTAAATTATTGCGTGTATATACAAACAATATTCGATTGAAATATACGAATTGCATTACCGATTATATGAAGCTAAAACACAGCATCTTTGAAAAACTAGAGTGTACGATGTCAGTAATTTTTTAATATAGCTATATTAAACTACTTTAACGATCAATAAGTTGAAAAAATGTTGCCTTCCCCGAAAATAATACATCGACATGATTTATTATAATACAAAACATGTTACAAAACAAATTTTTAATATCCTAGGATTTATAAAAGAGTTGAATTCTTGTCACTCAGTATATCATGAGATAAAAGATTTGAAGAGTTATGTTTTTACCTTCAAGAAAAAGCTTTTTGTTAGGATATCTATTATATTAAATAAGATCATAAAAAATTGATATAGAAAAAAGGATATTATCTTGTTGATTAACATATGTAAAGTTTGATATATATTTGAAAATTGTATGCAAGAGTGTATATACCTGTAAAAATTCTATAAAAAGAAATAATCGTATTTTTCGCATCCCTATATATATTTTATAGAATTTAACACAATTTCTAATATGATGTAAAATATTTTATTCTGTAAAACCACGCTGAGTTATACCATAAATTCATATTGAATAAATAAAAATACATAATATACGTTAATTTGGTTATTTTCACGACTGAAGGAGTTATAATATAAAAAAAAATTTTGATTGATGTTTCATTATTGGTTCTTACACTTTTGTAATCGATTTCAAATATCTTTTAAATAATAAGATATGTCGAAATATTTATTGAAAAAGGCCCTATAATCTTGGTCATTCGAATTTAATATAACAACACTATATAACATACATTATCGCTGCAATTGATAATTTACTATAAAAATATAATGTTGTAAGAGCTGTTTTTTTCATAAATAAATTAAAATCTTTTTTTTCGTAACAGATTTTATATATCTTCTTTGCAATATCGTATTTTTTTGTCTTTGTGAATTATGTCCAATAAACAATTTATGTATTCGTAATAAGCCTTTTTCACACTTAAATCGTTTCTAAGACATATAAAACCTATTAAAAAATGCTTTTTATTTATACAAATATGTTGAGCGATCGTTTTTTTATAAACTTATATGAAATATACATTTTCATATATTTTAAAATATAAATAAAATTCCTAGAATATCGATTCTTATAAAAATATATATTTGTCACATAGGAAAATGGATTTAAAGTGAGCATATTTAAAAAAAAACAGTTTTCGGAGTTTAGCAATACTAGTTGTCGCTAAATTGAGTGTCAACGTTAACAAATATATTGCTATCTACATATTTTTGCATTTATTACTTTTGTATATACTTAGCAAAACCTTTAAACAGTATATTTTTTTTTTTGAATACACTCAAAATCATTATAATACATTTCTAATTTGACATATTTTTTTATATACACACAAAAATATATTTAGCACATATATAATAAACGCTTACAATTTAGTTGCATAATTTAGAGCAATCAAAGTCTTTTTAAAGTTGTTATTGTCGTATAAACCTTAGTGCGTTCGCCGATCTCATTGAAAAAACAAAGACAGCAGTCTGCACAAAAAACATTTTACCGCATGAAAAAACATAAATTATGTTTTTTACTTATGAAATCTAGAGAAGTTTTTTTATAGTATAAAAAGAGCACAGATTTTTTTTATGATGCTTATATATGGAAATAAAAAATTATTCTATTTTATCTGTCCATAATCAATAGTTAAAAACTTTATAAAATTTTAAAAATTCTATAGTTCGTATATAAGAATAATTTAATCATTGAACTTTAATCTAAACCTCATCATGAACTCATCTTCATACTTAAATATCTCAGCATATCCTCGAAGTAGAATTTGGCGGTAAAACTCTATAAAAAATTCAACAGAAGGTTTTGAGTTGGGTCTGTTCATCACAATGCCTCTTTTGAAAATTGAAGAACGTGTTGTATACGGATTAAATGGATTCCCTTTATTTTTATTAAGTAGTAAAATATATACATACATTTGCCTATAACTTAATTCTTTAAGTCTCTCGGCCACATTCATATACTTTTTACGTGCCAAAATTGATTTTCTTGAGTTTTTTTCAAGTTCATCATAATTGTGAATTTCTTGTGAATTTTTTAAGTTCCTGCCTGATTCAACAATTCGTTCGTGTGCTTTACGGCTCTTT
Organism: Rhyacophila brunnea; assembly: GCF_057557595.1. Classification (NCBI taxonomy): domain Eukaryota; kingdom Metazoa; phylum Arthropoda; class Insecta; order Trichoptera; family Rhyacophilidae; genus Rhyacophila; species Rhyacophila brunnea. Next base: position 1,783,657 of record NW_028233338.1, on the reverse strand, counting down.
TCTATGTAATCAACATAAGAATCGATAAACAGATCAATTGTTTGTTCTAAATCACAATCGTTTTTTATGCCGTCATCAGAAAATTGTGCTTTTTCTTTGTGTAAAACGTCAATTTGTGATCCTGTAACTATATTTTTTTTAACGGCAGTAATTTTTTGTTCCTCCAAATCTGTCTCAATTACAAAGCTATATTGAATCCATAGTCTTTTAGGAATTCCTCTTGTTTTTTCTTCATTTTTGTCAAAAAAATACAAAATTTCATCCTTTTCGCTGGATTTTGTTGAAGTTTCAGAATTTGAAACAGAATTATTGCTCTTTACTTGTATATCATCACAGCCGTTTAAGCTCGAGCTTTCAAGGCTTATCTTACGTTGATTTATATCATCCTGTTCAGTTTTTTTTATTTTTTTCAGTTTTTTTGAGTGCGTTGAAATTTCTTGTTCTTTTTGCATTTTTATCGACAAATATATTTCTTTTTTTGTTCCGAAGAGTTTATATAGATTAAAAAATCACAGAAAACATATTTTTAATCATGGATAAGGAGAATTCTTAAATTGATCGCCTATCATTATTTTAAAGACGAATTACATATCTTTTTATGTTTAAATGTTTTTATTTAAAGTAAAAAATTTCCCAAATTAAACGCAAAAATTTGTAAAAATAGACTGTTTTTATGAAAAAAAGATACATTGTATAATTATATTGTAGTAGACAAGATGAATAGACTAAGATTTTTGTTTTGCTTGTGCATATATAGAACTAAAGTGATAAATCGTTTATATTAAAAAAACAAATACATCAAAAATCTTTAATATAAGTTATTTTTTATACAATTAAACATATTTGAATTTGCATTTTTTTTTTAATCAGATAAAGTCTGATGTTTTTATCTATCAAATCTAAGAAATTTTATATTTTCATTAAATTGAGAAAAAATCTTTTTAGAAAAACATCAAATTTTTTAATATGTGGCTTCTTATAAATACGAAGATATAAGTATATTTTTCGGTGACCAAATTTATACGTAACTGCTAAATTGAGTTAAACTTACAAAAGTATAAATTTACATTCATCTACTATAAGAACAAACTAAAGTGTGTATTTAAGATTACAGCCCCCATTTTACATTACTTATTAGATATTGCCAAATTTCATCTTTCTTGACGATTAAAAACGTGTAAATTCTGGCTTTTATAAGATTTTCAGCGACTGTATGTCTTTCAATAGCAGATTCTACGAATATTTAACAATACGTTTAAGATATAAATTAAATATATAAATTTTTATTTTTATCAACATGATTGATGTTGTATTGGATAAATGCTGTTATATAGAAGAATGACTGTAATTCAATAAAGAAAATTTTGCAATAGTATGTGCAAAGTAACAATAAAGCTCTTATAAAAAAAAATTATAACAAGTCATCATATAGTTATCTATACATATTCTTGGCGAAAACTTTTTTTTGACATAACTAGCACATTTAGACACACAGTAAAATACATCTGATCTATATTTTAAGGCCTGTAAAAATTTTATATTCAAAGTCAAAACTTAAGAATATTTTTTAATTTATTTTAAAAAAAAATAACTATTATAAAAAAAGCTATAGATCATAAAGTATCAGGAAAATATTAGCAGTATTACATGTTTCATGCCGATAAGAAAACCATTGTTTATAAGACCATAATAAGACGAAAACTGCCATAATTTTTTGTTTCATATTATATAAATGCATGGTTTATTTTTCTTCTGATTTTAGATACACGCTTAATGAAATATATAGAAAAACGTGCATTTTATTAATATAAGTGTAAAAAAAATAATAGCTGAAGTTAAATATTTTTCATCAATTAAAAAATTAAAAAAATTTATTGCTTAAAACATTAAAAATTTAAGATCAATGATTTTACCCATATTTGTAAGCAAATGTTGTACTTGGGTTTTACTTTAACAAAATGATTAAGCATGCTTTATAATAGAAACAACGGAATTTGTCTTTTAATGTATGCAAGAATCTATTTATAAAGTAAATATGAGTTTAAAGAACTTTGTTTGTATAAATTTTGTTACTTTGTTGCGTTCAAAAACCCTATTAAACAAAATTTTCTGATTATAATTTTCAATAATATTAAACTGGACAAAATAGTGTTTTGATAGCATTATAATTGTTTAGATTTGTATTATCATTTCGACTTACATTGACTTATATTTTCTAGTTTTAATCATTGTATATGATTGAAATGTGTAAAATCATTGCACACATATTAGAGCAAAAATATTACAATTAAATTTGCAGAGTTTTAACAAAAATAGGAGCTTAAAAACGACATTTGGATAAGGTATACTTTTATTTTGATTTTGTTTCGTTATAAAATAAAAATTTTGTTAAACCACAATGAATGACTTAAAATCTTATAGAAACTGATAATCAACTTTTAAGTCCATTATTATATAAAAATTTTTTTTTATCTATATATATAGCGGCTGGATCATAGTGTCAAAATGGATATAAAATTTATTATACATAAAATAGAATCAGATATCAGATATGCCGGAGTAGTTGGAATTATCGAAGATTTTCGTTCCAAATTGTTTTCTGATGATCACATCATGCTAGCTTTTCTTCAGCATAAATTTCCAAGCTTTAGAAAAAATTCCTTTTCAGTTATAGATCTTGTGATATTATCCTTACATATGGAAACAAACATTAATTTAGAACATCCATTCGAGCAGTACAACATTTTAACAAACAATAAAAATTTTAAAAAAGATATTAGCATCACATTTTCTCGTGAAGGTAATAAATTGAAAGTGCCAAAAATAATATTTAATTACGCAATAAATATCCATAAAAAAGCAAGAAAAACCATTTCAATCGAAAAATTTTATATTTGGTTCGAAAGTTTGTACAATAAAAATTATCTCAGTTTTTTCTTTTGCATTGATAACGACATGGAATTGAAAGATCTTTACAGGATTGTAAAATTTTCAGAAAGTAAGAAAATATGGAAAGAAGTTGATACAAACAATAAAATTAGCGGTAATACGAATGAAAGTATAGCTGACCTATTCTTAGCTAAAAATAGAAATATTTTAGTCAATAAAAAAGTTCAATTTAGTGAAATAAAGCATAAAATGACAACCTCTTATGACTTGGATGGTTTAAGCGGAGCATTTAAAATATATGAATACTCTAAAATATTCATAAATCCCATTATTAACATAAGCTTATCCGCTGTATCGAATAAACTTTACACACGTAAAATTCTCACAAAGAATTTTTATGCATTTTGTAAACAAGGTTGTATAAATCTTTTAAGCGTTTACCATTTTTACCTGGGTTCATTGAGCTTTTTATCTACCGAGTACAAAATCTGGCTATACTTACCATCTTGCAAAAACAAAGAAGAACTTGACATGATATATAGAGAATTTATAGATAAATGCATACTTTTCAGAGATGAATGTGAACGTTCTAACTATAAAAATGGTCGAAATATAGTCAAGAATTTTAAAATTGATCAGATTTTAGCATCACAAACACAAAATAACATCGATATAAGTGCCGTTTTAAATGAGAATGAGTTTTTACAACTCATGAAATTTTATTATGATGGTAGAGATTTATCACTTGTTAATAAAGAGGAAGCATTCTTTTTCATAGAATCGTATGGTTCAAAACAAAAAGTAAGAAAAAGCGAATTGTTTGATTTAGTTAGTGTCATTAGAAGTTCATTTTTGTTTAACTTGACTCATACATTCTATCTCGATATTGCTTACAGCATAGAACAGCAAAACATAAAGAATAAGGAGAGAAAGATTGTTTTGGCATTAGCAGCAGAAAATTTTCATGACGATTCTAAAGATTACGTCCATCATATATTTATTTCTGAGTTAATTACTAATTTTAACAGAAAATTTATATCTTATGGCAAACAAAAATCCGAATCTGATGTAATATCTTGCCATAGCAGTAATTTAGATACAAAATTTACATGTGATATCACAAGAAATGGTTTTATAAAACTTAATCTTTACCAATCTTGCGGTTCTTATATATGCTCGCGAGAATATCGAGAAAGTTATATCAAAAAGAATAGTTTAAACAAGCTGCTAGCATATGTTCTTAGTAACCCAAAATACGATTGCGTGAAGATAATAGAAAACATGAGAGAAAGCATCGATGTAGCAAGTAAAACACAGAACGAGCTTAGATTTGAAGCTAGCATCGATAGCACCGGATGCTTTGATATGGAAACTTTGTGGAATGATATATGCTCGCGTGCAGTAGTAAATGTCATTGATTCTACCATACTATTTGATAGCATTAAACAAAGCTTCGAAACAATAGTATCAGAACTTAACAATGATTATATGCAAATAGATAGTTTATTGTATCTTGTTGTGTTAGAAAATTTCTTCGTAGAAAAATACATTAAAGATTCAAAGAATCCTAAGTACCTAGACAAATTTTTTTTACCACTTTTTTATAAGAATGCTATCAAAGATAATGTATTTTTAATTGATGCAAAAGAAATAAATGTAATAAAAGAACTTTGCGATGATGAATATGTATATAAAAATAGATATGCATTTGTAAAAAATATAATATCACATTCTCTGAATCAGTCTGAGGAGGTACGTTACAGCGCAATAAAAAATTTAGAACTACTTGAAAAAAACCGGGGTGAAATTTATGACCATATCTATAAGGACTTCATATTCCGGCATTCGAAATCTTACAATCTTGATTTTGACTCTATCTACACAATTGATCGTGACTATGTAGACACTAAACTAGATTGTACACAAAGAATGAGCATAACAGAATATTTTAATATGGCTCTAAACGAAGTAAAACCAATCGAATTGAAAAGTTTTCATCAACAAATAAATCTGATAAAAAAAAAATTAAAGTATAGCAGTACAGAAGTAGTTGCAGGTCTAAAAATTGCCTTTTTGAAGAGAAAACATTTTTTTGGATTTAAAATATATAAAAAAGCATACAATGGAGATATGAAACTGCCTCCTCTTTTTAAATTATCACATAATGATGTTTACATAGACACTTCAGATACTGTTGAGCTTGTAAAAGAATGGATAGAAGCCAATAAGAAGCAATCATCAAGCAAGCGAAAATTATTTACAGAAAAAGAAAAAATAAATATCTGGCTGGGTTATAATTTGCACATATGCAATATCAACTCAGTATATAGAGGTGACAAACGAATTTCATATCAACCGATCATTGATGACATAAGATTGGGTGTTTGTGGAATATTTTCTACGCATAAAATAAGAAATATTATAAGACCCTTAAGCAATTCGAATACACATGCAACTGAAAAAATAAATATTCTACGCAGAAAAGCATCATTTATTGACATAGATTCAATTCAATTTCGAGAAGTTATTGTAAAATATTTGGCTTATTTGAAGGAAGGCGCTTGCATGAGCTATCTTCTTGCACAGAAAATGGAGGCTACAATATGCAAATTATCAGATAGAATATATGAACCTAAAACTCTTAAATGGTTCAAAGATCAAGTCAAAGGCTTACTAATGGAGATTGAAGATATAGATGAGATATCAGACGCTATACAAGATATGGATTTTTTTTCATACGCCGAAGATAACAAAATATGCAATGTTTTACGACATCTTTCTGATAGACAGGAAGAAAATATCATTATGTTGAGTGATAGAGAAACGCAAAATGATAGAACAGACGAAAATAATAGAAGCATGTTGAATATCACATCAAAGAAAAATAAAAATTTCAGTGATAATATTATACATGAATTAAATACTTGTGTTAATACAACACCTGATAATGCTGATGTATGTTTTAATCAGGAGAGCATTATATTTGATAATGATGATGATGTTACATTCGAAATGTATAGAGAAGATATTTCAAATGTGTTAAACAATGATTCATGCTCTGAAAATCAAATTCAATTAATCAATACCAAATATATCTCTAATAATGATAAAATAAAAAATACACCGATCATAGATAATGCCAGAAAAAGTATAAATTTATCTACTTGTGATAAATTATATATTAAGAATAACAAAAAAACTGACAGATTATATTCAAATGATCCAAAGGATATGTATATGTATCAAAATACAAAAAGAAAAGCTGAAAATGACTTAATTCAGAATAGTAAAAATAATAAACACAAAGATAATGCAACTTCAAATAATGGGAAAACACACGAACAGCATGTTTTCAGACAACCTATTCATGAAACCTTACACTGCAGCGATATTTGTAATAAATTAGATGTAATAAGGAAGGATGAATCTTTTCTGCTTAGTAAGAGCATTAATAAACAAGGAATCGCAAGTAAAAACTTTGTTCCTCAACAGACTCTATCTAGCAGCCCCATAAAAAAAGAATTCGATTTATTAATGATGAATATGCAGGAAGAAAGTGGCAAAATACACAAAATAGATCAAAAAAAGCTAAAAAAAGCGGTATCAAGCGAAATGATTTGTGCTGAATATAAAGAAGTAAAAATGAAATTATTGATGGAGTCAATTAAAGATATAGAAATTTGTAAAATAAAAACTTTAGCTAAAAAAAAAATGGAAAGCATTTTCTTTCAAAATAATGAAGATTATAGTATCTTCTCTGATTTAAGAGTAATTGAAGTTTATAATAATGTACTTATGCATCTGGAAAAATGCATTGAAACGCTCAAAAAAGGTTTTTTAAAGATAAAATCTACAGAATATAGTGCAAATGAAATTGATGCCGAGCAGAAGATAACATCTGAAATCTATAAAGAAAATCGAAACAGCGTTTTAGTAACAGATAGTAAAAGTTTTAATACATATTGTAAAAATGATAATTTTTCTGGTATAGAAAGGTCTATAAAATATAGAAATAAAAAAATAAGCATTAAACCACAAAAAGAAGAGTTTCTTAAAATGAAATACACGCCGATGCTTCAAATAATATCGGAACCAGAAAAAGCAGGGGAAAATAAAAATGTAGACGATTCTAAAGTATATATTCTTGATCGTATAGAAATTATAAACGACAATGAAAATGTTTCTAGTGTGAAAAAAAATACATGTAATCAACGCGATTCTACCGTTTGAAGACTTAAAATTAACTGAATCTTTATTTTTTACTAAATAAAAAAATATATGCATGTACTACATATATTCTAGAGATAAAATTAACCCTTATATAGCCATATTGCAAATTATTTAATCTTTTTATTACATTTTAAAACAATTTTATACAAAATTACTACCATATCTACACTATATAGTTTTTTATACACATTTTTTTAACCAGAAAGAAGAATAAAAAAATTGATCAAAATTTGCTACAAGAATTAATTGCGATTCTTGATGAACTGAATTAAACGTTGACATCATGTTTGATAAAGGTATCATAAAAGTATGAAATGGAAAGTACCATGTTTAATAACAAAATATTGATTATTAATGCTAAACAAGGTATTCAAAAAAAATTATTATTCTTTATTGAGAACCTTGCCTAACAGCAAGTGTCTCTACCTATATAATATTGTTTTATACATTTTAACACTATGTATTATTTATTTATGTTAAAATATCAGTTTTGATGATAAATATGCGATAAAGTAACACGTTATTATCAAAAAAACAAGTGATTGCTAATTTTTTAAAATCTATTCGTGTGCAAAAAAAAATTTTTGATATAAATATTTTTTATAATTCTCCCATCATATTTTTAGTTTTTATTATAAAATAAAGACTGAAAATGCAAATTTTTTATCATCATACTATTGCTTTTTTATTTACATTCACAATAGGAAAAAAAAGCTTTGTTTTTACACAGTTTTCACACATTCTAACTTCTCATAATTTTCTTTATTCGACAGAGTTTTATTGTGCTATATATGTGCTAATACTATTGATAATATATATTAGATATCTTATAAGGATTTAATTGTTGTTTTATTGCTTGTCTATGCCCAATAGCCATGTTTGAATTATCGCTGAATAGAAATATAGTTTTAACAAAATGTTAATAGTTTTATGTTGTTTTAATTTTTACTTCTGTTTTTTATTCATTATATATTGATGTGTGTTATAAAAAACAATGATTTAATATTTTTATTTAAGATAATTAGAATATTATTTAAAAATAGGTCTCTATAATGTATTTTATATACACATAATTTTTTATATATAAAATAGCATAAAAATATCTTTATATCGATTTTGATTTTCTAATGTTTAATAAACCAAAGATTGATTTACACTGTATTTATCTCTAAAAGATTTTAATTCTATTCAAAAAGAATAATACGTGATTATTAATATCGAAAGCAGAATCGATTGTTATTAAGATGATATAACTCAAGAATAAGTTCTAATACAACTGACTATATTAATCCTCTCTTTCCCTATTTTAAAATTATATATATATATATATGTTTTTAACAGAACCATAATATACGTATTATACATCATAAATACAAAATTTATTTTAAAACCTATAGAAACAACTTTATTTTTTTATGTTTATTTTATATTTATATTGCAATATTTCGTATTAAATTATATTAAAATTGCCCCAAAAATCGATTTTCGAATATCTTTTGATCAATCGAAAAGTTTTAATTCGATTTTTTATATATTTAAATATTTTTACACAATCATAATATCAAAAAAGTTACAGCGTAATATTTGTATAGAATCTACAAAATAAACCTATTCCCATATTAAAACAATCTTATGGTCAAATAATAGCATTTTATCTTTTATAAACATTTTTTGAAGACTAAAATATTTGCATAACTTGAATTAAAATGCACAATTTTGTCATTTTGCAATAAAAAAAATGGGCCGATTATTCATCGATTGATTATTTTTTGTTTCACGCTAAATTTTGAAAAGCTTAAAAAGTATATATAGATAATTCTATCACACCATCACCAAAAAAAATTGTTAAATTATATTTTTACAGAAAGAAAATACGAAATGTTAAAAGCAATACAAAAATTTTTAATATCTAAACACTTTTGCTGGACTGTTTTTATCAGCTATGTGTTAGAACAGAAAGAAAAAAAATATATTTAAGCATTTTCACAATTTTATACTTTTAAAATATACCATAATATATGAAATTTGTGTTTATACCATTCTTTCGCAACGAGAAAACAAAAAGTTTCTTTTTTTCATTTATTGTAAACTGTATAATTTTCTATTATCTACTTTTAAAATTTTATATCCTACATTTGTATAAATTACTAAAAGATATTTTAAACAATATATACCGCACCTGTACTAACTTTCAGATAAAATGGGTTCTGATTACAATAAGTTTTACATTTTCAAGGGTCTTTAGTTAAAAACTTTAAGCATGATTGGATGTTCATAAAGCTCGTTAAAAAATCTTCTTTAAGCAACATAAATTTTATATATGTGTATATATATCTTACATGAGAAAATTATAATGTCTAAGATTTATCTGAATTTTATTATATAATTAATTTTTGCATTTTGTGATTATATTATAAGATCTTAAAGATTTAATAAGTATAAAAAAAAAGATTTAATACCTTGATTAAAAATGTTTATATATGAAAGACGTGAAATTTTAGATGTAACAGCTCGCGTTTTAATTTTTATCAGAAATAATATATTATATAATATTTCTATAATAAATAAGTACATATTTTTTTAAATCAGGAGTATGTGTATGATAAAACCCATGAACTCCATTAAAAAAAACAGAATGCAGCAAAAACTATTATTTTGGTAGAGGCAAAATATACTATTGTTTGTGATTCATAAAATTCTGCGACAATAAAATATGTTATGAATGACATTAAAAAGCATTATTAAGATATTAAATCGAAATTTATTTAGAAAACAATCTGTAAAAATATCTGACTTATTAGGTGCATTTATTTTGTTGTCAAAAAACCAGAAGTTAGATCTCTTATCTTATTTAATCATTTTTTTCAAAAAAATGTCAAGCCGAGTTTCTTAAATTATTATAAAAGTGGATTTTATCAAAAACAATTGCCCAAATATCGGTTTTTAACTACTGTATATGTTAGCTTTTGCCTTTAAATATATAAAATTACATTATGGTAAATATGATTTAAAGAAAACAAAAAAAAATCGGTAGTTAAAAAAAATTATTTTGCATAAAAAAATGGAATTGAATGTTTTATAAATACAGTAAACCAATGCTATAAAAGTTCTTGTTTTCTAAAAAATTTTCTGTTTTTTTCAAATTAGAAATCTTATATTGGTTTTTTTATAAATTTTAAATAAGATGACAATTGAATTTTTATATGTTAAAAAGTATAAATTTTTTGTTTTATATAAATAAATAATGGTAAAACACAATTATCTCATTTTCCTGCAGATTTATGTGTATAAAAAAACAAAATATTTCATCAATATTTTTTAATAAAAAAACGTATTAAACTAGATGTAAAACAAAAAAAAGCAAAGAAAAAAAATATGACTATCTGTTGTAGACACATAGAATAAAATTTTAAATTATTGAAATCTTATTTAAATTTCCAAAAATTAAAAATAAAAATAATACAGATAAAGTAGCCTGTTTAAAAAAAAACTTAGTTTCGAAGTTCATGTAAAAACCTTTGTAAGCATTAAAATACATCTATTCGATGTTCTTTAAGTCTCTTCTATTTTTTATGAAGATAACTTAGATCCTATTAAAGAAAAAACAACAGTTCAAAAACAATCATAATTAAAATTTATTGATTAAAATGATTAAAAAAGATAATCATTGTCTTTGAAACTAAATTAAAGATAAAATTTTTGTTGAAGCGTCTATAATATGGATAAAATTATCTTTTAATTTTCTAAATATAAATAAATTTTTACAATACTTACGCAATAAAAGAACGGACGTAAACATACTGTTTATGTATATCGAAATTTATGAAAAATTTTCTAGCGATAAAGCTATGATTTTTTGGTAGTTTATTTTAAAATTTTTATTTTGTTTTATGATATAGTCAAGATAGACGATCGCAATTTATTTGTCTAATTCAAAGCTCAAAACGAGTTTTTTGTTTTCGGAACCTGTTTTTTCGGATATACTAAATTGGATTTATTTTAATGAAAAATTAAATAATTTTTTTTTGCGCCTACTTGATATTTGATCTTCCTTATTACAGATTAATAAAGTAACAAAGATTTATGAGACTTAATATATTCATTGTACTAATCTATCTTAAATTTTGTATTTTGATGTCATAAAACATATTTTCTATGCTTTCTAAACACTGCTAAGTGTAGCAATAATTTTAAAATATTTATGTTTATATTTTTATAAAACTTTTGTAAGTTTTCAATGTTAGGGTAATCTTAATAAAAATATTGCAAATTTAAACAACTACAAGATTTTTATGACGTTTAAAACAGCAAAAATAATTTTTAAACCGTTCACTTTTTTTAATATCTATAAATCAGAAAAAATCGTAATTTTAAAATCTTGCTAATAATATTAGTACGTTCATAGATATTATATAAATATCAATTAAAAATCCGATTATTTATGTGCTACATGTAATCCAATGTCATGAGATAGCACTTATGTAATATATAATCATTTTTATATTTTTGTTTGAGATTAATAACGTGTGTGAACAAATAAATGTAAAAAAATATTTTTAGAAATTATTACGAAGGATAATACAAAAAACATAATATTCTATAACCCAAATTTCTAATGTATTTACATAAATCCAAATACGCGTTGAAAAAATCAAGATCTACAGAAATTTTATTATGTAAGCGTAAAACTTTATTAAAGTGCGCATACGTAGATATAAAACCACGATCCACACTATTCTTTATATAGCTCACTATTATTGAAGTGTGCAAACGCGAATTAGAAACCAAGATCTCCATTATTTTTTAATGCAGAGTGCAGAGATATTGTATTGTGCACGCACAATTCTAAAATCAATATCTACAGAAATTTTTTCTATAGAGCTCAGTTATATTGTAATGTGCGCATACGCAGATATAAAACCACGATTCACATTATTTTTTTAGTTTATAGCTCACTATTATTGAAGTGTGCAAACGCGAATTAGAAACCACGATCTCCATTACTTTTTTATAAAAAAGCATAGAGATATTGTATTGTGCACACACAATTCTAAAATCAAGATCTACAGAAATTACACATACAAGAGAATAATTTGATGTCTGTGCACACACATTAGTAAAACCACGATATAATTTTTTCTATAGAGCACGGTTATATTAAAGTGTGCACACACAATTCTAAAATCAAGATCTACAGAAATTACACATACAAGAGAATAATTTGATGTCTGTGCACACACATTAGTAAAACCACGATATAATTTTTTCTATAGAGCACGGTTATATTAAAGTGTGCACACACAATTCTAAAATCAAGATCTACAGAAATTACACATACAAGAGAATAATTTGATGTCTGTGCACACACATTAGTAAAACCACGATATAATTTTTTCTATAGAGCACGGTTATATGTAAGTGTGCACACACAATTCTAAAACCACTATCTACATAAATTTTACATACAAGAGAATAATTTTATTATTGTGCACACACAATTCTAAAACCACTTTCTACATAAATTTTACATACAAGAGAATAATTTTATTATTGTGCACACACAATTCTAAAACCACGATTTAATTTTTTTCTTAGAGAATAGATATATTGAAGCGTGCGATGGAAAAAAAATCTACGACGTGAAAAACATTTAAACAGAAAAAAAGGGACTTAATATAATTTACATGTAAAAATCTCCAATATTTAAATTTTTCGTAAAATAATATTGATGATAAGATCACATGTTCCTATGAGAAAGCATGGTATCTTAAAGGTTTTATTTATGTATGTAAATTTCTGCATAAATGATATGTATCCCTACATGTTTCAGTATCTACATATTTATCCTTCACGAACATTTATTCATTCTTTTTTATTATTTTTCCTTCATGGTATTTTTAGTCCTTTTAGATTTACTACTTACCCTATTTTTATATTTTATTTTTTAAACCCTAACCCGCTCCTTAACCGTTCATAATTTTTTTTTGCCCTTCATGGCATTTTTGGCACCTTCAGATTTAAAACTAACTCTGTTTTTCCCTCCTTATTTTTTAAACCCTTACCCGAACCCTTCCCTTACCCGTTCAGATTTTTTTTTCCCCCTTTATCCCAAACAACCCTATTGCGCTCACATATTACGCACCAAAAAATATCCTAATACACAACTAAATAATTCATGACATATATTTACAGGAAAAAGAAGTATAACAGAACACCTTATGTTGAAAAAAAACTTACTTCAAATCAAAACTGTATATCATCATAAATCTAAACATATTAGACAAACTACAGAAAAATATCAGCATGAAATTCACAGCAAGACATTCATCAATAAGATTAAGAAAGGAATAACAGAATAGACAAAAATCAACACAACACAAGTATACATCAGATAAAAAGCCGGATTAGAGATGGAAAACTAAAAGAGACATCTGCACAACACACACGACTTTTGCACACAACACAAAGTACAAAAGAACATATTATGTTCATATCACTCAGCAGGAAAAACTTCGCAACACACAGATAAAAAAAAGATCAACATACAAATCCACAACAAGTAAAAAATCGACCACTCACAAAACCATGTTATGATTTTGTATCAGACGGCCTGAAAAGGTATTAAATATAAGATTCAGCTAAGGAGAAAATTTTGCACAGAATTTTCCTAAATCTAAAACGTAACAACACTCGCGCAATACACATCTCATACTCCACGCCACTCTGCCATATGGTTAAAGATTACAGCAAACACATTCATAGAAATAAATAGAGCACAATAGTTAACATTGAAACATTTATTATCAACATGGACAATAAATTCACTTTCCAACATTTATGATGTTCGTAAACTTGATTGTATCAACTCGGCCTCTCTTCTAAAACATATCTCTATACAAGCCAAAAATTATAGCGTCAAAAATTTAGAAAAACTATAGTTTTAATACCAATCTATTACACCACTCACTTCAAACCACAGCTTCGGACATAAAATTATAATGCACAAAAAGTTACAAACACTAGATTAAACAACATAAAACCACAAGAAACAAAGCATATGTACCACTTACTATACCAACACTCGCTTCTATACACATGCCATACCAACACTCAACTTTTATACACATATTTTTCCAACACAAACTAAAAAACAATTCACCTCTACATTCAAAACGTAAGTCACCATGCACTTTACATTAAGTTGGCAAATCATAAAATAATTCACCATGACAAAAACAAAATCTTCGGAATCTTCAGAGTAACTATGAACTTTTCACGCGAAGGTTTGATCTACTTATTCTTTATCTATTACAACAAAATAATGAAAACAGCACTTCTAATCCATACATGTATCCATAATTCATGATAAATATTGTTTTCAGTTGTTTTTGTGCTTAATGCATATACGTAATCGGTTATATTTCATATGGTATTCAGAATCTAGTTGCAGTATTTTTTAGATGGCAAAACATGAGCCATTCCACCTGGACTGACATTCTAAATATCTTCTTATCTGTTGAGCTCATACACTTCATTTTATTATGATTCAGCAAGAAGAATGCAATCTTTTTTTGTAACAAAACTAAGGTCGTCATACTCTGTCTTTTCTTGTTTTTTTCTGTATCATTTTTCTCTTGATTCTCTTTTTTTTAAAGGGATTAAAAAATCGGTATAAAAGGAATTAGAAAATAATTTGTATGTAAAGCAAAATTTATATATTGATAAATATTAATTTATGGGCTAATTTTATTTCGCTTTTCATTTTTGCAGGCGCAAAACTAGAGATTGCTTCATACACATCATTGACATATACTTCTTTTCTTTTTTCTTAATTGAATCCTCTACAGCCAAGACTTATAGATTCAAGCTCCGTTTAAATTTGACAGTAGACTACAGCGTATTATTTTGTTGCTTTTAACCGATATGATACTGATTAAGGAGATTAATTATACAATCTAACTATGATTACGTAAAATACTGGATTTTGATCATAGCGTACTGTTTATTTTAAACCCCGGTTTGATCAATTCCATAAATATACTATTAAACAAAGACATAAACGAAATTCAGTCCGAACTAGTGTTAGTCCGTGAATTATGTGCTATTAAAGCCAGGAAATTTTACAAAAATAATAAAACCCAATATCTAAATACTGAAAGGTTTTTTAATGGTGATACTAATAAATTTATATATCGGAAATTATCACGGGAAGTTTGCAGTAGAAAAATTCGTATATTATATACACTCGACATAAAAAGTATATTTTTAACGAGATTTTGTGTAGGAAGGGAACTTTATTATATTGTTTAATATAGAAAAAATTATACATATAAATGTAGGGCATAATTAGCTTGAATACATTCAAATTAATTTAGCTCTTTATAATATAATAAATTTTTATTTTAAGAGAAAATTTTAACCTTTTATATAGTGATCAGATTATTGCGAAGAGTTTGAAAGCACTTTATCTTTTAAAAAATAAAGATGATTTATTTTCTTATTCCCATATCTATTATTTGTAAATACAATATAATAATTACCATTTACGAAATATAACGGATACATCAAATTGCAAAGAAGTGAAAGATCGACTTTTCTACATAAATATCGGATGAATTGAATTAAGAGATATTTTGTGTAATTTGGTTAGAATATAAAAAATTCGATCCATAATATCAATAGTTGGCATAAACATATTTTATATAATATTTATTGAAACATAAACATTAATGTATTTTAAGAATCCTTGCACATAATTTAAAACCTAGATATGAAATATTTTGAGCAAGATATGGGGATTTTGAAAAAGATAAAAGCAAAAAATTTAAGATCTTAGAAAATTTTTAAATGTTAAGTAAGAATTATGGAAAAGAAACTTGAGAAATATGGACTAAATGTAGTGAGAGCCGACTTTTCATATACAAATATAAAAATTATATATGAAAAAAAAGAATTTGTATTATTATTTTTTATAATTTTTATAAAGAAAAAAAAGAAACCGAGATTATACATATGAATACACATATAGGATTATGTTCATCATCAAAAAAAGATTGCAAAAATCTAACATAATTTTACACAATATATTCGTACAGGTTGATACTGGTGATTCAAAAAATAATACAAGCTTGGTATTTGTATCCTAGAGGTATACAATGTCAAAAAAAAAGATATAAAAATACATCATGATATGATTTATTTGGTCATCAGCTGTCGACGATGGATAGGAGGATATATGGATAATCATAATATGCCTAATAAGGTATGATTTTGGCAAAGAAAATAATCACTTTAAAATGCGAAATCTTTGTTCTACATTCTTATGATTGTGTGATTCTTTTATTGTAAGTAATTTTAAGACACTGACATATTAAGAACATTGGTTATATTAACTTAGTAACATAAAAGAAAAAATGCCAAACACAAATTTTGGGATATAATGTTTGATCAGAGAGGCGATCTATAAGCTGAATATATATATAAAAGGTTTATTTCAAATCAAGAAATAAATTCCTGGCCGTAGAATATTATCGCACCAATTGTATAAAAGGGAGCGAAAATATAAAAGATAATTTGATTCTTATATTCAAAATGTTCTAACGAAAAATATATCGAGAAAAGAACAATATGAAACAATTATTATAATTTAAAGATGTGAAGAATCGTTTATTTTTGGTTCCTCATAATAAAATTTTATCACTATTCATAGGTGTTAATATAACTAAAATATAAAAGGTATATACATCGAAAAAACCTTGAATATCTAGCGATGAATATACAAATACATCTTATCCATAATGAAATTCTCGGTTGATTTTGGAGATAAATTTATGTAAATGTATGATCATTGATACTTCTAAACTACGAAAACTAGCCGTGACAAGATTTATGTCAAAACCAAATTATAAAAATTTTCTGTCAAGTTTAATTTTAAATAGATGCCATCATCATGCTTAAGGAATATTTTTTTGGAAAACTCACTTTAATATATACTATAATAAAATAAATGATTCATATATTATATGATTGATATAATACATTTATTTTAAGATTTTCACTTGGCTCTACAATCTAAACTAAACGCAACTTAAGGCATTAGTAAATTTTTAATCTTTTAATTGAACCGTAAAGGTAATTTTATTTTTTGAATAAATTACAAGTTTACAAATTTAATATTTAAAAGATAGCGCAATCATGTATTTTAATTATATTTACCCAAAGAGATTAGATTTTTATTCGCTTAATTATATGTTTAGTTGATATTCATAAATGAATATAGATTAAATTTTTTTAAGGCATTTAATGATCGTATTTTAATTTAAACTGCATCATGAACTCTCCTTCAAATTTGAAGATTTCAGCATATTTTTTACGAAGTATCGTTCCATAAAATTCGATAAAAAAATTAACTGATGGTTTAGATTCTGGCATATTTTGACTTATTCCACGTTTAAAATACTGACCTCTCGTTGTATATGGGTTAAAAGGCTTACCTTTATTTTTATTGAGCAGAATCATATATATATATTTCTGCCTATTTGATAAACCTTTTAGCTTTTCAGCCACTATAATATATTTTTTTCTCTAAATAATGAGGTTTTTGCAATTTTTTTCCAGTACTTCATATTCGTGAACTTCTTGTGAATTTTTTATGTCACTCCTTGAATCTGTCAATTTTTCAAAAGCGTGTTTGCTTTTTTCTAAAGTTTCAGAATATGATATCAAAAATTCATTTATCATTGATTCAAGATCGTCCTCAATAGGATTTTCTTTTTCACAAGGCAGGTCAGTTTTAATAGGCATTGCATCAGTCGGTGATTCTGCAATAAGTATGTTTTCGGCCTTATCAATTATTTTTTCTTCGAATTCCGGTTCAATGTTAAAACTGTACTTTAACCATATTTTTTTGGGCAATCCTTTATATTTTTTCGTGGTTTTGTCCAAAAAATACATTAAACCAGTTTTTTGGGATGTAATGGTCTCAGTCTCAGTAGCTGAATCCGAATCTTTGGTTTTAAACCTAGACCCATCTACTCCAGAATCATCACTTATAAAAGAGTCGTCTGTTTTTGGACTTTCGGTAACAGTTGTGGGTTTATCATTATCAGATTTTTTATGTTTTTTCGATTTAACTGATTCTGAAGATTCATTCTTTTCTCCTTGCATGTTTTCTGCAACATTTTTATGTCTTTTATAGACATCAATTTCATTTCAACTTTTATTCGCTCTCATATTCACCAATTATGTATGTTCTTAAAAGTGTATAATCAATCATAATTCCGAATTCATAAAATTAAATAGAGCTAAGACATTCTAAGATTCAAATAAAATTTTTTAAAGAAAATTAAAAATTAAGAGTCTGTTCACAGTTGATTCACATATATGTTTCCCGCTTAATTGCATATAATAAGACGGGAACTGGCACAAAAGAAACCCATTATAGTTTTTATTTGAATTTTAACAGAAAGGAAAGTATTTTTTAAAGTAAAAATGTATTTACAGGAAGAGAAAAAAATCATAAATGTAGTCCAGTAATTATGTAAACGAAATTCTAAATGATATAAAGGCAAGGATAGAATTTACAGATGTGGAAAACTCTGATATATTTGGAATCAATGAAAAATTAAATGATGTATAAATACGTAAAATATATTGATCAAAAATATACTACAGATAATTGGTTTCTAAATTGTGATGAAAAATAAAAAAAAAACGACATAATTTTAAAACATCATTAGAAGATAAGATTGAGATATCGGAAGAAAAATATAAATGGTATGCAATTATCATATGAAAATTCATAAAATCTTATTAAACATCATTTTAGAGAGCAGCAACTGTATTCATAAAAAGTCATTTCTGGGTAATATATAATCGGTGTTGTAATTTTTTAAAAAATTATGTTTTGTGGATATAAAAATTCAAAGAAAATATAGTATGCTTCACAAAAAAATGTGCCTATAGTAGAGGTAATATAATGATGATATAAATTTCAGCAGAAAACACATAATAATAACCATCAAAATAAATAAAGATAGAGATTTTACAAGCAATAAAACATGCAAATAGTTATATGATAGATATTTTGAGCGAAACAAAAAAGCAGAATTAATTTTATTATTTTTTATATTATAATAAGCTTGTGATATAAATCCCAATAATGTAATTGAATTGCTATAAGTAAAAGGCAATGAGCATATTTAATTGCCAAAATAAAATCGAACTAATGAAAAACAATATTTAATTTTTAAAATGATATATAAATTTTCATAACAAATATATTAGGTTCTATAAATAAAATTTAAATATAACAAATGCTAAAATCTTATTTATGATCTAGAAAACCCGAATCTCATTTCAAATAGCTAATAAAGTCATAAAATTTTTTTTTATAGTGATTATGTTCTGAAAAAAAATTAAAGATGTCGCCGTATACTGATAAGTAGTATTGTATGTTATTTTTCTTATAATATCGAGGACAAACAAACTAGAAGAATGTGAATTTTATATATATACAAATACAGATTTGATTTTTCGTATAAGAATAATTATCGGCTCAAAAAAATTTTTACTATTAAAGATTTGATTTTAAAATTAAAAAAAAGTCGATTGAATCGTATAATCGTTATTCTGCAATTTAAAAAAATTAAATGTGGTTTTTTAGAAAAACTTACATCAAAATTGTCACGTAATTCTCGTGTTTAGTATGTTTTTATAATTTTCAGCTATTATAAAAAAAATAATATATGCAAATTCGTTAATGTGAACCTTCAATAATGATTCCTATAAAGGTTTGAATTCAAATTATTTTCACACTTATCAATTTTATGAATTTTTCCATAATTTTATTTTAACAAATTTTGTACTTTATTTATTTATCTTCAGATATTCTGAGAGATCTTTATATTTACGCGTAAAATATAAGATAATTACGAGGAAAATAATTCTTCTTGTTATTTTATTCACCGTAAAAAATAGCAAATTTTTATAATATAATAAAATAAAAACAAATATATAAAAAAATAAATATTATAGTTTTATAAAGCACATAACTTTTTTTTTATAACTCTTATTATCATCTTTTGCATTTAATATTGCTTCACTCATCATAGTTTTCTTTGTAATGTAATGAGAATCGATATTAAAAATATTTTAAATTTATAAAAAAAAGTTTATAAATTTCCTGTCTTACACCTTAAGTCAGAAGTATAAAATAAGATATCAGGAAATTGATCACTACTATATGTCTAAATAACTCATATATAAAATTGATCTGGATTATATGGTAGAAGTGTTTTATATTTCATCCAGTAATTTTTATCTATACAAGATAAAATTTGATAAAACTTTAAAGATAAGAAACAGCAATCTCTGATCAGGAACTTTTTAACAACTGTCTTTTCTGTTTTACATTTTTTTAAAGAATTTCATACAGCTGTTAAAAAATTAAATTACATCAAATTCACCATTTCCAATATTACGAAATCTATGGCTTTTGATTTAATTTTTAATATAAAAAATAATAATAAAATGAATTTCGTTTAATATATCGTATCAAAAAATTGTAAACGCTGTATATACATAAAATCATCTGAGATTTAATAAGCTGCAATGAATTAGTTATGAAATTTTTGAAAAAAGAAGTGCGAATTTTTTTAATTTTATTGTGTTAGAATACCTATAAGATATTCTATGATTCCATATAGTCTGTTCATTATAATGCAGCGAGAAAGCCAAATCGTCCTAGATTTCTTTCTTTTTATTATACACTTTTCGCAAAGATAACTTTAAAGTATAAATCCTATGTAGAGAGATATTTACAATTTATTTTCTATATATTATAAAAATTCGTGCACGTTTATTTCCTTAACGTATTAGTAGATCTATGTCAGAGTTTTTATAACCCAGTATTATAATAGATGTCAACATTGATATGTAGCCCATGCACAATAAAATATTTAAAGCCTTTCTTTTAGATTTCATTTATTTATTATGATGCTTATAGTGACAAAAATTTGGAATTTATACTGAGTTAATTTTCTTTAAATATAAAAATACATCATCCGTGTTCATACAAATGTTTTTCAATAGTCTTCAAATAAATGATTCGTAAAATTTTCCATGTTTTCTGAAATATTCAATCCCGGGGTTCTAAATATTTATTATAATTAAATGACGCTTTAAATCTATAATAAACACTAAGAAAGAGTGCTTTGGCATAAAAAAAATTTGTCCAACCAAACCAAACAAAAAGTATGTTCTATAGTGCTCACGAAATATACCGATATAGAAGGAACGTTAGGTTTAATACATATGGCCATAAATCGGATATATAACAGATTGGGTTAAGACTGAATATACAATAGATTGTATGACGCTGACATCCATGTTAAAAGATGCTAGGATCGTTTAAAGAATACAATAAAGCGAATATATAGAAAGAAACGATATTTTCTCTGTTGCTAATATTAGAGGAACAAATGTCTATTTTACATTATAAGAAGTGAGAAGCGGTAATGCTTGTGATAGAAATCAATTTTGAGAACATAGTATATCAGACAGAAAAAACAGATAATTTAGTTAAAAAAATATCTCGATTTTTTAAAAATTCATAAAGAATTTCTAAATATATAACGTTTATACTGAATAATAAATGCCAGTAAATGTATTTTTTTAATAAAAAAAAATGTATAATTTAGTTTATGTGGTAAACTAAGATGAGAGTGCAATAATGTTTTAAGCCTATGCGCTAATTGCCATCCGATTCTGCATTGCAAGTGGTAAAATGAAAATATACATATAATCTAGGATAAATAATGAATAAAAATTGTGAATGTGATGCAATTAACGATAATATCGGCTTTAAGTTTGAAATTATGGCATAATGATGTTAGATTGACTTTGTGCAATAATGCATGCAAAAAGATTAATTTATGAGACTTAACTGTGCAATTTAAGACCAATATAATAATGCTATATCTTTAAGGCAGGTAATATAACTGAACTGATTTACGGGGATAATGAATTGAATAAAATTTTAGCCTGCAAAGCCTGAACGAAATGAAAGACGAATAAAAATAGACAGCTAGTAAAAATGGTGACGAAGATCATAGATAAAACGTAATCAGAAACGCTGAGTCTAAGAAATAACAAAAAATAGGCCAAATAAATCTTTATATTGCTTATAAAAAGTAGTTTACTGAATACACGAATATAAAGAAATAGATAGGGTAATGTCATCTCAATAGCTAAATACAGACAAAAGAATTGTATGTGCAATATGCTTGTATATTGTCAATTTATTAAGAAAATAATATGACTTGATGCAGAGTAATGTAGGAATGCTACATTTATGACGGTTCCCAACATATAAAAGTAAATGTGTTTAAAACATGACATTTATTTTGTATTTTTTTAGATCAATTATATATTTATGCTGATGATAAAGTACAATGTAACTGGTTCTTGATGTTAGCATAGAACATAAATATCGAAGTTTAGTGGTGTTATCTTTGAAGACACACAAAGAATGAAAAAATGATTTGTTTCTTTAACTAAATAATGAATTTCAATGATTAAAATTTATAATTTACCATATCTTTCATAAATATTAATATCAGAAGCCATAAATAAATTAAAAAAAGGAGTCAAAGAAGAGAAATTAGGCTTGTTGTATAATATGATACTTTTCGTGAATATTGAAGAAGTTGAAAACAAAAATATTCAAACGATTTTTTGCGATTTAATATGAAAAATGTGGATGGGCTATTAGATGAGTTTAGAAATATGTAAGAAGTCCATTTCTAAACATAAAATATAATTATTGCATAAATGAATGCATACGAACTGAATATAGCACTTGCTACATGGCTATATCGTGCTTTATACTGTAAATCTTGTACGTTAAACAAATGCTAAGCCATTTAGTCGCAGAAATATACAGAAAATAACAATTCACGTGTTTCGTGCAAATTAAAGAACAGACGATTCTATTTATATATCTTTGAAAAATCCTGGATGATGGAAAAGATGATTTTCTGGAAAAAAAATGGAAAAATCTTTCTAACTTGCATATCATTTTATAAAAGTAGCTCCTAATCGTATATATAACAGAATAAAACGCAAGATTCTGGGTTCGTTAATTTGAGAAGATGTGCTGCACATAAGTTCTTATTAATATAAATTTGTAAGTCTAATAATACAAATATTCACCTAATTTTAACAAGAAGAAATTTCAATGTGTACTGATGAAAAGATTGTAGTTTATTCATATACAAAATGCCATAATAATATGAGCTGGTTGATGATCTTAACCGAATTAAAATTCTAAAGGAATGATAAAATGCTTTTAGAGAAATTAAGACATGTTAATATTGCTATGACATGAATATATTATTAAGAAAGCTCTTTTATTTGCACCAGTGTATTTCCATAGAAAAATAAAAGTGGTTGATAAAAAAGATGTGGTTTTGAACATTTCTGTGTTATTTCTTATTTTTTGCAAGCCAGAAAAAATTAAACGGTGCTTAATCAATAGCCGAAAGATATTTTGTGGTGTATAAAAGAATAGCTATATGTAATGTATTGTGCTTCTTTGATAATATAGAGTATAACACTTATTATCAAAATATTAATATACGAACCACCATAGTGTTCTTGTTATATAGAATAAATACATTTTATACAGCAAATATGCGTTAGATCTTAAAAGATATGATTTATGATGGGCTTAAACAATTTAAGACAATTTTAAATAGTGAATGATGTTTTATATGTCAAAAAATTCTTAGAAAAGTGACAAAGCTGATTTAAAAAGATGCATAATGAACCGCTTTAAAATAATGCTTGCTTTATATCATTCGGTAAAAATACCAGAACATCAGCTGTTTGGAACTATATAAATAACGCGAGAAAACCTTTTTCTTTGTCAGTTTATAATATGATAGAAGCAAAAAAGATAATAATATTCAGCAAATTGTAACAATTCTATAATAAATAATATACATAGGTTTTTTTTGTTAGAAAACTATAGGATGTTTATAACTAGTATTTTCATTTTTATATTGTGCTTTCAAATAGGATATAGCAATGATTTGCATCAAAATGTAGAAATTATTTATAATTCATGCTCGAACGACTAAGAGCAAAAAATACTAAAACTTTGATTGACATAATCTATAAGGAAAGATAAAATGGCAGCTTTCTCGATTAAAAAGAATTTACGAATGACGCAGTAAAAATTTAAAATTGTAGAAATTAATTGGAATTTTATGTAAGCAGTCAAAATGAAAAAAGAATAGTGTGGCTCTTATTGGATGTAAACATGTAAATAAAAAAGAGAATAACATGTTTTTGTAGAAGAAAACAGCAAAAAAAACTTCTAGGCAAATAGAAAAAACTGTGAGAATTAAAAAAATGAATCTATAATTTTACGGTAAGATTCCGAGCTTATTTAATTATAGCTAAAAAAATTGAATTACAGTAGTACAATATTTAAAAGAAAAAAAATGCCGGGAAATGTACTTTATAGCTAAACTATTTTAAACATGCAGATAAAATCACGAAATATTAGTTTTATAGAGGAATAAGTTTTGGAATATATTATGTAGAAACGAAGCCTTGTATTTAATATTTAAAAAGAACTGCTTTTCTGGTGTCTTTAAAAACGCGTTTAAATGCGCTTTGACTGATCAATTTTTAATAATAGAGCTGTATATAAAGAAGGATTGGATTTTTATATTAGAACCCAGCATAAGATATATTTTGCCGCAATATTTGAATTCATCACTCAAAATTTTCAGCGTGCTTGATATTTTTATAAATAGAAAAAGAGCATTTATAACTTTTGTTTCTTTAAATGCTAAAAATGGATTTATGTGATTATAGGATATATAATATATGATTACATAAATTAAAAAAATCTTTATAAACTACGTCGTAAATTAAAACCGTATCAAATGTAATATATATAAATATAAATTAACTTTTCCCTTATGTTACTTGAAGGTAAATGGAAGAAGTTTAGTATTCGATTTTTTAGAAATTAAGAATTAAGAGTTATGTCATAAATGAATCTAATGAAACAAGAATGTGATCTATGATAACACTGGTAGTTAACGACAAATATAAAAGAATGATCAGCCGTCATTAACCGAAAGTAGTAGAGGTTTAAGCATTCTTGCTAAGGCAATTTCTATGAATATGAATATAAAGTTTTATTTGTTGACTCATAAATAAAGAAAACAAACATTATAGAGGTAAAGGAGAAAATAAATTTCTTGTATATTTATATTTTTAGAATGAATATTAGAATACGGAATACATAATTGTTAAGTTTTTGATCCTAAAAAATTGTTACGTATGATATGTAGAACGACAATACATAAAAACTACATTTTGTTACATAATACCGACGAACTTATTTAATGAATAGGTATTAGATGTATGAAACAAAAGAATATATAAATAACAAGATATGATTGGAATTATGGAAGCAAGATTAGATATAAAAAAGAATACTGGGATTTATATCATCCAATGACAGAAGAATAGAAATTTACTGTGCGATTTACAGACAAAATTACTAAGAACGGAGCCAGTATCACACTTTTGCCTCTGGTATTCTATTATAAATACGATTACTGTTGGTTATACTGTGCAATATTTTGAAAAAGAAGTAAATTTGTACTTGAATGATGAATACGACCAAGAGATAAATGAATGCAACTGAAGATATTGAAAAGTTTAAAATTATTATTTTGATGCAATATATTGTTTAAACCAAAATCAGATGCGCAGAATCTTGCAATAACCATGTAAAAATAAAATTAAATCTTTTTTTTCGTGATGAAATAATAATATATAGTTATATAAATAAATATAAATTAAAAAATTATTTAATTTTATAGTAATGTCACATTATCTTCAATCAATGTGTTTTTTTTGTTCTAATGCAGATAATAAATAATGATATGTAGCTGTAAAAAATACAAACACTCCGATTCTTTTATGATAAAAGATATATGTTGCTCGATTAAAGAATTTCAAAAATATTGTTTTTTTCTAGATTAAAGGAAAAATACATTAACAGATTTGCTTGATGAAGAAAAAATAAGAGAGCAAGAATTGGTAAGATTTCTGTAAGATATTTATTGATTTCTTATGCGATTATTTTAATGCATGTGAAAATTATCGGGGTTTTACAATTTTAGAATAATGATATAACAATATGATATTACATTATACTAACATACTAAATGGTTTTATATGGGAAGAATATCTATAACAACTGTATTTTCGTTCTAGGATTCTTTTACGTCGGTTAATTAATATTGCCCTGTTATATATAATATTTATATAATTTTTGTGTTTTTATGCTGTATTAAATTATAAAATGGCATAAAAAATATATCATAAAACTTTTTATTTAAACACAGAACATCGAAATATTTTTATTAGGCTTTTTTTCTATAACAATATGCAATCTCCGATCAAAAAAAGCTCATTTCTGTAATTTTTACAAAAAAATTACAATTTTTTTGCTGTAAAGCGCATTCTTGTCTATAAAAAAAAAGATAAAAATCATATAAAAAGCTGTAATCGTGATAAGTTTATAGTCACGCGACGATATGTATTTGCAAATTGTACTTTGATTCAATAACTTCTATAAATTATATACACAGTCTAGAAAATTCGCATCCAATATATATTTGAGTTTTTCAAAAATGAAATCTTTTATTTGTTCCTTTTTATCGTATCAATAAAAAGCATTATATCTTGTTTTTATACATAAAAGTGTCATTTTTTTAATATTTCTCCTATTTTTTCCCCTTTGTTTTTTCTATATAATAACTTTTTGGCGTACATTATTATAAAATGAATGTTGAATTTATTTTAAAAACTATTGAAGCAGAGAAAAATATTATAGGACTTATCGAACGTATAAAAGAATTACGCGTTCAAATGTTTTCAGAGGATAATATTATGCTTGGATTTTTGCAACATAAATTCCCTGGATTTAAAAATCTTTCCAATTCCGTAGTTGATTTAGTGATGACACACTTGCTGCTTGAAAGCAACATAATCCTAGAACAGCCGTTTGAGCAGTATAACCCTCTGATGTATAATGAAAGTTATAGAGAATGTATTGGAATAGTATTTTTTAGGCACGGATTTGCACTCAAAATGCCAAGATTAACATATTCTAGTGTAGAAAAGATAGCTTATACATATAAAAAAAATACAACACCGATAGAAATCTTCAAATGGTTTGAAAATTTGTATTTTAAAAAAATAATAAACTTGTTTTTTTGTATTGATGATGAAATGACATTGCTAGATCTCTATGGTATCGTTAAGTTTTCAGATGACAGAAAAATCTGGAAGAATTATAACATAAACGAAAAAAATCAAATAATGAATGAAATTGAAAACGAAGATTTGTTTTCAGCTAGAAACGCTGAAGTTATATGTAACAAAAAAGTCGAATTAAAAAAACTTAGTGCAAATATCACAACAAGTTTTGATTTAGATGGTCTGAGTGGAGCTTTTCCAATTGATCAGTTTGCAAAGATTATTACTAATCCGGTTGTGAGTATAAATGTCCTTGCTAATACCCAAAAATTATATAGCAGAAAAATTTTGACCAAGAACTATTATGTATTTAGTAAAAATGGTCTCATAAATGCAGTAAACTTGGGACACTTTTACATAGGGTCTCTAATTATTCTATCTACAGAATATCAAATATGGCTTTTCATTCCTCTTTGTAATAACAAAGAGGACATAGATGCAAAAAATACATATTTTGCTAATAAATGCATGGAATTATAGTACAAGTGTGAAAAAAACAATTAAGAATATTCTCGAAACATAGTGGACAAAATGAAAATAGAAATTAAAAGACTTAGTGAGATGAAAAATAGCATTAGTATTAATGCTGAATTTAACGTATCAGAATTTTTGCAGCTAATGAAATTTTATTTCAATACTAAAAATTTATCAAGCATAGCAAAAAAAGATGCTTTTTTCTTTATTGAATCGTATGGTTCAAAAAACAAGATTAGAGCCAGGAGTATGATAGAGTTGCAAAATATATTGAGAAGTGCATTTTCATTGGACCTTAACAGCATTTTTTATCTAGATATTGCACTAAGTATAACACAGAGTATACGAAAAAATAAAAATCGTCATGTAGTGATAGCATTGGCAGCTGAAAATTTTCACGTAGAATCAAAAGATCATACATACAATTTATTTGGTTCCGAATTAATTACGAACTTGAACAAAAAAGTTATAACTCAATGTAAAAAAAAAGAAGTATTGAATGCCATTTATCCGGAAGGCACAAGCTGCCAAATAACAAGAGATGGATTTTTAAAACTTATTTTATACCAATCACTGGGGTCGTATATATGTCCGAGGTCGTATAGGCAAGATTTTGTAAAAAAAAATAGTTTGAACAAATGCTTATCTCATATTTTGATGAATCCCAAATGGGATTGTTTAAAATCTTTAGATATCGTTAGAGAATCCATAGAAATCGCTAGCAAGACCCAAAACGAATTAAGATTCGAAGTTTGTATTGATTCAGTGGCCTTTGTAGAGGCTGAATCTATTTTGCATACTTTTTGTGAAAAAGCCATAGTTAATGTAATAGACGCTAAAATGCTATTTAGTAGCATTAAAAAAAGTTTTAAGAAAGTTTCATCTGAAATTTCTCGTGAATATTATATAATTGATTCTTTATTGTATTTAGTCATTCTTGAAAACTTTTTTGTGGAAAAGTAAATCAAAGATTCAAGAAATCCAAAATATTTGGATAACTTTTTCATGCCCCTTTTTCATAGAGAAAATCTCAAAAATGACATTTTTATTCTTGATGAGAGACTTCTGAATGAAGTAAAAGAATTGTGTGATGATGACTATGTACATAGAAATCGTTTTAGGATGATAAAAAATTTAATAGAGCACTCATTAGGAACACATCCTACAGTCAGAAAGATGGCAATTGAGAATCTAGAAGTCATTGATAATGACATTGTTATTTCTTAAGATTTGATATATAATAAACTAATAAGAGAGTTGACAACAGTTTATAAAATTGATTTCGATCTTATATATAAAACAGATATTGATTATATCCAAAATCATCTTGATACTAACCAGACAATTAGTATTTCCAATTATTTTATGGATTTAATTTCAGCAAATGAAAAAAATAGAATGTCTCAATTTTATCAACAAATTCAGCTGATCAAAAATGAGCACAATCAAACATCAGAGAATATTGTGTTGGGTTTAAAAACTGCATTTTTAAAAAGAAAACATTCATTTGGTTTTAAAGCTTATAAAAAGGATCGCAACGAGCAGTATTTCTTGGTGAAAATATCAAATAATATAGTTCAAGTTGATACAAAGTCTACTTTGCAACTTTTCGAAAATTGGATTATGTCTAATAAAGATGAAGATTTTGACACCAGAACTTTTTATCCCACAGAAATAAAATTCAACGCATGGATAGGGTATAACATACATGTTTGTGATTACAAAAGCAAAATTAACTTAAACAAAAGGATAAATTATAAATCCATTTATTATGATGTGAGATTAGGAATGTGTGGTCTCATGAACACAAGAAAAATTAGAAATATAATTCGCCCAATAAGCGATAAAAGAATAAAGACTGTAAAAATGATTAGTGATTTGCGAAAGAGAGCCTCCTATATTGATGTTGACTCGCTAAGTTTTCGCGAGGTGATGAAAAAATACGCGCCATACCTCAAAAATTATATTACAATGAGTTTGGAACTAGCTATGATGTTCGATGCATATATATGCAAAATTTCTAAACGGAATTACGTGAAAAAAACAGCTGCTCATTATTATGAACAATTAGAAGATTTAAAAATTTTTATAGACGATGAAAATGAAAATCCAACAAATTTATACAATACCCATGAAGATCAAAACGAAGTATTTGAAGAAGAGTATTCAAAAACGAATATACAGTATAAACATAAAAGTGATCATAATATGACTGAATGGTATAATATAAGCAGAAACGATGATTTTAAAGCTGAAAGAATAACACATCCATCTTCTTATGATAGAACAGATCTCATTCTTGTGCCAAATCTAGTGCTTAATAATGCGAGAAATATACGGAATGATATAATACATGAAAATGTACATAATAATGCTGAAGTCGACAATGATTATGACAATGATTATGGGTATGATTATCTACATGCTGAACCAGAATATAGTGTAAGAGAATCTTATGAGAACGAAATAGTAATTCCAAGGCAAAACTTAAAGGCAGTTATAGATAATGCAACATACTCTGCAGGTGAAAACTTAGAGGATTTTACGTTAGTCCTAAATACAACAGAAAATTTACTATCAAACAATTTGGGATCAATTGAAAAGCTCAATAAATGTAAAGAAAATTTAAATCAATTGGCTTTAGCCCCAATAAACAGTCAGAATATAAGAGAAGAGTTTGAGAAGTTTTTTTTGGAAAATATAAATAGTTTGGAAACAGATTCCAGAACTGAAATAGTCCTTGACCCCGAATCGGAAATAAAAGAAAGCAAATATCATGAAAATATATCACAATTACCTCAGAATAAAATTACAATAAAACAAGCAACAATAAGCGAAAAGCAGTTGTCTAATGCTCCAATAGTGAGTACCACATGTACTAAAACCCACAGTCAGTCACAATTAAGTGTGGAAATAGAAAGTCCGTGCGATTTAGAGAATATATATGCAAATTTTAAAGAAAAAATAGTCGAAACTATAAAGAAAAACACAGAGAAAATAGATACAATGAAAGAGGAAATGAATAAACACACCCATGCAAATATAAAAACAGTCAATGATTTAAATTATTTGAAACGTAAAATTGCAACAAAAAGAAAAAAGTTCATGAACCATATTCAAAATATCGAAAGTGGACATATTAATAACGAAATGCTAAATTTTGACCTTTTTGATGAATTAGGTAAGATTTATCAATGCATTGAGCGATTAGAAAGAGTCGAAAATAAAAAAGTCACAATGCCGCAAATTAGAAATGACATTCATGAATTTCGCGGGAGAAAAATATGCCTAAAAGAGGAAATACCAAAAAAATACAAATCATGCATTGAAAATACACCCATGAGATCAGAGTACCATAAAAAATTACAAAAAACAGAGGATCATAAATATGAATCTGAGAGCAGTCATTTAGAAGATGATGGTAAAGTTGATATGATTATAAAAAATCAAGCCGAAGAAAGTTATAACAAAGAATCATGCAACAATATCAAAAAAAACAGGAATCAAAGAAAAATTATTTGCGATGATGATACAAAATCAGAAAAGAAAATATGTATAAAAAGGTGTGAAAATAAACAAGAGTCTTCTACAAAAGGAACGACTATTGTGACTCCATGTAATGATGAAGAAAAGGATGAAGACCTCAATAGTTTTAATATACGTGTTAACGAGTATGTAAAGCAAGGCAAGTTTAAAAATTTACAATTTTATGACGATATATCCCGTCTTAGTTCTTTCTATTATTCTAAAATAGTAAAATATTTATGGAAAAACAAGATAAATTCTATAAAAGAGAGATCTTTATATCAGACATTTTTTAGAAAGAGAGGGTTAATAGAATCTATCGCTAATACTTTATCCCGTGAAATATGGATAAAGGTGTTAAAAGAACTAAATTCTAAAGATTATCTTATATTTGACGACGGGACTATACTTCTTAATGATGAACAATTGAACTTATAGAAATCAAATTCATTATATAAATTAAGGTTCATATATTTTATTTTTTTGGTTTTTTTTGTATAATTCTTCTTATATTATTAAAATCTAGTAGAATTAGTTGTTATATCCAACATCATATATATAATTTAATAATATTAGAAAAATAATATTATATAAAGATTATACGAATAAACTAACTTCATTTTGCACAATATAAAAACAATTCATATTAAAATGTCTTGGCTATTTATTTGGATAATGAATCTAATCTTTTGAAAATTGTTATTATACTATGCGTGTATATTTTTTTTTTGCGACACACATAATATCATAAGATTAGTGTATTTACTTTGTATTATAAAAAATCTTGTCATGATATATTAGATTCTTATTGTAAAATAATTATTTAAATTTTAAGTTTTTTATATATAAAAATTCGGCGTATCACATATGAATATAAAGAACACAATGAAATAGTTTTATATAATCTATAATGTGAGCATGTATACTTTAACCGTTCGTATTTAGAAGTTTTCATTTTTAAACTGCTTTTATCATATTTTTTATGAGCAGATATGATGTATACAAATAAATAAGTAATTATTGTTTGTATTTAGTAAAATAAAAAAAGTGTTAATTCCTCGATCATTGACATGAAGTAAATTTTATTTGTTTCATTGATCATTTAAATGTTTTTGGCAGTATTATATACTCTCTAAAATATGAATCATATATTTTTTTAAAAATTAAAAAAATGTGTAGCTATATTTCAAATAATTATACAGGCATTAGATAGATTTAAACCTCTATCATTTGTTAATTAGAAAAATAAAACATGATTAAATATGTAAAGCTAGTACTTTTACATATTTTAAGTTTCATGTTTTTATAATATAGATATTTATAAATTGTAGATTTCGACGGTCATGCTTAATTTTTTAACCCCAATATATCCTTTTTTTTATGTTTCATTTTAATTTTTTTGGCTGATTATAGTTTCTCTAGAACCTAGACGTGATTAAATAATAATAATTTTTTTTATATTTTTTACGGAGAAAGCCATATGCTAGTTTATACTGAAATTTTGATTCGAAATAATATCAATTTTGGTTGGGATTTAATATTGTTCTATTTTCCGAAATCATTATCCGTACTTGTAATATTTTACAATTGAGATATTTTCTTTCTTTAAAGATAATATATAAAATGACACACCACAACAGGATACCAAAACTAGTGTTTTATTTGTTATAACCGAAATATCAACATAAAAAAGGTTCAATAGATAATATTTTAATATTAATGGCATAGCATATGACCTATCCCGCATTGATGTGAATATTTAAAATCATCAATTTAATTTTCTCTACCCTTCATATTATCGAAAATGGTTTTGAATGTTTTTATTTTATGCCAATATGTTTGAATTATCCTACATTGATAGTTATAAAATTACCCCTTTAAATTAAATTTATAAAGACGACGAAAAAAGATTAGTTGATTATGAATTCGTAGGCTTTTAAATGCGAAAAGAAAAATTAATAAGGAAAGTGTTTCTTGACACTTATAATAAGTTTGGAGATTGATCAATGTGTATGGTGAGTGAAACACAATCCCTCTTTAGTGTTTGAGGCTGGTGCATGCAGAAGATATGTATGATGGCAATCTTATTGTTTAAGGTAAAATAAGCGGTAGAGAAGCGGTAGGGAAGCGGTAATGCAGATTTAAGCATGGCATTAAAAAATATGACGGGTCTTCTTATTTTAGAGATTTTTATCTTGGTTTTATAACATGGTTGGAAATAAATGACGTATTAATTAAAATATGATAATGTGTAAATAAAATGAAATATTTATTTTTATATCTGTTGTGACATGTAGAGCTAGCAGCTAAATCTTATTGTACTAAGTTTTTGATGTATTGGCAATAATATTTTCGATGATTTTATTATCGTTGCGGTTCCAATAGAAAAAAGGGTGCAGAATATATAGGGTGGAAGTTTATAAATGCAGACAAGTAGAAAAAATTGACTTTACTTGCCGTATGATATTGTCTGGAGTGTTGTATGGTCAAAGGTCTAGCTACTAGTGGTTTTGAATTATGAGAAGTAATTTATAATGTAAAATATTGTATAGGTAAAAATTCTACTTTTTTTTCTGTTTTTAACTTTTGATAGAGAAACTGTTATAGATATATGTATTTTGCTGTTGATTTATTTTCTGAGAATACATTTGAAGAATTATTCAGAGAAATTTATAACATGTATTTGAAACACGTGATATAGCTGTTTTTAGTATTTTGCTGGTGGTTTCATGGGTGAAACTATGATTTTTTTATTTTGTATTTTATACACGTAGAAGAAGCTAAGGATGTATAATTATCTGCTTCTTGGGCTTATGCATTCTTCAGAAGGTAATTGTTCGGAAAATCTAGCCTTTCTTAAGCAGGAAGCGATATTTTTATTATATCGATCAGATGTATGATATTTTACACAATTATCTTTTGCTCATTTGTCTATGAATCAGTTATGTTTGGATCTAAGATCGTTTATTGTTCTCGAATAAAATTTGATGTTTTTGATTACTTTTATAGTTTTTACATCCTTTTATCACATATTGTACATTCTTAAACACCAAAATAAATGCTAGATTATAACATTATATCTCAAACAATTTGAATAATTCAATTTTTGTATTTTTAAATTTTGTTTTAAGCATGCATATTATATAAAAACATGCAAAAATAAAGTAAATACTACGTTCATATATTATTAAGCATCTAAAGATTATCTTTATTATTTAACAAAAATATTGGTTTTTCTTGATAATTATACTTGATATTTCTGTTATATGATATTTTTAATATTATAGTTTTTCGTATAGAATTCATATGTTTCAAATTATTTAAATTGTATGTTTTTATGATTTTTATTTATGAAAATTAGTATCATAAACATGATACAGAGATTTTTTCTATGTACTAAAAAAATCCTATTTATTCAGAAAATAATCTAGATTACAAGTTATGGCATCCAATTAACAATAAAAATGGCATATTAGTAGTTTTATGGAGCAATAAAAAATGGATTTTTTTACCCATATTTTCTGCGACATTTCATTTTTTACTTGATTCTATTACATCTACAACTTTTATAATATATTTTTACTCTTTGCGAGTTTAACACGAAAATTTAATGTAATTATTTTTTCCCTGTTTCTAATAAACAGTTTGGCTAATTTATAAAATCACAAAATACACAGTATCTAAGTAAATATTCAGTCTTTTTTCGTCGTTTTAACTGCATTGTGCGATATTATGCGTATAAAGACAATATTTATATTTAATTGCATAAAAATATCTTCTTATTTTATTTTAATTCTTAATTTAGGATGTATATACTCAATAATTAGATTTTATATAATGTATAAAAGGGATAGCTTTTATTGTTTGTTTATATCCGTTTTTGCAGATTCACATTAGCGTTTCGGGATTTTTTTTATTACCGACTACATCCATGCACGTAACATTTTAATTTTTATGATGTATAAACATACCCAAAAAAGAGTTAATTGCAAAGAAACTCTTCTTTTTTTGTTTTTTTATTTAGGTTTTTGTGTTATTGAATGGTATTAATTTAACATAGTATAAAATACTAATTAGCTGTTTTATTTTAATAATAGTTTGTGATATATTGTTTTTACATTTCGTTCTTATGAATATAAGCTATATATAATTGTTGTATATATTTATTATTTTTTTGAAATATACTGTTTTTTAGTCCAAATACAACATATTTTTTTAGATTTTATTCTTTTCATGTATGGATATTCAAATATTTATGTAGCTTTTATTATAGCTAGACACAAAAACGTGAAGAACGGAGCATCCTTTTATTATTATTTTTTATTATACAAAATATTTTAAACATATTAGACTAATTTTGTCCCTTCTTACTATAAATAAAGCTTTATATAGTTAGTTATCTTCCATAACTAAAATTATAATAGATATCTTTTAGCACGCACATCTAAATATTTTAAATTATTTGATCGAAAGAGTAATTATTATGAGTATATAAATGTTTATAAATTGAATTTTTATACTTTTACAGCTTTACTAGAATATTATTGAAGTTTTTTTTATTGACTTTTTATTAAGCTAGAGATAATCTAAATATTCTTATTCCATAATAATTATATACTTGGCATTCATAGAATATATATTGTAAATAAAAAGCTTTATATGATATTTATTAATAGCTAGAAATCAAAATTCGCTAATTGATTATCAAATTAATTGTTTTTATTTAAATATAGAAAAAAAAAATTCAAAATATTAATTTGCTTACTATATATTCAATTCGTATCGTAATCTATAAAAGATCTTAAACTTCTATAAGGCGTTTTATCTTATATTGTCAATATATATCTAGCTTTTCTTTTGCATACAATAATCTTAGTTTTTGTTTTTTTTCTTTCTAATAAGAATGTATAATCATGTTTGAAATTGTTACTTTAGATGATTTTGGATTTAATATTATTTTTATCATCAAATAATGCTAGAATAACTTGTAGATGTACTTCTTATTGCAAAGAAAATAATTATACAAAGCAAATACATTTAAAAAACTTAAGATAAAAGAAAAATATACGAAAGTTTATTTTTATATTTTTATAAACCTGTGTTATATGCTCAACATGTTTCCTTTGAATATACAGAAACACAACTGATTATAAATGATTATTGAAAAAATTACCCCTTTTTCTAGATAAGAAAATAAAATAATACGATTTTTATGATAAAATTATTCTCTTTATACCGAAATAATTTCTTTAAAACTATCATTCTATTCATTGAGTATTTAATTATGCGTTTTTTATGAAAATAGGGCATATACACAAAAAAAAAAGCTAGCTCTGTATATCAGTTATCATCTTTTCTATTTTAGTTTATCTTCTAAATCATCACTATGATAACATATAATCTGAAAGTGGGTATTTTTATCCTTAAATGCCAACAATAATATCCTTGTAGAATTTAAATTCAAAAAATATTACATATTGGTAACAGTGGCATTATATTATTTGTTTTTTTCTCAATTCTCATTTTTTTACGTAATTTCATTATCTAAAGTCTTAAAAAGCTTTTATTTTTATTAATTTTTCTTGGTTTTTGTTTACAACAACAATGTCTTTTTTCTCTTCTCTTTAATGCTTAATACTTCGAAATTCTAGATTATGCATGTTTATTTCGATTTAATAGACTAATTTTTATATCTATTCTACAATTTTTATTACTATAGAATATATTATATATAGATTGAGAAATTCGAATATTATTTGATGCATGTAAAGTGTACCTTTTCAAACATTATATGCACTAGAAAACTGCGTCGGTAATAATTTATTGTACTCGTCTTACTAAAAAGTAAGTAAAGTCAAATAATTTGATGTATTCTTTCAAATAAATTGACGAAAAAGAATTACAAAGAAGATTTAATTTCCGAGCATAAATAATATCACAAAAAAACTCTACTTTATTTTATATATTTTTGATCTTTATCTTTATATTACAAGTAATTTTTTATAAGAAAATGTTCTTCTGATTTTATTTCCATCTCTATTAGATGATGCTCAATCGAAAAAATGATTTTTATTGTGCATAATGATTAATTATAAATAAAAATATGTCTATGTTATACATTTATTCATATTTTATGGTGTTTTTTCGTAGTACATATTGTTTTTTAATAAAATCTTTATAACGATAAATAATTATATTCATTTTATGGAATTCTTTTAAGATTGTTATTATGAAAAGATTTATGCGTTTAATAGTGTAAATTGATGTATCTTATACTTCTTCCTTTAAGATTCTCTTCTTAACAAATTTATATTTTTTTAAGTTTTTTTTTCTGTTCTTATATGTATATAATTATAATATATAAGATTTTACCGTTTAGTTACTCTTCTAAAATAAAAATGTAGTTGACTGTATGTATAATAGATTGAAAATACATATAAAACCATTATCTATTGTCATTACTAAATCTGTGGTTTTTTATGATATTAAAGAGCATTTAACCATGATATTATCATTCGAATATAAATTACTATCTTTGTTGTATTTTTTATATGTTCTGTTATTTTGATATATAAAAGACGTAGTTTTATTTATTTTTTTACTACTAAATTCTCATGTTTTTTAGAAATATTTTTATAATATATGAATAACAGGCTTTATCATAAATAATATACGCGAAAATAAATAGCTTCTTATATATGTTTCATATTTAATGTTTCTATATATAAATTAATCTTCTGTTGAGAGTTATAATATAAAAGCTAGCCAAACATGTATAAAACCATTTGAGTGTTAATTTCGTGAAAAAGAAATGCAAACCAAAATCTTTTGTACGTTTTTTTTACTTTTTGCTAGATTTTGTTGCCTAAATAGCCGAATACTAAATTAATAATCTGTTTTTTTGTGGCAAAAAAATTTTATTAAACAAACTTGAACATACCATGAACTATTTTCAAAGGGATATTATACTATTTTCATGGATTTTTCCCTATTTCAAGTCAACGAATAATCATATTTATAGTTTTTTTTGCATAATAACGGATAACTTTACTGCTATAGTACAGTATGTAATATAATAAAATAGGCTTTTGTGATTTGTTTGTACATTGAATGTCGTATATAACGTGATAATGGTGTATATGATTTTTTACTTATTGTGTTAATTCTTCTTTCACTAATAAAAACCGGAGATAATACATTTAATGTTCTATCAGACGTTATACGTTTTTTATAACTATTTTTTACCCGAATTGTATCTTTTTTTATCACCTCTTACTCATTTACTTGCATTTTGTTTTACATATCAATGCTAAAAACCGCAAAAACAGTGATTTTTTTGTCTTAGAATACAAATATAGATGCACAATACTTGTTATATCATGTCAACAAACATAGTTTTATATGTTTCTTGCCTTTTTTGTAAATTTGAAACTTTTATATGTTGATTTAGATCACTATTTTTTTTCATTATTTTAGCGGCTTTATTTTATATAATTATGTTTTATATCGTAAAATGAGAAGAAATATGTTTTGGCATATTGTTATATACATTCTAAACTTATTATATTTCGATTTAAGAAATTAAAAAATACTTTAAGGGTCCTATTAGTGTTTTTCTTTTTTTTTGTTTTGATAAATCAAATATATATAATAATGCATATAAGGTTTTATGTCAAT
Source organism: Rhyacophila brunnea (assembly GCF_057557595.1). Classification (NCBI taxonomy): domain Eukaryota; kingdom Metazoa; phylum Arthropoda; class Insecta; order Trichoptera; family Rhyacophilidae; genus Rhyacophila; species Rhyacophila brunnea. The sequence continues at coordinate 1,744,510 of NW_028233338.1, read as the reverse complement.
TGATACTAGTTTACCATGAAAAATAGGTCTTATTTTATTTTTGTTAATTAAATCTTACAAGAAAAATTATTTTTGGATAGCTTCTTATATACGAAAAGATAGCCATATAATAGCTTGGCTATATGTTTTTAATGTGTTTATGTCGAGTATTATACGTTTTTTAACGTTATTTTTCCTTTTTTTATGGGTATATTATCTTTTTTTTCTAATTCTATGCGTTTTTTTTGTCATTTTTATTGTCTAAAATACAACTTAATCAACATCTTTTACAACCATGTTATCCATCTAACTTTTATTAAGTATTTTATAGCAAAATAAAACTCTTTTTGTTCATTTATTTCTGCGGAAAAAAATATAATAGTAGAGGTAAGTTTAAAACAAAGATCCAAGAAATAAAATATTTTTAGTAAATTGATCATAATACTTTTTAATAAAAGATAACATATAAAATTTGCATTTTGAGGCGCGTATAGTTGCACAAATAACCGTATAGGTGGTAATTAATAAGTCCTTTAGTTAAAGAAAAAAGATTGATATGGAGTATTAAATATTCAAAAACAACCTTTTGTCCTTTATTATACTTATATAAAGATTTTTTGCTGCATATAAATACTCAGATTGGCATAAAAATGATGTTCAATTTGTCTGATAGCTATAGAAAAAGAATCAATTTCAATTAACTGTATCTATGATTATTTATTTCTTATGTCTTTTCAAAGTATTTTATATTTTTTAGGATAGATATAGTTACAGGAGTATATAAATTTACTTTTTTTGCTTAATAACGTCTGTTCTATGAACCTATATTATACCATTATATATATTGCGATTTTTTGGATTATTTTAGTAGTTACTAGTGTATATATCAAGTTTGAAGACAATTTCTAAATACATTTAATGTTTTTATTTGCCATTATATTTTTTTCTCCTTCAAAACTTGTCCTATGTCCCGCTTAACAAACTCGTGCTAATGAAAAAAAAATATATAAAATTAAGATCTCGTAAAAAATATGGCATAGTTTAATATTTTATATTTGCCTTTGTATTCTTTTATTCTGTAAATATGTATAAATATTAATAATAAGTTTAGTTTCTTTAAATTTATACATCGAAACAATAAGAGAACAGCTGATTGTTGTTTATAACTTAGCTGCTAAAGATTTTCACAAAAGTTATAGCTAATCCATACTTTATATTTAATTTAACGCCAAATTTTTATTTTATTTATCGATAAAGCTTTTTTAAAACAAAATAATGCATTTACCATAACAAGATTTATAAATCATACTGCTTTGATCATCTTATCTAAAGAAATTATGATTTCGTTCATTTTTTTTGCTTTTCTAATTTGGTATATGTTTGTTAAAATCCTGCCCCGACATGAATCTTCTCGGGATGCAGAATACCGAGAAGAAATCGGACAATCATTCCGCTGATTGTTATCGATAGGGTTAATGCGCCCATAAAAACCTTTCTGCTGCTTGGAGGATGGCATTGGCGGGAGATTAAGGTCCTCTCGCCAGGAAAATTTTAAAAAATGAATGAAAAGGTTTGGTGGAGAAAAAGAAGTTCGGCTGCGGCCAAGAATAGAAAAAAAAATCGGTTTTTTTAAAGTTACGCCGAAGGCCTTCCATTTTTTTTTTCGGAACTTTTTTTGGGAAATATTTAATAATAAATTGAAATTTAACCTATATATTTTTTTTCTTCTAATAATTTTATCATAATATATACTATGTTTCTTGTAATTTACGTCCTATTATATTGATTCTCTGATCATCCCCTTTTCATATATATCTAAATCACTTCTTAATAATTTAATAAATATTTGTTATTTAATTTTTTATTTGTATTGTATATATTTCTACATTATTATTAAATACATTTATAGCATTTTTAAACTTTTATAAAGAATTTTCGCTAAATTGCAATTCCTAATTGATTTAATTCATAGATAATAAGTTTGGCTTCTAAAAAATTATAATTTAATATTTTATTTGTATTATTGTTTAAAAGATATCTTTTAATAGATTGTTTTCTAATTGTAAATATTATATAAAGTTTGTAGATTTCAATAAAAGTTTTCATACGAAGTATCTTTATTTTACTAGATTCATAAAACAGTTTATTTTTTCTATAAAATATTAAATAAAAAATTGATTTTAATTTTATACGTAGGAATTAATAGATGTTAGTTTTATAAAATTTTAAAAAAAAGATTTATAAATTTAATTCGCCATTAATTGTGTTTATTTATCTATAATAACAGAAAATAAATAATATGGTAGATTTCCATCTATGATATTTTTTTAGTATGTTTCGAAACACAAACATGTACATATTTCTGTTTGAATTATTATGTGTATTAAGGCATACATTTGTGACTAAAAATAAAATAAAAGGATAATTTAAAAATATTTTGGTTTGTATCGAAGGAAAGTGTCTAAACATATGTATATAAACATAAAATTATAGATTAAAGTGTTTTTGATTGTTATGAATATAATAAATATGTAGAAAAAATAAGTAAATTAAATGTAACATATATAATTTATTGGGATAAAATAATGAAATAAAAATAAAATCATTATATTTTATTAGATTTGAATTGAATTGAATCATATGGAAATAGTTAGAGGATAATTTACGCCAGTTTATATATTATATGATATTGCTGTGTCTTTTCTGGCTATAATTTTTATATTCAATGGGGAAATAGGTGAATTAAATGAACGTTTAAATACTTTGGTTATCAATTTATATTAAAATATAAATTATAGTTTTTAAATATTTATTTATTTTTGACCATACATTAAATAGTATTTAGAATAGTAATATGGAAAAACAATTTTTTTATATGATTATCATAAACATTATATATTCGATGTATTTTTATTTTCTTGTATTTTATCGCATAATTTTTTCCACCTTTTATACATTAATCGTGAGAATTTATTTAAAGCTATTAAATTTTTAAGATCTGAAATTTTATAAATGAGCTAGGTTCTTGTCTTGTTTATAATATAAATAAATGAATGTTTCTAGAGCAATTTTTTTATTCATATTTTTTGCTTTAATAGTATATTTTTACATATAAAAAACGATTTTTATTAAAAGCAAATGTTAGATTCTACATTATCATTCTTTACAATAATTTTTTTCAACTAAAATAACTTCAATTCTAATCATTATATCTATGTTAAATCGATAGATATTTTTTTTTTACTTAACTAAATTCACTAGAGTCAAGAGAGGCATTAATTTTAAGATAGTCAAAAATAAAAAAAAAGAGTGATCGAGCACTAGAGTCAAAAGGTACAAAGTAGCATAATACTTAAGAAATACAAAGTTAAGTAGTAAAAAGAAACTTTATCAGAATAGAGATAGCAAATTTATTTAGTCGAAAATAAAAAACATGTGTCATCGATTACTAGAGTCACAAGTTACGACGGTAACTAGTTTCTTATAAATTACAATATAACTTGAGTGAAAGATCTATAAATTTGCTAAAGACGCTAATTTTACAATATTTAGAGCGTCACTAGAGTCACTTTTTATCTCCAAAAGTGATTAAAAAACTAACACTTACGGATGCCAGCCTAACAAATACCTTTTTAGTCTTTAAGTCCCATTTTTTTTATCGTATATTCAGGTATAGGATATATTATTAGATTGCTATTTTTTATAGTGATTAAATTTCGCTGGCCAGTATGACCGTTTGTGCATGCGATAAAAAAAGCCCGTATGACAATTGCCAATATGACCGTTATCGCATGCGATAAAAAAAGCCCGTATGACCGTTCTCGCATGCGATAAAAAAAGCCCGTATGACAATTGCCAATATGACCGTTATCGCATGCGATAAAAAAAGCCCGTATGACATTTGCCAGTATGACATTTGCCAATATGACATTTGCCAATATGACATTTGCCAATATGACCGTTCTCGCATGCGATAAAAAAAGCCCGTATGACAATTGCCAATATGACCGTTCACGCATGCGCTAAAAAAAGCCCGTATGACATTTGCCAGTATGACATTTGCCAATATGACCGTTCACGCATGCGATAAAAAAAGCCCGTATGACAATTGCCAATATGACCGTTCACGCATGCGATAAAAAAAGCCCGTATGACATTTGCCAATATGACCGTTCTCGCATGCGATAAAAAAAGCCCGTATGACAATTGCCAATATGACCGTTATCGCATGCGATAAAAAAAGCCCGTATGACATTTGCCAATATGACAATTGCCAATATGACCGTTCACGCATGCGATAAAAAAAGCCCGTATGACATTTGCCAATATGACATTTGCCAATATGACATTTGCCAATATGACCGTTATCGCATGCGATAAAAAAAGCCCGTATGACATTTGCCAATATGACCGTTCTCGCATGCGATAAAAAAAGCCCGTATGACAATTGCCAATATGACCGTTATCGCATGCGATAAAAAAAGCCCGTATGACATTTGCCAATATGACCGTTCTCGCATGCGATAAAAAAAGCCCGTATGACAATTGCCAATATGACCGTTATCGCATGCGATAAAAAAAGCCCGTATGACATTTGCCAGTATGACATTTGCCAATATGACCGTTCTCGCATGCGATATAAATAGCCCGTATGACATTTGCCAGTATGACAATTGCCAATATGACCGTTCACGCATTCGATAAAAAAAGCCCGTATGACATTTGCCAGTATGACAATTGCCAATATGACCGTTCTCGCATGCGATATAAATAGCCCGTATGACATTTGCCAGTATGACAATTGCCAATATGACCGTTCTCGCATGCGATAAAAGCTGCCCGTATGACATTTGCCAGTATGACAATTGCCAATATGACCGTTCTCGCATGCGATAAAAATAGCCCGTATGACATTTGCCAGTATGACAATTGCCAATATGACCGTTCTCGCATGCGATAAAAGCTGCCCGTATGACATCTACCCTAAACCCTAAACCCTAACACCTACCCCAACCCGAATTTGTCTTTTTTTGTCCCTTTATTACTGGGAAATGAAAATATTTTAGTTAGATGGTAATATATACCTGATATTAGTATAAAATATTTCTTATTATAGAAATACCAGGTAAAATGATAATTTCAAGAATATATAGCATGGTACAAGGGGTACAATACCGCATGCGACTATTAGGTCCCTTGGGAATGTCCCCAATAAATCCTAAGCCCTTGATGGTATTTTTTTCCCCTAGTTTAATCAACAAATATGGTTAACGAACCCTAAGCCCCTAGTCCCAACCCGCATTGGTATTTTTTTGGCCCTTTATTTGAACTCCTATAGAAAATAAAGTACTAAAAAACAATTATATTCAATTTTCCCTTTTAAGAAAATAGAAATATAAAAAAAATAAAAAAAAAAATAAAAAATGTATACTGGTACTCATAAAAAAATCTAGAAAAAAAATATTTTGTATATAATTACTAGGAAATGAAAATATTTTAGTCAGATGGTAATATATACCTGATATTAGTATAAAATATTTCTTATTATAGAAATACCAGGTAAAATGATAATTTCAAGAATATATAGCATGGTACAAGGGGTACAATACCGCATGCGACTATTAGGTCCCTTGGGAATGTCCCCAATAAATCCTAAGCCCTTGATGGTATTTTTTTCCCCTAGTTTAATCAACAAATATGGTTAACGAACCCTAAGCCCCTAGTCCCAACCCGCATTGGTATTTTTTTGGCCCTTTATTTGAACTCCTATAGAAAATAAAGTACTAAAAAACAATTATATTCAATTTTCCCTTTTAAGAAAATAGAAATATAAAAAAAATAAAAAAAAAATAAAAAATGTATACTGGTAATCATAAAAAAATCTAGAAAAAAAATATTTTATATATAATTACTGGGAAATGAAAATATTTTAGTTAGATGGTAATATATACCTGATATTAGTATAAAATATTTCTTATTATAGAAATACCAGGTAAAATGATAATTTCAAGAATATATAGCATGGTACAAGGGGTACAATACCGCATGCGACTATTAGGTCCCTTGGGAATGTCCCCAATAAATCCTAAGCCCTTGATGGTATTTTTTTCCCCTAGTTTAATCAACAAATATGGTTAACGAACCCTAAGCCCCTAGTCCCAACCCGCATTGGTATTTTTTTGGCCCTTTATAAATTTTTTTCGGCATAATTTTCTCTGCAAAACATTATTTTCGTCATGAATATTCATCTCTATGAAATCTCTATCTTTTTGTAAAGTATAATCCTTTTTTAAAATATATATAGAATTATGTGCTCGGATATTATATGATTTTACAGCGTTTTTTATGTGCAAACATTGCATAAAATTTACGTTATATGCTCCAATCAAGTAAAAAACCATAAAATCTAGCTATTAATCCGAATTCTTTTACGTGTTATAGTGATTCTAACAACAAAAACTTGTATTTTTTAAGTATCTAGATAATGCACTATGTAAATAAGTTTTCTGTATAATATTTTTATAAAAAATATAATCTATGAAGCCGGCATATGCCGCGAAATAACCACTAGGAAAAGTCATGTTCACAGCCACATATTCTTATGCCATTATGCTATAATTTACAATAAATTTGATATACCTTTTCTACGGGACATTTAAAGTGTTTGTGCATGATAAAACGATCAATTTAATGCTGAAATTACTGGTTCCTAGGAGGAATAAAATTTCTTGGTTTTAAACATAATTTTTTATATTTTTCAAGAGTAATTTGTATATTTATTTACTTGTGTTCAATTTTACTCCAATAATAAAATTTTAAATTACATATATTATAAAAAATTACAGATACCATGCCTTTTATCAAATTGTCTAGGAAAAAAGACTATATGCTATTGAAAAATATAATAAGTATACATAAATAGTCTATAATGAAAATTTTTTATTTATTTATAAAAGTTTTGCGGTTATGTTCGGAAAGTGTAATAATACAAAAAAGACCGACACATTATAAAAAAAATATATATGTTAACCCTTTTTGTAATATTAAGGCGTAACATTGGTTTTTAATAACTAAAAAATGAATAAAATAATTTTTACATTTTCAGGATATTTATACTAGAAATATGTTGCTGTGTCGAAAATTTCCAATATATTAGAAGCTGACAATAAGCTCCAACCTTTCGACAAAAAATTTTCCAAACATGAAATATAAAAGCTCTCAATTATTAGCACACATAGATCGAAGGTCATTGTTGAAGATGTGTTGGAGAAATGTGTGATATTCTTAATCAGACTACAACGTAAAGAAAATTAGATTAGTATAGTATATTAGAGGTATCTTGATTTAAAAATTAAAGATGAAATCGAATCAATAATGTTGTTAAAATCAGAAATCTAAATTTACATGATTATCCTTTTAATTACAGATAGAATCAATTTAAAAATATATCTTTCCTATAAATAATCACTATCTTGGTATTTTATGGTGCTAAAATATAGTTTTTTTGTGTCCTTTTTTATATTTTACGTGTAAAAACTTATATTTAGATAAATTTGTTCTACAATGATAGCAATAGAGACTAAAGTTTCATATGATATAACATAAGCAAAATTATAGGATGAGGATACAGTGTAGTCCAATTATCATACTCAAGACCGTAGCTTTTATTTATTAGGATATAGAAAAATTTTATTTAACAATTTGAATCGAAGTAAAATCTACGTTATTTAAAATCATAAAAAAAAAACATGATTTATTTATAATCTATGCAATTTTCAAAACAAAACCCCAGCATAAAAACGTAAGCACAAAGCCGAACCTAAAGATAGAAAATTCAAGCTGCTTTTTGTGCGTTTTTTTAGTCCTAGATATTTAATTACGATTCTTAGCTTCTTTCGAAAAAAAATGTTATAAATTACATTCATAAATTCGTTTTTTGAATAGCAAATTAAACTCAATCATATAGGTATCTTTTTCTAAATTCAGAAAATGTGGTTTGTGCATTCATAATCATTTATTACCGCAATTAGAGAAGAAATAAAATAATTTTTCATATGTTTTTAACAGAAAAGACTTGTCAAATGGAAATTTAGCAAAAAAAATACAAAAAATTACGTTTGATTATAAAAACTAGATCGATTGCATATCTGCATTTTTTTCTGTATTTTTTTGCAATAATTTAAAAACATGTGGATAAATTTAGAAATAGATAACAAATCAAATTGAATTAAATACGATCAAGGCGATACAAGCGTAATTTTCTTGCATTTAAATGAACTAAAGTATCATTTAAAATTGAATCTAGGTCTTTGGGACTATTTATAAACTAATCAATATTTTATTATATAAAATCAAACCTTTTTATACAAGAAATATATGCTACATGTAGTTTATTATCGTTTTTTATTGACTTGGCATCAAGAAACCACAAAAATGTACTTTTTAAGGAATAAATTTTATTTTTACATTAAAAATAATCTAGTATCAATTCTGCATAATGTAAAGTATAAATATACGTTTATGACATATTATACACCACATATCTATTTTTTCATATTTTGTATAACGATAGAGCATATACACGATTAAAAGGTTTTTGTCAGTTACCCACAAAAAAATTAGATAAATTATTTTTTCTGTAGTTTTTTCTAACACTGCGCATTTATAATGCCGTCAAACAGCCATTTAGATATAATTTTTGCTATTTAAATGCTTAGGATACAAAAAACTTTTTACTTTGCAAAATCTAAATATAGCAAATGAAGCAATGTGATAATTTTATCGATTTATCATAACCGCTAATGCAATAAAAAACGTTACTGTCCAATTTTAATTGTTCTTTTATGTTGTTTTTTGCAATTAAGAAAATTAAAAGGATTTGATTGTCTTTTAGCATTTTAATAGATTTTATTCAAGCTAAGATTTTTTTATAGATCCAACACATCACAAAGCATTTTAAAGGAAAATCTAAACAGCAAAAATAATAACGTCTACAAAAAACATGCACAAAAAAAAATTTCAATATAAGACATAGAGATTTATTTATAAGTAGAGTTGTGCATATACATACTATTAGAACTTGGGCGCATATAGAATTAAAAATTCATATTTTTAAAAAATCAAGATTTTATTACATTTTTTGTTTAATTACCTGATTTTATATGTACTACAAATTTTATAAAAAGTAAAAAAACGGTTATATGCTCTGTTTTGGTGCAATAGAAAAAGACAAAAAAATTTCAAATCCCAAAAAGGTCATATTTTTAGCAAATTAATTTTAGGATATTTTAAAAAAAAAATCTTTAAATTTACAACTATAAATATAATAATCTTTGTTTTGAAAATTTTTTATTTAGTTACAAATTATCATCAGTAGATTTGACAGCAATTAGCAAAAACTAAAAAAATATTATCTAAAATTAATTAACTGAGGATAAACGAGGCATAAGCACCCTAGAAGAAGATTCCATAAGATCAGAAAGCATGGTTTTGATTTTATAAATGATTATATTTGCTGAAAGTGAAAGTAAATTTTCAAGTTAAAAATATCCCCAAAGGTACACATAAACTATAGAATGTATTTTAGTTATAATTGTGATATCACATAAAAATAAGGCAATAAAATGAGAATATAAGAGTAGAAACTATATTTATAGAATTAGATAATCGCTAATGCACATATTAGCACAAAAAGGGAAGGACTACAACATTTTTTATCAGAGAAAAGACATTCTATTCTAAAAAATGTTTTTGAGTACAAGGAAAATACTATTTAAATATTTGTGGTTGCTAAATCAGATATTATATTTAAATTATTAATCTTAAATTGACGCAGCAGCTATAAACATTTGCCCTTTAACCGGTATAATGTTGATTATAGAATCACCAGAAAAAAACGGCATGCTTATACAATTACGATCACAAAAAACTCTATTTAACCCCATATAATTTTAAAAAAAACAAAAATTTATATTTAATAAAATATTTTCGTGATTCCTCATAGATGGTCGTCTTTGAGGAATGACGGATATAACGAAAACGGAAACATATTCACAAAAATAGCATACAGAGTACGCCTTAGTGGTCAAGCTTATAAAGAAAGATGTATTGGGTGATCTTAAAGGATATTGTGTACGATAAGAGTATACAGCGCATCTATATAATTGAGCAAAATAAATTTTTGTGTTAGCAAACAAAAAAGATAGAGGTAAAATGTTCTATATATAAATTTGTAATTTTTATAATACTTTTTGAATTTCTTTTATTGCCAAAAATATTTTTCATTCACACAATGAATTATATTTTCAGAATGCAAACAATCAAATACTAATTACGTCGTGTTGCGCTAGATAAGTAACTATTCTGTTCATTACATATAATATGTGATTATTGTTATAATTTACGTAATTTTAAACAATTTTTAGTTAATTAAATCATATATTTTTGGCATATTGACTTTGGTAATATTTCAAAAATATTTGCAAGAAAATATGTTGAAATCTGAATGGATTGAATAATAATATCCTTTGCACAAAATAAGTTTTATTACAAATGATAAATATTAAAAAAAAATTTGTATCTATTAAAGTGAGTTTTTAAGCAAAAAAACATATATAATATATATTTCGAACATATGAAAAATTAAAAGCAATTTTCATAATTAATATTTATGAATTTACTTTTTTAAAGTATATATGTTTCATCTATGGTATATATTAAAAAGACAAGTTTAGAAGTTAACAGCTTTTTTGAAACTATAATTAATTGAAAAAAGGAATTATGCGAACAAATTTACATATTTTAAAAATTAGGGTCCTCATTCATATAATTATATGACATTAAAAATATTTTGTCGAGTCTTGAATCGGTCACTGTAGAAAACAAAATAAAAACGAGGAAAATAAAAGATAAATATTATTTTTCAAAAATCCAAATATTCCTGTTTTTCTTAAACATGATTTATAGATAATCGAGAAATCAGAAAAAAAAATATAAAACTGCTTAGTTAAATACATAATCATAAAATATGCAAATGTTCATTTATAATTTTTTAGGTATATAAGAGCTAATATTGGATTTAAAAATTTCAAAATCTAAGCATTATGTTATGGGACTTAAATATTTATAATTTATATGAAAAAGGCTTAAACCACGCGATGAATATTGTTATAATACACGATTTGCAAGGATATATATGAAAATATCTAATACTATTTTAATGCCTTACTATAACTGACAATAAATATGATATATACCCTGCGTACTTTAAGGACCTAACTAATCTGTATATATTTACATTTCCCCCTTCTGATATTATAGATGTCTATTCATATGACAGATTACAAATTTAGTTTTATCGAAGCATATAATAGATTAAATGCTCATGTGATTGAAAATGCTATTAAGATAATTATTATAGATAAAATAATTTTTTTTTTTTATTTATGTTAGGGTGGTATGGTTGTGTGGTTTACAAGTCGGACCCCAAGGTGAGGGGTCGCAGGTTCCACACTCGCCCACCCCACTAATCGCAGAAACGAATTTACTCTAAAGAAAAATAGCGAAGGGGCGGACAGTGAAAAATAAAAGATAAACCATAAGGCACAGACAAGCAATGTGAATTAGGAGGTTGCTGTGTAAGATGTTGAACTGTGCCAACAGTATGGAAACGGATTCCACACAGTTCAGTAAGAATAATGGTAAGTATAGAGTGTGGTTTTAGCTTGTATGCCTTAGAAATGAACAGTAGACAGAACTACATTCCCACACATATTGGCTGCCACATATGAGAAAGGGCTCAATCTACGGTGATTACGGGTGACAAAAAGTCCTGGAGGAGCTCAACAGAGAGACGCGTAGTTAAGAAATAGTTCCTATTAATATTAAGCGAACTTCCTAAAATGTAATAGAAGTAATACATAAATAAATAAAGTAAATTCGATTGAAATTTTTTTAAAATGAAATATCAATGTCTTTATTATGATTTTTAATTTTTGGCAGGGCTATATTTATTTCGAATTCCAATAGAATAATAAATAATTATAGTTTTGATGGTATTACATCTGTTTAGATGCTCAAATAGATTAAATATGATGGACTCGATAGTCTTAGACGGATTTTAAAGATATTTTATATAAATATTAATTTTATAATTTTTTGAATTCATGAACAATAGTTTAACATTTAAGATAGAAAATGGTCGACCAATAGAATCAGAATTAGAAGTCTTTTTTTGTTTGTTTATATCTAAGTTTTGCTCAGGATAACCTTTATATACTTACATTTAAAAGAGACCCGCTTTTAAACTTTGTTATGCCTTATTTTGTTTACAGTCTATTTACTAGAGTTTTAATTCTTGACCATACATCCTTTTAATGCATATAATTTCATAATAATACTAAAAGTATTAGTGCAATGTTCATTGAATATTTATTACTACCGTAAATTATATGATTCTTTTTCACAACCAAATATGTTAGTTAATCTTGGTTTACTCTATTTTTCTTTTTTGCTATATGACTCTATTGAAATTTATACGTTTAAAAAAATATTTAAGAAGAAGTGGCTGCGCATGATCTTATCGTTGCTGACATAGTTATTTTTATCTATCTAATATATAGCTGGCACATATTTTTTAATTATTTATATATATTTTACTAGTTTCTTTAATAACTATATTGTAATTTAAATATTTTTTGAAGCTTTCAAAATATCGATAAAAACAAATTTATCTCATAACTAATTATTATAAAATAGTAATAATCTCGATAATTTTCAATATGTTTTTTAATTTTTATATTTATGTAATTAGCTGATTGAAATAGAAATATTGCAAAATTTTTGTTTTTGACTTTAACATATATGGAAAACAATAAAAATAATGATTTTTTCTATTGAGAAGATTAAATAGGGGAAAATGAAAAAGCAGTTACTTGTTACGTGTATAAATTCCGATAATAATTTTAGGTTGCCGTTAATTCTCCATAGGATATGAATATATTTACTATGTGCGACAACGACTTTATATAACTTAATTGGCTTTTAATTGTAATTACATACAATCGGCTAATGAATTTTTATGTATATTATATTATACATCCACATCATATATAGAACCCAAATAAATATATAATTCTTTTCAATATGAGTATTCACATTTTTTCATAATATTTATTTATGTATAATTTTATAAATTATTTTCATTCTATAAGCTTCCATTCAAACCTTCAGAATCCCTATTTTCTATTACCATTCACTTTTTTATTGCAAAATTTGTAACCATTCTACATTGCAAATAAATCTATTTTGTAGATACCTGTATCAATAGATGATGATTACGAATAAAAACTAAGAAAAAGAAACTAAATTAGCAAAATCATCGGCATCAATCCTGTATAGAATGAAGAGTGTTGTAAAGATAATTCAAATTTAGAAAAGTACATCTTAGACTTTTAATATACACATCAGGAAACAAACTATAAAAATGCTCTTCTCTGCCATAATTTAACCAAGAGTGCATTGAATCATCCAGTAAAGTTTAAATCTATTGCAACACCTTGATCGGGAGAAAAATATAAGTAACTATTATAATGTTTGCAAAAAACTTGTATTTATAACAAAAAAAGGCCAAGAAATATAATTCTTGCAGAAAAATGGTGGATGAAGACCCGTTCGAAAATGAGATCTCGAAACTTTATCTAAAAGACAAATGAAAAGCGATAATATTTTCTACCACAACAGAAAATATGAGGAAGAGAAAATCAAGAAAATGGAATTCAATTCTTGATAATTTTTACGCTATAGTTAGTAACCAAGAGAAAATCGAGTTTAAATAAAAAATCAGAGTACTTTATTACAATGTAAATAAAAAATCAATGAAAATCTAAATTTTGTTGTAAAGACAAGTTAATTGGAAAAATACATCCAAAATATGATTATAAATGCATTTATTCTACAGAGAAATTAGTTAACTTATATAGAGCTACCAAAAAAATCATCAAGTATCGTGAAAAGGTTTACATTACAGTATAAAAAGAAAATGGCAAAAAATTTTAGAAAAATCGCCGCTTCAAAGATCTATTTTTCCGCAAAATACATGATCAAAGAAGAAAAAATTGAAAATCTGCGAATGATTATACTAATTCATAATAATTTCTAAGAGAAAAAATTGGATGTATCACAAATTATATATACAAAATAAGAAATTTTTAAACATCAAAAGATCAGTCAATATTAACAAATTGGTGAATTTTAGCTAGAATTAGTCTATATTACTCGATTTAAGACATTTGAATTCGTTCATTAAAATAGAATAATTTATTTCAAATTGCTAATAAGAAAAAAACTGCTGTATTTTGCCTGGTGATGTGAGGGACATTAAAACGAGCAGTTTATGCAAGATCTTATAGATTTTATTATATAATAGAATATATGGGTCATTTTATTGTCATTACAGGATATATAAAAAATTGAAGACTACTTGCTACTTGCCTAATTGGAAAACTGTGAGGTAAAATGGGTTCTATAATTTTTTTCTAAAAAGACATCTTTGCACTAATATATCCAAAAAAAATCACCGAAATATGTTTTTAAAAAATAAATCGATTAGGAATGACTTTATGGTTAAAGGGCATATTGTATTCCATGATATAATGAGTAAAAGATAGTGAATTTTCACCTAAAGTTGTATAAATAATGTATAACACATGTATAAAGATATTATGTCTGAAAAAATACAGTTAGAAGTTAAGATACGTAACCACAGTATCGGAAAATCAACTCGGTACCCCACGAAGGGTGCTAGGAGCTAAAATGAAAGCGCTAATTAATACGGCAATAAATAAAAATGTAGCAGCAAACTGCAAATCACAAGTATTAATGTTATAAAGTTTACGATAAATTGATCATAACTTTTATATTTTTTATATTACAAAGCGTAATCTTCAAGAACAGCTATATAGGTTTACATAATGATATTAGTATATAAAAAAATTAAATTAAAATAAAAAAAAACAAAGAATCTAATGCAACCAACGCCAACCAACTGACTATCATCACTTCTATTTGTTCTGTACACGAATCTACTAAATGGTTTTCTTAACTAGAATTTCAATCATGTGATTATAGTATTAGATGTATCTTTCTATGACCTAGTTATTTCTTTTTTATTGATGATTTATAGCTTATAATTAATTATAAGAAACTTAAAAAAGATGACAGAGTTGAAAGTGAATTTGTCCTATTGCATAGATCTAGAAATGACATAAATCAAAGTCAGCAACAAATTATTATGGATGTAGTGAATATATATATAATCTAATAGATAGTAAGATTGGAAAAAAATGCAATATAATATTAGAAAACAGTATTTCAGCAATAATATATTTAAAAATTTTGCAAAGGTTGTAATAAAATTCTATCAAGAATTACGAATCTGGTCAAAAAAACCAAAACTGCAAAACTCTAAATAAATTATAGAATAAATACGCATTTCTCCTAAAAAATATCTTAGTTGGTTTTCAATAGAACAGAGTGACTTTGCTATTATAGAAAATTAGATAAAAAGGTTTTTCTGAAAAATTTGTTCTCATAAAGGCAGCAAATATTGTGAAATATTATATTTATAAGACAAAAACTTAAGAGTGAACTATCGAGTGTTAAATTGTAGACCCAGAAATATACTTTTTGGTTAAATAAGAATCTTACCGACGATAAAGGAATATCGCCAAGAAGAGCAATCGTAAGAAAAATCAAAAAGAATTATAAAAACACCTTACTTATAAAAGAGCAATTCAAAACTTGATACAACCATAAGACACCATTTATAATCTATTATGTTTTAGCTGGAAGAAATCACGTGTATATAATAAAAAATAAACAACAAAATCATAAACCTTTCTTGTATACATTGCAAATTCAATGTTTCACATACCCGAATCTTCAATGTTGAATAATATTTACTAGTCTAGACCTCACGTTTAGCATGCATCAGTTTCATGCAGGATAGAAGTATGAACTTTGTAAGGTCAATATGTCAACACTGTGATAAAAAAAAACATAAAACACTAACCACTTAGATAGCTGATTTAAAAAAACGCATGACCGTGGCTATACACGAAGAAATAATTGTATTGTTACATCATACACTTTAAGCATATAAAAAAATACTGCATAAAAAATCGAATAAAATCTGAAAATACACGGTATAGGATGTAATATATACGAACTAGCGCCTTAAAGGTTCTTTACAAGAATAAAACGGGATTAAAGATTGCCACATGACCAACATGTCGTTTTTGTGTACGATAAGAAGAATAACTTGATCACTTATGTAGAAGTGCGAAAAATAAGTGTTTATAATAATAACCCAAGATTATAGTATATAAGAAAATACTCATTCTTATTTACAATATAGAATTCAAATATCGATATGCTAAATAACTTAGGATGGGGAGGTACTAAAATATCATAAGCCACATATGCAGGATTTATAAATGCAAAATATGTTGAAATGTTATACATAACAAAAATTCATATGGAAAACACTTAAAATAATAAGTCTCGAAAGAAAAAGATTCATTGAGGAAGATTGTAAAGATCCTGGTGTAGGAATAGTATCAACAAATCTTATTAAAGAGAAATCTAAAGATTTACTTGAACTTATATAAAAATTTTTTATCAAAGAACGAAATAAATAAAAATTCGCTTTCTATATTTTTTTTCTTTGTAGGCCCTCACACACTGCAAGACACTTAATTAATATATTTGATTGAAAAAGAGCAGTTGGTGAAGATGCA
This sequence comes from Rhyacophila brunnea, assembly GCF_057557595.1. NCBI lineage: Eukaryota > Metazoa > Arthropoda > Insecta > Trichoptera > Rhyacophilidae > Rhyacophila > Rhyacophila brunnea. The sequence continues at coordinate 1,727,735 of NW_028233338.1, read as the reverse complement.
ATAAAATAGGTGTGTAGTATCTTTTTTAGAGTCTTTAAATATTCCATATGTGCTGTATACATCTCAGCAAATGGAATTTAAGCATGAAGAAATGCGACCCTTAAAAAGAAATCTTTTTTTGTGTTTCAACTTCTATCATACTTTGAACGTAGGTAATACAGAAAACTTTAGTTACAATTATTAATTGAATTTTTCGCTTTTATTTTATACATAATAACGGAATGTGAAGGTCTGAAATGGCACAAATAATTTATACCACTAATTTAGTTATTATTTTATTAATCACATTATAATGGGATTATTTTTTCGGTTTAAATATTAGCCTGTATTGTTATTCTAATATTTATTTTCCCAAAAATCTATAGCTTATATTTTAAAATAAATGTATTTATAGAAGTTTGCAAAATTATATATAAAAGATATCCTATGCTTTTTTTTAGTATTTTTGGATCTTATTCCAGATTCTAACTCTATAAAATGCAGCGTAGCATAAAATGAATTGAAATATCTTTTTTTTTGACATTTTATAAAAAGTTTAAAATACGAAAATGTATGCAACATCTATATAAAGAAGATGTATACAGCAAAAATATCTATTGAATATAATAAAAGAAAAGAATCAGAATATCTAGTATAAATGGCTTCATTTCATATATATTTTTGCGTTTTATGGTCATTCTAACGCTAGATTTGTTTTTATATCTTTGATATATATAATCATGCATTGATTATTGCATTTATAAAGGTTTAAGAATGAATTTAAGTTTAATTATATACATGGTTACCGACATTTCACCATTCATGTCGATTAATAAACGTAAAAATAATATTTTTATATACATAAAAACACGAACATATATTTTATCTATTAAAAAAATGATAATTGTATATAATAATATACACAATGTACATGAATATATTCGACAACCATAGAAGGATGTCGTTCCTTATATAGAATATGATTTTTTTCATGATATATTCCTATAATAAAAAGAATTGCTAGATATGTAAGAAGCTTCATTGATTTTTACCTCGAATAATATTTTCAAATAACATTTTACTTTTTTTTCAATTATTAATATCAGAAACTTATATTCACATATTTTTTAATTAATATTTTTTTATTTATTCTTGAAAACAGTAATATAATGTTCTAAAATTCATACAACTGAATTTTTATAGCTAATATAAAAAAGGTTGATTTTTTTTGCTTACTCACTTTTAGCAAACAGTTTCTTTTACTTGTATATGAGCTAAGTATTTTTTTTTGTCTGTAAAAAAATCCTTTCACCATACAATTTTGCAAAGAACATTTGGATTGACTCCATGGCACCATGTATTTATGTTATCGTTTTCAAATAGAACATTCAAGTACTTTAAGCTTAAAAAAGCACTAAGAGCTACAGATATAGTGGTATAGTATTTATGAAAACTTAATTTGGCTTAAAAAAATGGAAAGTCTTATTTTTTTTTGCTGAATTTTGATAAATTTAAGTTGCAGTTATCTAGTTCATTATACCTGACGTAAAATACTTAAATGCCTGTCTTAGAAAGTTTTTGAAATATTGACAATGAGTTTCTCAAGTATTGTAGATATTTTATTATATTCATATAGTCAAATAATAAAATTATTGTATTTATAATATCAATTTTGATTTACGTTTTATTTATCTTTAAAATTATATGCTCTCTGAAAATTATATCTCTTTATAAAAAAATAGTATAATATAATCACTTGAGCTATCTATTAATAAAAATGCTGGTTTTTTCTAGTCATCTCTGTGTGACGGGTAAAAATGTAATGGTAAATCAAAATTTCTCTAACGTACACAATTTTAAATTAGAATTAATTTATCATATAGTTCTTGTTTTACCTATTATAAAGTGCTGAAATTTTCTAACATAAGAAGCATTTGAATTTATTTGAGTTTTGGAAATTTTAATGATATTAATGTAAAAACATAGCTTTCGCCGAAATTTCTTAATAAATTTTGGGAATAAGAAATTCTTTTTATGCATTATATAGTTGCATTTCCTCTCTTTCTAAATTTATAGGCCAAAAAAAAGGTAAAATTTGGGATTTTGAGAATATACTATACTTTGTCAAGCAGATTTTTTCTCAACCAATCGAAAAAAATTGGGCTAAACAAAATGTGATTAGATGTATAAAAAATTTACATTTAAACTTGAAAACATCTTGGTAAGGATTAGAACAAGAAATCTGTATGACATCATAAGAATTTTTTTGTGTAATGTACTCATATGCTATTCAGAATACTATACTTTATAGGGGTTCTCTATATCTTTACATATATATGCAATTATATATTTTGAACTATATAAAAATACATAGATGGAAAATATACCTATTTCATGAATACAAAGTGTTAATAAGCAAGTCATCTGTCTATTTATAAATTTTATAGTTACTTTTTACCAACAAAAATAATAAGGATACATATACGACATATTATGCATGATTAACAGTGCATATACGACAATTGATACATGATATATCATATATATATTTCTTTGATATTAATACAGGCATTTTAAATTTGATTTTTTCGTCGAGTTGACGAGAATGATTAATCTTGAATGCATAATCTATATACTCTTACCTACATACTCTTCTATTATATTCTTCGATAGCATTAATCTCTTGTATTTATTATATTCTAATCAAATACAGAATTTTATACATTTTGAACTAGTGTAATATTGATTTTTGAATGTATTTTCAATATTTTTTTCGATATTCTAACCATAATTTTATGCTATATTTACATAAAAATATAAATTTTGGATATAATTATACAATAGATAAAATGTGCATAATATAACAATTTTTATCTCCAAATAACTTATATAATCAAGCTTTTTTTATTTTGCGCTAAAAGGCATCAAAGATGAACTCAGAATTCAAAATTAGAACGGTATTATGTCAAGCTTATGTAATTATACTGCATGTGTAGGATAGAAAATTTAACTATAGTAATTTTTTGTTGTATTTTCGATGCATAATATGGAATAAAAAAAATCAGAGTAAATTAAATATAATAAATATGATTAATTTTAAAAACTAAAAAATTCAGGAATCTTTATTTACAAAACAAAATTGGTAATAATCCATAAGGGGTTATTGGATAATTCAATTTGTTTATTATAGATATATACTATATTCTAACTTTTTGTAATGAATTTAAAACTTATAAATAAAATAAAGATTTTTATATTAAAGATAAATATTGAAAAAGTAGATTCAGTTATAAATATATTGTTGTGATATTTAGCACGGTATGTCAAGATAATTTCATCGTTTTTAATTTAGATTATATGGGCAATTAAATTTAATTAAATGTTAAAACATTGATATTACAAAAGGAATTAGATTCAGACAATTTTATATTATAGATGATATATATTTATTAGCTCGTTTTATATGGAATTTATGTTGCTCATATATCGAATAAATTACCCAAATACCATGCTAAAAAAATATTGTATCAAAGTTGATTTGATATAAATGATCAAATATTTACAAAAAATAATTAATAATAGGAAGTAAAATAGATCTAAGTTATATAGCTAACAAAAAATAACGCATTTTTAATGCATTAAATTAAGATAGAATTCATTGAAATTTTGTGTTTCATCAGTCTTATACAACATAAAAAGAAAATTACAAGCTTTTGATAAAATTTTAATAATTTTAGAGTAAAAATAACGAGTTGACTTTATTCATAGAGCATTGTTTGATATAAATAATTTTTAAGTCATCCAATCACATTTTCATTTGTGTTTAAAATAGAAGAGCAAATTTTTATATTTTAGCTAAATTTTATGTGATTATGGCTTTTTTTTGAAAATACATTTCATATAGTATATAATAAAAATTTATAAAAGATAGTCTTTTTTTCGCTATTTATAGCATTATTTTTTTTAAAATGCTTACAATTGCGATATTTATGTAGATGTCTGTTAATTTTTACGATACATTATTGTTATGGATTTTATAAAATTTTTACGTAGGAATCGGTGAGGACGGCGACCATATGTCCTAAGTCTACGAGGATGGTATACGAAGACATATGAAAATCGTAATTTTAAGATGGTTCTATTTTATCAAACAGTATACACCAGAACGTTTGCATCTTCTGTTCTGGTATAGACTACGAGTATGTGTAAGGAAAATCAACACAATAATATTATGGATGCTTTGAAAAAATTATGAAACGGACATAATTTATAAATTTTATCTAAAATCTGGCATAGATGATCATTTTTCATTAACTTTGATTGGAGAAATTTATCACGATCACATCCTGCTTTTACTGTATTATATGTTTATCCTGATGATAAAAAACAAACAAATCTATAAAATAAACTTTATAAGCCCTTTAAAAAGCTCGTAAAGGTTATTCGTCTACTTTCTGAATTTAATATACATGATCTTTGTCTAAGTTGTATGAAAATATATTTCCTTTGTGTCGTTGTTTATGGGATCGTATAATAAATAGAACATAAAAGTCTAGCATAAAGCCGAATTTTCAATATATACAGGTATAATATATTTTTTTGAAATATATATACGTACAATTTATTTTGCAATAATAAATCCATCCTCCAGTATTGAAATATTAAGGAATAATTTTTTGTCGTGTTGAGCCAAATTTATTAAATACACCCAAGTGATCGGCTTTTTAGCACATAGACACATAAAAACCATGATAAAAAAATAAGAGGTATTTATGTTTTTTATCTAAATAAAATCAATTAAAAACTATAAATATTACACTGGTATAAATAAATCAAAAATATATTACAGCAAGTATTGACAAACTGAAGGCTACTTTAAATTTATATAAGACTAAAATAAGAAGTTTAAAAAACAAAAATTAAATAAGTGTTTACAGGGCAAAATATAATCAACCAATATAATAAATTTTTGAAAAGCAACCCATTTTTTGTTCTATTATATACCATTCCCGTAAATAGTGTTTAAAAATCACTAAAATCAAGCTTTGAATCGCTACCAGAATAGCAATAAACTAAACCTTCCTAATGCGACACTAGACAGCGTTATACAGATCAACAATTCGAACAAATATCTAAATTGACAGAAAAAATGCATTTCTAGGATGTTAATATATGCATACAATAATCATGAGTTCATCTTATAAATTTATTTTGATCTTCATTTGCAGGGCCTAATAAATAATAGCAGCTCTATAAAATGCAACAAACTTTATTTAACTATCTAGAAGTTGGTATGCTCAACAACCATACATATTATACCCAAAAGGAAATTTATTGATATCCGCAATTATATTAGATAACTTATGTGGCACTGAAACATCCAGAAACTCATAATTGTGAATAAAATAAAGGATTATAATAATAAACGGGGCTAATCTTAGTTTTATACACCTAACCAGAATTTTCTATTGTCATGTATATAACTTTACAGCATTTCCAGAAATTATACTCATTGATCACTATTTTTTATATCATGCCCTTCAAAATTCATTCTTCTTAGCATACTTCAATTTTGAATAATTGAAATACATTGTTTAGTATCATTTCAATAATAAATTGGTTTTATTCATCATTATTAACACGTCATAAATATACCTTTTTAGCATCGCTTTTATTAAATAATAATCACACTTCTTTATTCTTAAACAGAAAAATTCGAATTTTGTAATCTTCTTTCTTGGCATTACTGCTCTTTTAAGTTATTATTTTATATTATCATCATTAATTCATCCTTCTATACACGATTCACATATTAAAATTTTAAAAATATATAAACTGATCCAAGTATATCATAAATTTATTCTTCTTAACATCGTTGTCACAATTCAACACCTTACAATTTATACCGTATTTATTTTTCATCTTAAATATATGCTACTAAATCGCATAAAAATTATTACAAGATCATGGTAGTTATTGCCATTCTTATTAGTAAATCTCCAGAATCTTCATGAAATTTTACTTTCACAACTTGTAGTATGCAATTTTCACATATATTCCAACATGCTATTCTTTACTGGATCACAAAGTATGCTTTTAATTTCGCAGGCATCGAAAAAAATCCTATAATACGGACCCCTATTCAATACGATAATATGATTCAATCTTTTTAACACTTCTTTCTGATCATATATATGGTAATATCAAAGTATCGAAACCTTCAATATATACTTGACTTGGATACATTCCATCTTTTAACAAATTTTTAACATCATAAATATCATTATTCTACGTTCTTTCATACTCGATTTTATTCCTCGTTCTTTCTGCATAATTTTAATTTATAAACTATTCATTTCAGTCCATATTTTTCAAAATTCATTCCATTCACATCACAATTGTTGTCTCGTCATTCCTCTAGTTCTTCAAACTTTTATCATATATATATATATATTGGGCTCATATTTCTCCCGTATAAACGAAAGATCCTTTCTTTTATTCTTCAAAAAAATTATAATTTGTATTATGTCTTAAGTTTTTACACTTCAATTTATTTATATATCATAATTCAAAATTTGTCGATGAAAACTTCATAACATTAACGTTAATCCATATTTAAAAACTCATCGAGAAACTAACTTATCTTCCCAAATTTACATATCTAATCATATCTTATGTTTACACAATTTTATTTATTTGGATATAATTCACATCATATTTTATTTATTAGACTTTATATCCTCAACCTTATCATATTTTTCGAATTCAATCATAACAACTCGCCTATCTTCTTAAATTTAATGATCTCAATTGTTCTAAATAGCATCCAACAAACATCTTTTGTATTTAATCAAAATATGTTTGGGTCATAAAGCGTATATTTTCATGTATATCAATCTCATTACCCGAAACAACTATCATATTGCAGCATCCTTTTCTTATTGATCTATTGAATCTACATTCCTTATCTTATATACATCGTCTATAAAAATAAAAACTAATTTAAAAAATATTTATTCTATGAACAATTCTTATCTTCTATACATTTACATATGCTATCAACTTCTTTAGAAATCATTTCATGTTTTTCTTCATACATTATCACGGGTATACAATGCGTACTTTCCCATTTAAAACTCTCCTTACTGCATATTTATCTATGTCGTAATCTATCTTTTTACTCTCCTCACCAAAAAAACAAATATATTTACATCATAAAGCAAAGGAATGAATACTTCCAGACATTCATTCCCAGTTCCAAGATGTGACATATATTTGTTTTTTCTAGGTGTGTCGATATTTTACCTTTCTTTATTTGATCGTCATAATCAGATAAATCTACTTTCTTATGAATTCATAATAAATTCATCTTTTTTGTTTTTGATTAAATTTAATCAGATTAAAAATATTTTGGGGTTCAAAACTATTCCAGACCTAGGTATATAAAAAATTGTGTCTTATTATCCGTAAATTAATAATATCAAGATTTTGTATTCAATAATTTATATAAACTTCCATATACAGCACTAATTTTTATTGATAAAATATTGAATTACAATTTTAATATAATTTTGTTATGGCTGGTGTGAAACAACTTAGAAAATAAAATATACACTTAAAATGTAGCAATATGCCTGTATTTAATCCAAAAAAAGTTCAAAAGGAAATATCTATATTGAATAAAACAATATATAATAAATGATCTTTTTAAATATTTAGAATTTTTTTTATGTGATTTATACATAAATATTTGCAATAATAGAAACCAACAAAATTTTCGTACTTTATCTAAATGCTAGAGTGAAAAACAGCAAAAAATAAAATTATAAAAAGTCTTAATGTATGTATATATCACTTTATTATATTAGGTAACGCAATTAGTTAAAGTACTTTTTATTATAGAGCTTTGTATGGTAATAAAAAAATTAACAAGCTTATATATATTTTAAAAATGTCAGCGCCAACATAGATTGTATGGTTTCAAGCTGTTTAAACTTCTAAAAACTCGAAAGTTACTGTTTTTTGGTTATCGACACATTAAAATCGTGAAAGAAATATTCAAATATAACTAAGATGAAATATGTGAATATTTCTGAGCTAGGTTTACGATATAACATATTAAACCTTGCTATAATATACGTTTATGGCTATGATTTTATTTTTGAAAATTCTATTTACCATAAAATCCAGTTTATAGCATTTTTAAATACCAACAAGTAAGAGATATCCCAACAAAATAATACCCAGTGAGTCAAACTTTTATTTAATTGCAGTGGAAGGGGAATGTAGTTATAGGTCAATTCACAGAGTTTAAATATACACATAAAACGATCTTTTCTTATAAAATGTGATGACATATATAAAACTAATCTTTACTTACAAGTATTATCAAGAAAGCAATTAAAATTTCATTTTACAGTAAAAAATTTATATTGGCCTATATATGGTGTAAATACATTGTCCGCGATTCATAATATAATATATAGAATTGGTTTAAGTTGATTAGCGCTAAAAATCACTATATATAGAATCGTGTCTGAATCTTCCCAAATGAAATCTTTGTAAAATCTTTGTACCTTATAATTTCAATTAAGCGGTTTATGATTTATAACAGTGCTTGAACAACCAATACAACTTTTCAATCTTATTTTTATTCAATTTGCATTAGACTTGCGGTTTTGAATACTTATATGCTTTATATGCTACATTATTTGATTCAAAAAAATTGTGATCAGAATATATATGAAATAACAAAATTAAATCAAAAGCAATAAAAAATTATAATAATTGACAGAATAAAATATTATACAATAAATTTATGACAGAATATAAAGATAATTTTTTTGAATTATAGGTAGATACGAGCATAAAACGGAAATAATCATTGTCTAAGTTTTTGTTGAGATGCAGCGACTGATTCCAACAGCATCTTTTATATTTTGAATTTTCTTACAGCTTGCTATCAAGCATAAATAGAAGAATTTTTAAGAATTTTATAAATGTTTATAAAAATAAATACTGGTTAGAAGTTGTAAATTGTCATTAGCTAGTTTAATATGCTAATTTATAAGTTTTTAAAATATATAAATTTATAACCGCATAAATATATAAACTTCAACCACATCTGTTTGTAACAATTCGAACACAGAAAATAGTGTGCATCATTGAAAAATATTTTGCTATGTATTTTGTCATTATATTAACAGTTATAAAAATACATTGTGCGTTGCAAAAATTTTTATGGTTCGTTATATAACACAGATACTTTTTTAAACTAATGAATAAATCAGATTTATTCTTATAATGTAAAAAAAGTGAATACTACATAAATAAATATAATATAATTGCAAAAAATGGATTCAAAATTTTTTTGTATGTAATTTAACTTAAATTTTTTCTTCATTCTTTTATCTCAAGATGTTTTGTGTTTGAGTACATTGTGGATTTTAGGTCATAATAAATATCATCTAACTAGTTTTTAAAATCTAGATTCTTTATATCCATAAAATTGTCACAGTATATAGACATTTGTATTCATAATTATCGCTCCAGTATGTTTACTGCGCATAGATATAGGAAAAAGAAACATAAAAGTAATATAAGATATTCTGCAGTGTGTATTTTTGGAGCAATATATATCCCATTATTTCTATATTCGATCCTCTAACTTTTATACATTTCATTACAATATTTTAATAACAAAATGTGAATTCATACATAAAAATACAATTTTTTGCTTTTTTGGTTATTTTATTGCTCTTTATTCATATTGAAGTTATCTCTTTTTTTTCCTAAATATTTTTTATTTCGGCTTTTAATTTTAAAAATACAAAATTATGTGTTTTTTGCGATTTAAATTATAGACACGTCTTTTTAGCCATATAAATTAAAAATTGAAAATTTAAGGTTTTATATTTTGTTTGAGCTTGCGAATACAATTTAATGAAGTCGAACTGAAGAAGATCTTTTATAATAAAAAAAAATTGCATAAATCATGATATTAAAAGTGCAACTATTTTGAGAATGAGAAAATATTAGTTAACTGTTCAATTAAAAATTCCAATAAAATTATATTTTGTGCTTGAAATGAACTAAACAATGATTTTATAAATTCTAAAGCGTTTTCTTATATTGAAGAATATAGAGGTTACTTAAAACATATGCTTTTGAATTAGATATAAAATTCTATATATGTGTTTGTAAATTTGAATAAGGCAAACATATTTCTATGGGTAATCACATGCAGAAACTTATCTCAAGTTAATTATAATATTCATATTATGATATCGTTGATTTTAAAGCATATTTATTTGCTAAAATCACTTATTAAAAATATTATAAATGCTTCAAATTTAAATATGACCCATGGCATCTATTAAATCGAAAAGAAAAAAAAAATTTCTAATGGCTGCTTTTATCTCGAAAGACGTCTTTGTCCGTATTCTAATTATTTAAAAAGTTAGTTAAAAGTAATAATGCTGTTTTAAAACATGTAATAATGAAAAAAATCTGCATTCTAGTTAAACACATACTAAAAAATGTTAGCTTGGATATTGAGACTTTTATATAAGTATTCACTGGTGTTATAAACTCTTTTGGGCTAATTCCAAATTGTATATCTAATAAATACTCGAAAAATAATTTCTATGAAATCCTCATTCTATAAATATGTTATAAAAGTCTAAGCAGAAATCGAAAAAAAAAATGAATTAGTTCGAATTATATGTATGAAATTTATTTAACTTTCGGGACTTATAAATTTTATGTTTTATAACAGATTCCATTTATATAGATCTTGAAATTTTTACTTTTATTTCTATAAGCATGAAGTTACAATGTCAAATCTTAAATATTTTTTTTATTTCTCCCAAAAAATACTGTTTATTAGTATTGTAATAAAATAAGTTATTCGAAGTATCAATATATATTCATAAATTAAATTTTCTTTAGCTGCTTTCATATGATTAAGCAAGTATTTCAGTAAATTTATTTTACTTAATCGTAGCAAATTATTTTTCATTATTATTCAACTTTATAACTTTGTATTTTATCCGCTGTGAGAATGTGATACTAACCTCGGTTTTTGAAATAGTTTCGCCTAAAGTGTGATGCGTTGATAAAATAATTTCAGCATGAGGTTTATACACAATATATGATAAATTTACCTAAGCAAAAACTTTGCAAACAATTGATTTTAAGCTTTAATTAGACTATAAAAATCTTGGTAGGCATGATTTGCACTACATGATATTTATAAAATAAAATAAAGGTCAAAGAAAATATCAAATAATTTTATAAAGCAAATTCTGTATTCTATGAGTGTTATAAAAATTTTAAGATATCATCATCCTTTTTTAAAACAAAAAATTCAATCTAATTTACATTTTTATCGGGTTTTAATATGTTTGTTCTCTGTTAATGATATAATTATACTCTAATATGATATTATAGCTACAATGACCCCCTGAAATATAATATTTGCATTTATTTAAATATAATGTTTTCCAATTATTTCGAATTACTAATATTACAAAACTTGAAACTCCACGACGATTTCATGAAAAATATATGCAAAATTCCGTAAAATTGTATTATTCAGCATTTCAAATTATATTTGAATTTTATCATTCATGCATAATTTTTTATACTTATTATTGCGGTGCAATTTTAGAATTAATAAAATAGATATGCTATAATACAATTATCTTTTCATATTGATACAATATCTAGTTTGATAGAATAAGAAATAAATCTACATTGATATGAACTTTAGTGTTGATCCAATTTTCTATTTTTGTGACATCAAAATATATTTTAGGTAAGGATGTGGTATTTGCCCCTTTTTCATGAATATCTAAACGTTGTGTTTGTATCAATTGCTAATTTCTAATAAATTGTTTTTTTTAAAGATAATTCGTTCAATTTATAAATATAATTATTTTGATAGGTGTGATGAATACAATAGAACCAGAAACAAAATAAACACTTATATTCTAAATATATTTCTTATATATAATACTTTTTGATACAATTCGCACGTTCATTCTACCAGTAGAATAGAATTGATATCGTTTCATTTCAATTTTTTTATCGACCAACATCAATAGTTTCGGTTTATCATTCGATTCTATTTTATAAAAAATGCAAATTTTATATGATAGATTATATCAAAAAGTAAAAAAATGATTATAAAAGGCTAAAAACATGGAATTTTAAAATTAGATAAGTATATCTTGATTCACTTCTAATAAATACTTTTAAAAAATATCTTTCGTGCCGAAGTTTTGACCTTATAAATAGATTATTGACTTTCTACTCTTACTGATGTATATTAATTATAAAAAAAACATCTGTATCATGGCTTATACCACAAAGCTCATATTTTTTATATTTTTCTCAACAAAAAAATTATCATGTGGGCTTGAATTTAACAAAAGACACATAGAAAAATAGAAATTAATGCATATATTTATATTACATATATAAAACATTAATCCCATAGATTAATATGCTTGCAGAGAGCAATGGACTTATGAAAATTTCTAAGATTGAGTATTAAATGAAAAAATTCATAGATAGTTTTTATTTCAATTCGCATGTGCAATATAACTTTGAATAAAATCGTATAAGTAACAATGAAAAATTCATATGCTGTGATACATTTGTTATTATCTACACGAATTAATTGAATGAAGGTTTCTTATTTTTTAATATAGAACAATAAATTATTTTAGTGCTCACAGAAATAGAATAAAATTTTATTTATTCAAATATGTTATGCGTTTGATCAATTTTGTTGCTATTTGAATACACTTTGGGTAATCTAAAAGTATAAGAAAGCAGTGATAAAATTGTCATTGAAATTTTATATATTAAAAAGGTGGTAGCTTACAGGTTTTCAATAGAAAAAACTTATTGATATGAAAAAATTGTAAAAATATATAAATAAAAAGATATTTTATAAATATTGTAAGCAAAAACTAAAATTTAGGAAACTTTACTTTTATCTAACAAAATAAATGAGTTATTGTGGAATAAAACAGCAAAAATGTGCAAAATATTCAATATAAAATCACACTAAAAAACCAAATAATAACTTTTTTTATTGAGAAGCCATGGTAAAATGGTCATAAATTAGCAATGTAACATAAAATTTTGATATAATATGCGATTCTTAAACTAATTTCTAAATAAAGTTTAAATTTATAAGCACCTTAAAATTTAACTAATTTTATATCTTTCGAAAATAAAAGTTCCAAAAAAATTTACGTAAAATAAATAACACCAACATATTCTATATAATAAAACATTTTATGGACCAGAACTTAGATTTTGTAAATCATAGGCTTATAAAAAGTTCTTATAAAATTTTCAAGTCTACCTAGTATTTTTCATTGTGTAACATTTTTTGAAAATGAATGAAATGTTTTTATATTGTTTGTAACCATAGGAATCTTTTTTAATGATTGAAGAATGAGTAAATAGGTCTCACTATTGTAAAAAGCTCTTTATAAGTTTCATAACTTAATCTTTAGGATCCAGAAACATTTTTATTGCGACTCACATCAAAACTAAAACTAACCGTGTGTAAATTGTTAGTATATGTTTAAGGAGATTGTTTTTGGTCATTAATTTTAAAAAATCGTTAATAGATGCGATCAGTTGACTTCTTGTACAATATTATGGTGATATTTTATGAAGAATTGTAAAATGGATGCTTTCTTTTTTTCTTATAATATTTTTAAAATCATTTGTAATATATATTCTTACGAAAAAAACATAATTTAAAAACTATATTTATTTTTTTTATAAAAAAAAATGTCTTAAGGTATAGACACAATATACTTTTGAAATGGTGAAATATATTTTTCGTTTCATTATAAAGTAAAACTTATATGTGATTAGATCTAAAAATATTCTTTATATTTTAGTAACAATTTTTTTTAAAATGTTGTACTTTTAGCGCATCTTCATCTTTTTTGTTGTAATAAATTCTGTTTTAAAAAATATTAATATGCAAAAAAACGTTTTATAAGTTCAAGTATTGTTTTTATCATATGCTACGAACATTTATTTTAGAGAATATATAAAAATAGAGATTAAATATAATTTATAAAACAAATAATACATCAGTATTGATATTTTATATACATTATATTTTTTTTTAAAATAGGAATGCAGTTTGTATTATTTTACAAATAGACTAATTATAATTGCTCCTTCAATTATATATTTAGTATTGGATTTACGACTCATAATCATTGTAAATGAACTGTAATTAATTTAGGAATGTTAATTATTTTCATGCATCTCAATTCAATTGCTTGTATGTGATTATAAATAATACTTTTGGAGAGCAATATACATGATTCTTCTTTTTGTTTATGCCAACTACTTGGTATTAGAAACTAAAGTTTTAGTATTCTATCTGTTGCTTTTCTTTTCATGCTATTTAATAGTTTTGGATTTATTAAAACAAAATTTTATATTTTCAGAATATATATGTTTTTGTTTGTAATTTTTCATACTATATCTCGCAAGTTTTAAGACCATCTCTATTTAATAAACATATCGATTGAAAATATTACTAAGTGTGTATAAATGTCAAGGAAGATTATAGCCTAACATTTATAGATCAGCGTTATACCTCTTATTAAATTAATAAATATATCACATGTATCTATTATCTGCATCTGCATATTGAGCAAAGGATAAGTGTGTCGATTCAATTCTAAAAGATTTAGAAAATTGATAAGTTACGACGTTATAAAAGATTGCAACTTTATAGCTTTTTAGTTAAGAAATAGATGATATTTCTCATTTGGCTGATTATAACTTCTGGATGTTTTATTATATAATTTTTTATCATTACGTATAAATAGAAAACTATATACAGCATGTAATTAAATTTATGTATTTGATATATAAACCAAAAACGGTTTTTACCATATAATTATTCTTAGAAATTATCTGATTAAAGGTTATTGACTGAGCATAAATAATTTGCGACTACAATTTATTGCTATATGGTCTTAAAAAATAGTGTTCGTCTTACTATTGCCATATTATCGAAGAGGATAGAAAAATTTTTAAAAAAAACAGCAAAAAACTAATGATTGAAAAAGTAAATTGTCTAACCCGTATTTCCGACTGAATTGTAGTAAAGAATGTATATGACAAGCATATCAAAAAAAATATTTTCTATAAATCATATTATAGTGCATCACCTAACTATCACACCAATTTGTTAGAGTATAATAGGAAAATTTTAAAATTATCCAAAAAATTGCAGATGAAAATTATAATAACAAGACAAATAATTCGTTACATGACAGCGTACCATTTCATCTTCGCGTTATTCACTTACAGCCACAGGCTTATAAATGAATGCAAAAAAGTTCACCTTTACTACTTTCTCTGTTTTGTAATTTACAATTACTTCGCGATTCGAATAAATTGCAGGACACAACATATTCAAATTACAAAGAAGACACATTGGGACACATAAAAACACAACAGATCTATTAAAATCATTCAATTAATGGTCAGCTTACTCGAGTTGCTTGACTTTTAAATGAATGTTATAGATTTTGGAATATACAACTGTAAATATACCACTTAAGGCAAATCGAATTTTAACATCTAAAAATATACATGTAATTCGCTTAAAATTATGATTCAAACACCACAGAAGTACAAATCGCAACTTTTAACATAAAAAACAGCAACACTAAATACATATGATTCGCGAAAACAGTGCAAAAATAAATACGGATGAACAGAAGAAAAGGACAATGCTTTTTAATTTTAAATATTAAGAATAATCAAAACAAAAAACTACCAAGAATATATATAACACAAAAAAATAACCAAAATGACAAGAGCAGTGATAGAAATAAATTGAGCCAACGGTTTATTAACATAGATCAAACAGATCATGAAGCATATCTTAAAAATGAATCTTTTACCCCAAGAACATGAGTTATAAAATGTAAAATCACACAATTCAGATATAAATTTATAAACTATATGCCACAATGTAGTATTTATAGCCTTCAATTTTTATTACTACTTTTTTTGCAACTTAAAACACAACACCCAGCTCCACAAAACGAAAACGAACACAATACATATAATAATGGATTTTTCTAATAATTCATAAAAAGCCGTCGAACTGATGATACGACCACACAAGATAGATAATATATGATACATCTCTATAAAGCTTAGATTCTCATGAAGAAATCACATCGATGGAACAGACAATAAACGAATCATTTTTCAACGACATTATATATTACAAACACACACAACTGTATAATGCACAGATCGATATTATAGGACGTAACATACTACTTATAAGAAAAGGGTTTTATAAAAAACCAATTTACAGTAATTTGGCATGTATTACAAAATTATTAAAAACAAATAAAACCACGATGATTACTTATTTGTGATAAAATAAAACCTAAACTATTATACAGCAAGTTAACCAACCAAAACTTATCAAAGAAATTGCATCTATTTAACACCGGACTTCTGATTGATAGCTACATAGAGCCTTATAATATTTGATAACGTCTTATTTTATCTGATACGTAATCGGCATAACACGAAAATACAGTCTAAATACAATACTGTTTACAGCAGAAAACATATCTATAAGCTTCTAGGCTCAGAACACAGCAGTCAATGTATAATCATTTATTTTAAAATTTCAAAACTCTTCAGATAACCGACAACTACAGTATAACAAAGCAAATTCAATCATCAAAGATTGAACCGAAACAATAGACCAACACCTAGCGAAACAGCACAATATATAAAGCTATAACAAAATTTCAAAGTTAACTTAACAGCACCAAAATTTTGAACAAACAATATCAAAAGCAGAATAGTTTGACAAAGGTTTCTACATAGTATCAGAACTCAGAAAAATAAAAAACTTGATATCAAACCTTCAGCAACACAATAGCTATTTTAAAAACACAATAAAAATTACCCAAAAAATTACATAATCTTTATTTTTTTCTGGCGAAATCAAAACTC
The DNA here is from genome assembly GCF_057557595.1 of Rhyacophila brunnea. NCBI lineage: Eukaryota > Metazoa > Arthropoda > Insecta > Trichoptera > Rhyacophilidae > Rhyacophila > Rhyacophila brunnea. The sequence goes on along the minus strand of NW_028233338.1, from coordinate 1,710,707 downwards.
TCGTAAATCTATCGTAGTCAAAATATATGGCAGCGGTGCATATATATTGACCTATATTCTAACACGATGTAAATCTCTGATCTGACGTATATCTATATTTTATAATTTTCAGTGTTTTAGGATATTTACAACATAGTATAATTTGCTATATGAAATCAAAATGTTTTTGTCTTTAGCTTGATTATAATTATAAATGCTTGGAAAATTACTTCTTGAAAAGACTAAAACGATTCATCTTAGCATCACTTATTCATACGATTCCAGAAATTTTGATCGATGTATACAAGCAATTTATAGTTCGGGATAATCATGAGGTCTCCGATCTTCTGTCTTCGTGTATATCTCTATTGCGTTTTAGTCAAGATTTATTTTACAAAGGGGATGAAAAATATTTCTATAGAAAGCAGAATCTATGAAGAAATATATTAAAAAGAAACTCTCAGCAGAAAAACAGCGAAATTTGATGTTATATATCAATGTTAATATATAAAAATATTTTAAATGCGAATAGAATATATAATTTTGGAATCAATTTATTTTTCTTAAATAAGTTATCGAATTCATATTGTTAAATATTATCATCTAATAAAGATTAGATTACCCACTACAATAGTGTTGCATAATAAAATAAGATTTTATCATAAGGTTGGTATTTTTAATTTTAAGTTTAAGAAGTATTGAAAATTTTGGGATCGAGGAAAACCTTTGAATTAATAGGTCTCAAAAGAAGGAGAGGATTCAAGAAGACTTTGGGGGGAGAAGATATCCGAAAGTATAAATAAGCTGTGCGTACAGAGAATCAAGCAAGCTGTGCCTGAGAACAAAAACTAAAATTACGACTATAAATAAGACCCATAAATAAAATATTAATCTATTAAATTATCTATGTAGATGGTAAATTTATTTAAAAATGACAATACAATATTTAAAAAAAGGGTCGTATGTAATGAAACAAAAACTGTATCAAAAATATTTTATATGTAGAATCAAGTTTAATGTCAATTCATGTTGTAAACATTACATTTCTACAATAAAGATAGTGGTGTAGAGCCTATAAGGGGGGGAAATAGATTTATATGCTATGATATAAGACTAGCTTAAGTTTTTTTGCATGAACGGGCAAAAAAAGAATCCAACCCAAACTTATAAGTCATATGCCTGTTCAAACTGTCAATTTTTATAGAAACTGAAGCGAAAAAATTCTCTTATCACTTTGAGTATTACAATACTTAAAAATATATCGCAAAATTAGTTCTTTCTCTAATTAAATACGATCATTCAAGTTGATTAATGGATAATATATATGAAAATTTAAATAAAATTATCCTGAAAAAATAAACTCGGCTTATTATTAACCGAAAATGGATAATTAATGCATTGATTTGGAACACGTACTTGCAAAATTTATAATAATGGACAAATAACAGGTGAGCTACCAGTAAATCAGAAAATTATAAATCGTCAAGATACACAAAATTTTATTCCTCTAAAGGCAAACTGCATAGTAAGAAAATCTGTAAAAAGAATCTTATATACTAAGCACAGTCAAAATTTTATCTAGATAAGTACATTTAAAATTGGCCACGTTATTATTATAAAATAGAAATTCGACAAGCAATATAAAGTGGTATATGTGTCATAGTAAATGGAAATACATCATGAACTTGAATTGGTATGAATCAACAAAAGATTACACTTACACTAAAAAAAATAATATCAAATACAGATTACAAGATGAAATTTATTATATGACTTGGAAAATGTTTATACTATCTAATATAAATTTGAATCTGAAACATACGGTATTACTCATAGTCAAATATGTTTTTTATGTGCACAAAATCATATAATTTATCGCTCGTACACAACCTTAATGTGTGATTCATATTTAAATTAATCTTCCACTGTGCGAACAAACTGCTGACTACCAATATAAGTTGGGAATATTTTGTCAAATAAGCATAAAAAAATGAATATAAAAAATTGCTAAATATTTAGACTAGAAGCAAAGGGGTTATGGGGTTTTAATCGCACTTACTGCAAAAAAACAAGATTTATACCCTAACAATGTAAAAAAACAGTATATAAATCGAATAAGATGGAGGATATTCAAATGTGAAATCAATGGTACAAACTAAACTGGCTTTATTTTAAATTTTAGAATTTAATTTACCGAAAGAAATGTGTTGCATTTTAGTGAATAAGGATTTGAAGATATTATATAGAGAATATGAACCAGAATCTCATTTAGTAAAGAAATATGTCTGATTTTGAAGGATGAAGATGAATGCATCATTCTGAAAGATTGAATAAAAATTACGATTAAGAAACTATATAAAACGTGACTATGCAACTAGCAATTATTATTAATTCCTACGCAAATTTATAAAACAACATTTGGTTTTTAAAATCTAAATAATAAAATAGCAAAAAAATAAAAGAAAAACATAAATTTACAAAAAAGCACCATTAATAGGCAGTTTGAATATATATTTTTTTGTATGTAATTCTTTCGTTTAATTGGATCTAATACTTAAATATCTTATGCAACTAAAACGTGCTTATTATAGGTATATTGTCTTAAATTTACATTAATATAATTATAAAAAGTAGCCGAATTATTTATAACATGAGATAATTACGAACACTTGCAGTAACTAATGCATGGAAATCATCAACAAAAATTGCGTAGATAATAATAATTTACGGGATAGAGCCCCATAAAATTGAATTTAAAAGAATGCTATTTAGAAATTAAAATGGTGTTATTTTAGAATAAAAAGAACAAAAAAACAATGGCGATTGATACTATACCATGCTAGAGAAAACAAAAGACGAGAAATTCTGCTAGAATGTGATGATAAAAATGCATCAAATGCGAATTCTGACATATATGGGATATTAAAAACCACGCCAACGGAAAAGTTATCTGTTGTGACTTAATTCAATTATATAAATATATATCAATCCCAGTAATAACATAAACGTGTAAATCATAATACAAAACAATATTATACCCAGAAAAAATTACATATCATTCGATATATCGGGTTTGTTTTAGAAAGTTATTAAAGACTTGTATAAATTTCCAGTAAAAAAAACGTTTTTGTTAAATAACAAGTCGTATTTTTTATACTTTTTTATGGTGCAGATACCTGTAAGAATCCATCGAAAATACGATATCTTGCAACCTATAGACGTGAACAATATGAATTTTATTCTAAAGATATTATTTCATTCGAAAATTTTAAATTTTCATTTCGAATGATTTGGTTTGTCTATAACTTGTAATTAGATCTTTACATAATTTGGTTTTTTAAGATATATTTACTTAAGAAATTATTTTATGAAGTAAGCATTTTTTTTTGATTAGACAACTATTTTTACTCAAATTTACTTTCATTTAGAAGACAATTTCGTGAGACTGCAATATCATGAATTCAAACGGTTTTTTTCAAACTATATCATAGTTTTAAACAAATTAATAATTAAATATGCATATAATGAATCTGCATGGTTTAAAATGAATAATATTCAATTACGGCATCAAATATTTTGTTAGAACATACGCTTGGTATATATTTATACTGATTAATTTTTGCTCTAGAAATACATCAGATATTATTTTATAAATAAATTCATTGCTCTTGGTGGTAGAACTATGTTTATTTTTACTTAATGCCATGTATCTATCTGGATTTTCTGGATTTTAAAAAAATGAAAATTATAGTTTTTGCATAAAAATTCTTGTGTAAATTATATTTCTTATTTAACAAGATTTTTAAAAAACGATCATTTCGCTAATTTTCTTTTTAGTGAAGTAAATAAAGCTTTATCTTCTTAAATTCTGTGATTTAATTTTTACTATGTATCTATACTCAAAAATGAGTAAATACAGTAGTAAATAACAATAATGATTTGAAATTCATTTTTTTATTTTAAATGATTGAAATGTGCAATTAAATGATCCCTAGTAGGGTAAAAATAAAATGTGTACGAAATAATGTATTTAACTTCCACTAAAATATAAAAATCAATTAAATTATGAGCATTAATGTTTTTTTGTAATGTTTAATTTTGTGCATTTATAAGCAAAATTATTTGATAATATGTTAGCGACAAATTGATGAATGCTGATCCGCCAGCATTCGTACTTTCACTAATATACCATTGCAAGAATACAATATCTATAGTATATAAGTTAGAAGGGGTAATGTTACAATACTATAAAAGATCCCATTAGATATTCAAAGTCCAAAAAACAGATCAAGAAATATATCGATTCTAGCTCTTTAAATGACCACAGATTTATGCGTCTCGAAAGAAGGTGAGGTGGCGATACACTATTAGCAGATTATTGTAAAGCCGGAAAAAGCCTACGCACGAAAATCAAGCAATTTGTACTCAACAACAAAAACATAAATTATAGTCGTTTATTTCAACCTATAAAAATATTCTAACATATTGTATTATTTTTACCTATAATATAGTTGTAATATGTTTTTGGACAATAATTTCAATTTAACTTATTAATATATCACATCATATATAAGCTATGACTAGAATCATAACAATCTTGTTTGATCAATTATAAATATCCATTCTTTATGATATGTATTTTTATTTCTGTAGTTTTGGAAGGATTTGCAATAAAACATGTCAAAACCTTGGTTCCTATAAATAAATTTTTGTTGACGCTACAAAATATATCACCATGTCTGTATTAAAATGAAAGCTCCGTTGTCTTTGTGCCTATTATCTGTTTTTTGCTCTTTATTTTATGCATTTTATGGTTATAGTATTTTTTTATAAGATAATATTTAAATTTAAATCTTTTCTATGTGGTCATTTTCAACTAAAAAAAATTATATTTATAAGTAAGAAATTTCACTGCTATTATAAACCTGTATTAGGATTTATTGTCATATTTAAATCATTAAATGCTTATTTTATTTATCAATGAATGTTTTTTATCATTTATGTAAATTTTTGATATTTTACAACAAGAATTTTATCATCTATAAAATTATGAAAGGTTTCAATACAGGATTTCGATCTTTACGAACTATATTAAATAAATTTGACGGCTACTGAATCGCAAATTCATATACACGAGATAATTATCAGTACATTAATGTCATCTTGGTTGTTTTTATTTAGATGATATATATAAAGTAAATATAGCGATTTTTATGCCACTAAACATTTGTATGGATTAAAATAAAACTCTCTAAATGTTTTATTTATTTTAAAAGCATACTTATAGTTTACCAACTAATGAAATTGCATATACTATATAATGACCTTGAATTGCAAACATACATTATGAATATATAAAACTCAATTATTCGCTAAAAATATCATAATAACATTTTTGTAATTTTTGGACCCTTATTTTGCACAATTTTACAAAACTTAACAGGTTTTTGCTTAGTCTCCAGTATATAAATATAAATGTCAAATTAAATGGTATCATATGATAAATTTTGTATTTCTTAAACATCTGTAATGCATATTTATCCTTTAAAACATATTTATCACTATTTCCTATCTTTTTAGCATGAAATAATTGATATTGTTGAAGGCTATTAACTTCTTAAAAAACGTTCGTCAATATATTTATTATATAATTATTTTTATTTCATTGTGAATTGCCTTATTTTTTTTCTATGCCCTTCTATTTTTAAATATTTAATTAGAAAGCTATTCAAAAGGTTTTTATGTAGTCTTTATTTTTAAATGCCGATTCAATATCATTTCCAATATTGACAGAAATTTATTGATAAAATACAATATAAAACCTTTTTTTTATACAATCTAAAATAATCTTTGTTATGATATATATTTGATTTTTATTGTACTATTTTTTTAAAATTTATAATTCAATATTCTATATTTTTAGATTACTATTTGTTATATATTAGATTTCATGCTCCTTTTATGAAAAACTTCAGATTGTAACAAACCCTTATCAACTAAATAAATATAATCAATGCCTCTGAAAAGTAATTTTTACCATGTCAGAATAGCTCTCCTTGGATGGAAAATGTTTTATCTTAGCGTGTGACATTGGTACTAGTATAGACTCCTCAAGCTAGAAAGGAATATTTAGTAAATAAAGAAGCACTGTGGGTGTAATAGAGCAGTATTTCTAATAATCGGAGCCTAGATATATGTTTTGAGTGGAAAAAATATCTGAACGCTATGTCTAAATTTTGACTAAAATGGCGGTTATAAAGCTCAGATTTCGAAATAAATATAATTATCTATGAACATCTCATACTGTTTGGCTTAATTTATATTTTTTTTGATAAACATGTTGGTTGAATTTTTTGTTTCTTTCTTGTTTACGATCATGTCAATCCCAAATTTTTTTACAGATTAAATTGTCAATATAAATGTCTAGTACGTTTGATCTTTGAATTTACGCTCAAAATAAAAAAATATAAAAACAGTGTAATCCTTTTTTAATATTTATACATAAATTAATGGTTCAATAAACATTTTTATATTAATTTTGCTTACAATTAAATGGATATGAAGAAACCGTATAATATTTTATGTTTGTAAATAGTACAAAAGATAAAATATTTCTTATATTCCTCATTTGAAAAAAATATGATGTTTTTTTAAGAAAGCTTGCAATGTATTTTCCATGCATCAAACATAAATTACTATCTTTTTTATTTAAAAAAATTACTTTTTGAAAATAAATATAAATTTTAGTACCCGTAGTTTAAAAAATAAAGCAGCTTAATGCATTCAAATAGTAGGGCTATAATACGATAATATTTAATCATGTGCGTTCTATTTTAGAAGGTAATAATTGAATTGAGAATCAATCTTCATACTATATTCTGTTTTTACGTATTATCGTATAAATATTAAATTAAATTTTTGTCACAGCTATGGCAATAATACAGTTATTTTGAAAGGTTTTTAATATTATATTATAAGTATCCGAATATAAAATGTTTTTTACCGCTGTCTGGGATACAGTTATACCCGTCTTCAAGTATTTCTTCACAATAATATATACCAGTCTGTCAGTAAATGTATAAAGAAGCTCTTTATCTATAGATAAATTTTTTTCATATTAGTATAATTCGATACGACCAAAATTAAAAATACTAAAGACTTGAAATGATCATCATGAATAGCATAAATTCTTAAAATCATACAGTTTAAGTATTTTTCAATTTTTTATGTTACAGCTTTCCATGGCACAAATAAATGACTATATAGGACACTTTCTTTCTCAGATAAGCTATAATTTATTCATAGATACTATAAAATAGGCATAATATATTGATTACTTTATCTTTCTGCCTTTATTATAATTATTTTTGAAAATAGTGTAGCTTTATTCGTTTCATTTTCTTGGATGTTGAATTATTATTTGTGGTTCGATCTTCTTCAACTTTTTTAAATTTTTTATATTCATTTTATATTGACTTTCTTTTATTTTTCTTGATTTCTAAATATTTTCTTCTTGTGTATTCTGTATAATTTTGCCAACACAATTCTTAAATTCACCTTCTCCTCTCTAGCATTATCTTTCTATTTTTCGTAAATGTACCCTTATACTTTGGGGTTTATTTTAGACTATATCCAAGGAAAATGAATTGTTCCATCAAAAACATAATCTTATGATTATAAAGTAGAATTTAAAAGGTATTTTTTGATTCTCATAATATTTGGCTTATTTAATAATAGACAATATTTCTACATAATAATTAATATAATAAAGATTGAATCTGAAGATAAAATATATCACGTGCAAAAAAGTTAATATTATGAGTTCATGGGCTTTCAACACCAAAAGAAATTTAAATTCACAGTTAAAAAAAATACTACATATCCACAATATCTTTAACTGTGTCGAGACCTATTTATATAAATTCTAGTGAATTACTTGTGTCGAAAATAAAAATAATATCTTCATAACTAACCTAAAAAATAATAGCACATCTTCATCCAAATTTTATTGGAATTACATTTTATGACCATATGATGCAATTTTAAGTATCTACAGATCCTTTACTCATGGCCATACTTCTGATTTTTTCAACTTCTTAAATTTACAGACATTTAGATCTAAAATGCGTTTTATTTATCATTTTTTAGGACACAATTTCTTTAAAGATCCTTCTTTATAGAATAATTATATTTTCATATATTCGCATCAACTCAAAATTTTTATGATAGCAACTATATTCTTCTTGTCATATTTCATGCATCAAAAATACACACTTTAAAAACATACATTATACAGACATATCCGAAATTTATTTAAGAAGCAAAATAGAACCAATAAAACCGTAAACTTTGAAGTTTTCCAAAAATAAAAATAGACACTGTATTTAATTCTGTCACATAACTAACTCAAACTTCTATTTTTTAACATGATATACAGAACAAAGCATAAAGATATCAAACTATATAGCAAAAAACATCACAAAATGATCTTCTTATAATATTCACTCAAAAAGATACCAATAATTTGCAAAAAAGGTATATTTTTAAACTCCACATATTCCTAATGAACTCTTTAGCACCATCATTATAGATTCATTAATCTCATTGGCATTAAATTCAATCATCAAAACTTTACACTCTTTAAGAAATTTTTTTCCACAATCACATTCATACAAGCCCTGAACGCTTTCCACAAAATTTATAACTTTATCTTCACTTCCTCTTTTAAACGGTGGCTTCTAAAATAGACGTATTACACCTAACTATTCCACACAAAACTCAATATTCATTTCTTATAACAAAAAAAAGTCAGTATAATACATCATATATTTAACAAACCATAATTATACACATTGTAAACACAAATACGAATTTCTATACACAATAAGTAGGCATATATTTCGCTTAGAAATATCATTACAACCCATTCTATCAGCATCTATGTAACATATAAATTAAATCAATTGTTTTATATTTTCTTCTATCCTTCACCAAAGTTTACAACGAAATGCATATCTATTATAACAATGGTTACACATATCTGCAGAATTTTATCTTAGTACATTGAACCATCTTTACAAAGCCTTCCATCAACTATCTTCAAAAAAATTGTTTTTGTTATTTCATCATATGTTTGCAGCACTTTATTATATCAGATATTAATTCAACTTTACTCCAACCTTTGCAAGTTCAAGAAACCAACATCATATAACTTTAAAATTTATCCAAAATACATAATCTTCTATTTAAATATATTAATCTAGCCAAATTACACTGAACTTATACATCTTAAAATCATTAGTTACATCACTTAAATCTTAAAAAATACACCTACAAAACATGCCACATAAAATACAAATATTTTTTGTCAATATTACATTTCATTTCATATAATATATCTCCTGACCCGATTTTATCCAGAAAACATAAAATGTGTACCATCTTCTCTAACCTTATAAATTTCCAAACCATCGATCAGATTCCCCCTTCTCTATTCTACATATCATTAATCATACTTTCCAACATAACACTCTATTTACTTCTCGTATCCTTCATCTTCTACAAATTACTCTTTTCGATATCATCATCTTAAAAACCAATCATTTTATATAAAATAAGCAAGGAAATACAAACATCTCCATACCATTACAATTTAAAGCAGATCAATATATTTTATTTTTCTAAGGGTGTAAATGTATTATTCTTTCTTCAAATTAATACTAATAACCAATTGTTCATACGTTTCTATGATCTAAAAGTAAACATTTTTTATTTGCAAGATGCTAAAATATGTTCATACATTTAGAATATTCTTGGGGTTGAAAATATTATAAAATTGCATGTAATTTCCAAGATGAATGGAAATATAAAAAAATATGAATTTTAATCAAAACGACAATTAAAAAGCAATTATCTCATGTGATTCACACAATCACAAATTTAGTAATATTCATTGAAAATTTCATTCCAATAAATAATGAAATCTTTCTACTGATACAAAATAAAGTCACAATTTCTATCATATTTTTTTATTGTTATAGAAATCAAATACCAATTTTAAATTCTTAAATTTAAAATATAATCATAAAATGTGTATTTTTTTTTATAATCTATCATTTATTGTTTAAAGTTGTTTTTTAATATAGGAAAAATATCATATATGGTACAATTTTTAATCTAAAAAAAGATTTTATCAATATTAAAGTAAAAACGATCATAGGCCTATATCAAAGTGCTGGTTTAAATAAAAGCTAAATAACTAGATCGATTATAGGAATATAATGTGTCTATCGATTTATATTATTGAACAACTTGTATTAGCAGTATCAGAATACATTTTGTTTCTACACAGCAAACCTGAAAATTTTTACATAGTTCAGATATTTATAAGCAACCAATGCCAATGTAATTCAAATCAGTCGATCAGTACCATAAGAAAGCAAAAAATTAAAAGTTTTGTATTTTTTTCTGAATAAAAATAGTAAAATTAATATAAATAATTTTATTTATCGGTATATTATATTTATAGCTAATTATTGTTCTATAAGCAGAACTTTTGATGGCTTCAGTTATGAGTTTTAGCTTGTATTTTTTGCTGCTGACTAAAATTTAAAACCATTTAATTCAATCAAATTTTTTGTCATAGTTTAAATCCTTTCGTTGGCATTTCAGACACCTAGAAATATTCATAATATATATTTGTAAGGTTTATTGCTTATAATTTTTATCCCCTATAAATTTAAATCTCCAAAAAGAGTGTATAAAACTAATAACATGTAAAATTCACATCTTTGTCCAGGCGCAAGTATGTCTGATGATGATCTAAAACCTTGTAATAGCAATCATTCAGTTGTTTCGGTTTCTGTCGTATTAATAAAGAATATGGATATATCATATCACATTAAATTAAATATAAAAATAATAAAATTTGCAATATGAAATGACGTGAGCTGTAGAGCCTAGGAGACTACTAAATATTATAATCTGTTATTTCTGGTAACCTCTTTCTTTTCTCGAAGAAATACCTAACATCTTACAAAAATTAATAATTTTTACTTCAATCATTTTCTAAAACTTTAAAACATAAATATAAATGTCACAGAATAGTATTTTACAAAAAAAAATCATGGTTTTATATCCTACGCTTTGCCTATTGCTTCTCTACTCAATAGAGTAAAAGCAAATTTCTCATAGTTTATAGAGTAAAAGTGTATTAATAAATTTTTTTTCGAAAATTCGCATCACAATAGTAAAAATTAGAACAATTTCTTCTATATGTTCTAAAAAAAACATTTTTTAATTCCTTAAAAATGTTTATTTATATCGAAACAAATATTATGTTCATTTTTTGAAATTTATAATGAATTATATTTTATTTAATAATATTGCAAAACTTACAAATAACATGAAAATATAATTTGTAAAATGAAATATACCAAATAAAGTTATTATCATTTATTGGTTTAATATACTCTATTATTTATATTTAAATGCAAATTTCAGTAGAAATTACCCATCATATCTAAATATTCTAGCGTAACTTTTCTTTAGTATTATTTTGTAGAATTCGATAAAAAAATATATAGATGAATTTAATTCTGATCTTTTTGGCGTAATGGTTCTTTATAATAATGTGCTATTTGCTGTGCATAGATAAAACGGATTCCCTTTATTGTTATTTAAAAGCAAAATATAAACATATTAATACAAATTATTTATCACTACTTATTTCTCAGCCACCATATGGTATTTAGAACGCTTTGAAACGACTTCATTGCATTTTTCATCAAGTGTTTTTGGATCGTGAGTTTCTTGTGTATTTTTTTTCCCATCCAGAATTAATTGTTTTATCACGATTTTTTATATTTTTTTCTATGTATCAACATTGTAATCGAAAAATTCTTTTTTAACGCATCATATTCAAAATTAGGAACTACATATTATCATTGAACTTCTTAGTTTTTATTTTTACAGCCTTGGATTTAACTGTTACAAAGGTGTTTTCTATTGCTTTCTCTGTTTTGTTTTCTCTAAATCTGGTTCGATTCAGAAGCTATGCTTTAACTATAGTCTTTTTAATATTCATCTGTAATTTTTTAAATTTGTAAAAAAAATACATCAATTCATAGTTTTCTATATTAACGCATTTGTTTTTCATTTGTGAAGTTGAGTCTTCGTGGTGAGATTCGATAGAATTAGTTTTCACAAAATAACTTACAAAATCGCTTGATTTTCGTTTACTTTCGTTTTTAAGCGCTGGTGAATCTTCTTTTATTCTCCTCGATTTTTTTCTTTTATATCGATCATATATATCTTATATTTTTGTTATCATCTTTATCCCCATATAAACCATAGTATTCATTCAAACAAATTTACTGTGTTCATATAATTGATTTTATATTGCTAAAAATAACTGCATATCTTAGCAAAACTAATCATTTATCCCTAATTTAAATTGTTATAAAATGTTGATATAAACAAAGCTGCTTGATTTTTCTGTAATAGCACAAGAAATAAAATATACAAGTATTTATATGGAAATAGACAAGAATTCCAGCCCCAGATTTAGGTTCGCACATATAATATATATTCATGGGAACATGAGCTATAGTAAACCAATAATAAATAAGATTATATGCATATATCTTTAACAGTATTTATCTGGATATTATAGAGCTTAAGGTTTAAAAAATATATTATAGATTAATGATTTATTTTAGCTTCAAAAGAAAGTTTCTCATAATATTATGTGCAATCTAGGAGTTTTTACCGATGGAAGTACGATTTTATATGTTATTTCTTGTTTTCTTCGTATAATATAATTATAAATTCTTCCATTGAATTTTATCGGCACATTTTTGTTGTAAAATAACTTCTGAATCGTGTATTTTCTTATTATTATTTCATCATTTACGAATTTATATAAGAATTATTCTTGTAACATTAATTTATCTTTAAGTAATAACTAATTTATAGTATAAATATAAATATTTACATTAATATTAAAATTGTGATTCATAAAGACATTTTGTATTCATTTTTATAAAAATTTTCGAATTTCCAACGATAAGTATAAAATTGGTTAAAAATATGTATATTGTATAATATATCTTTGATCATAGCAATTATAAATTCAAAAAGTTTCGTGTGAATGTTTTTTTCTTATAAGTCTATTTTAAATCGAAATGACTGTCTTCCTAAATAAAATACGCCCAAAAAACAATATAATCATCGAAATTGCTAATGCCCCAGCAAATAAGAAATATATACGAAAATTATCAATAAAATCAAAAAAACCAATCTAATAAATGCAGTTTATCTCAAATAAACTAATTTATTATATAAAATCGAGCTATCATAATTGCGAGTGGTGACAAAATCATGTTATCTTTTTATTAACCGAATTTTTTTTATTATATTCCATATAAAGTATAATTTTGGCACATATAGATCCTAATATTTGATTACAATTTTATGATCTGCAAAAGCAAAGTATGATGTTTCACATTTGTATATAAAAAGAATATAAATTCTTTACCAATATTATGTTTAATGGGCTTCAAAAGACCTTGTACTTCGTCTCTTAAATTTTTTGATGTTTTTTAATTATTAGAAACGTTGCAAACATATCGATTGCATATAAAGTAATTTATTATTTTTATATTATTATAAAATACTTTAACATCGTAAAATAAAAAAAATAGTGATATATTTCGTTTTTTACCTGAAAAATGTATTTTTAAGTTTGAATTCATCGATATTGATTGAATTTTTAAAAAATATAAAAGATATAATTTATGATTGTTAACATAGTTTTCCAGTAATAATATAGATGTATATATAAGTATTTTGAAATCTAGTAATATTATTTAAATATGTGTTACATATTTTTTTTCAACGAGCATTTCATTTTTCCTATTTATTGTTTTCCTTTGCAGTGAAAAATCTTTGTTTGTATATTTTTTTGCGCCAGAAAATATTAATTAATATATATTATTATAATTTAGAAAAGAATTGAAAACAAATGTTTTAAATCATTTTAATATAATTATAAATTTTGTGTTTAATTTACATTTGGCAAACTTTTTCTTGTTTTTTTAATTTTTACTGTAGTAAATTACTTGTAATATTTTTAGATGTAATTCAGCAGAAAATAAGTATGATTTGATATGGAAATTTTTGATAAACTATCAACAGAAAAGAAAGTTAACACAAAATATTTTTTTTAATTTTTATCTGTTATTGGTGGCAAATATTACGAATTATTGCATAAAGTATTTATCTGAAAATCTTAATTAATTATCTTATACGGAAAATAATATAAAAATGGAAAAAATAAAATTGTTGCATATTTTGTTTTAATCCATAATAATTTTTATATTCTTGAATTTATTTCGATATTTTTTAAATTTTTAATTTGGATCACAAATTAATGATGTTATTGTTTATATAAGGTAGCTGTGAATAAAGTAATTTGATTAATCTACTTGATCTGATTGAAATTTTTATATGTTGGTCATTTGCATGTGACGAAACGAAGCGAAATGATAAGAAATTCTAAATTTTATGATTTAATATTCTATTTCAATGCAATATTCTGAATATTAAGCAAACCTATAAATATTTTAATACGTCTGAATATTTCTATCGTTTTTATAATACTATTCATGTGTTTGTATTTATATAGCTTTACTATTGTATCACATATTCAAATAATTTTATTTGGTAATGCGTTTGGATTTTATGCTTTCGTACTTTTAAGAAGTTACTTTTGTATGTTTTGGAATGTTTATTATCGAAACTACAAATTGAAAATCTTTCTTTGTCGATATTTCATAATAACATGTCTATAAATAATATTTTGACTTTATATACTGTAAAATCATACTTCAGACCCAATATTTTTTTATAATAATTCCAAAGATTCAGATATTAATATTACCCGCTGTTAAAACATAATAAGCGACTTTAAAAATCACATTAAAATCTCAAGTGTGTAGATTTTTAAATAAATATTTGCATAAGTATAAACATAAAAAACCATTAAAAACACATTATTTATATAATTTGCATTATTTGTTTACCAAGCTATATTTTATGATATTATAAGTATTGAAAAATACTTTTTTTTTATGTATAGCTTGAATTTAAGCACCAAAAAATAAATCATCAAAATGGCGTAGGTATCGTGATCATTTTTTTAATCATGATCAAATAACTATGTCTATTATCCTATAATTATTATAAAAATATAATTTTTAAGTTTTTCTGTTCATAATATACCTAACTTATTAAATGTTTTTTTTATATTTAGGTTTATAAAAATTCCATATTTTTACGGTGACCCTTATCTGTTATGTGACCTAATATTTAACCTTGTATTCTTATGTGCGTTTATCAAATAAAATAGTTCATTTCACCGTAAAAAAGTAATCTATCTTACTATACGGAATCGCATATTACAAAAAAAAACCTTCATTAAATGTTCTTGTATAATTAGAACTATATAATCTAGCCATTTTGGTAGTTATAATGGTTTATTTGTATTTTCAGCAATTTTTTTTGGTAAATTAATTTTTGAAATATCATCTTTGTTTTCTTTATTGAAATTCAACTCGTTGAAACCTTTCTGTAATAATATTTATTAAACTTGTTATCGTGTTGTTTGTCAAATGATTTGGTTTTTAAAACCAGTTAAAGCATATTGCTATTATAATTTAGAATTTTATAACCTTTCTTTTTAAATATCAAATCAAACATTTTATTGTAAGATCATTCCATTATCTTTTATTGTAATAAGATAATGAAACAATAACATTCTTTTGAAACGAATAAATCTCAATTATGCCTGTTATTTATTCTGTAAGATCTAATTTTTGCTGTGTTATTAATATTTAAACAGGATTTACATAAATATATACGAACTATATAATTTTTTACATTATTTTCCCGATATTCACTTAACAAAATGGTTTGAACCAATATTGTTAAATTTATCAATAACTCGGAATCAAAATCACTACTTGGAAATTATATCATAAAAGGAAACTTATAGGTAGATATAAAGGATAGTTATGTCGATAAAATAAAAATATTACAACTTTTAGTATTATTAAGAATAATTTCATGCTATATAAATTATATATTTATTCAGTTCTAAATAATTTTGCTCGTCTAAAGTTATAGTATATTGATTTTGACATTTAACTTATCCTTTCTTCTCTAGTACGATAGCAAATATTTAAACTGCCAAATACTAAGAATTTTTAGAACCATGGTTAAATTTAAACTTATGGATAATATGAAAATCCGTTTGTATTTTAATTGTGTAATTATACCAATATATTTGATAATTTTGGAGTAAATTACAGAAGTTTGTATATTATAGTTATTTTGTAGGACAATTAATTTCACAAGAATCATGGACTGATCAAATGCGCTGTTTTATATTCAAATAAAGGTATAAATACAATTTTTTATCAATTCTTTATTTTTTATTCTATATGAAATGTTTTTATTTAAATTCTAAGTTTCAGTGGTTTAAAATTTTTTTCACAAGCTATCTTTATATTTCAATCGATCTTGTTTCCACTTCTATTTCTTCTTACTCATCGAGCATATTAATTTAACAGATAAACTTGTACATTTATTTTTGCAATTTTCCCCCTTAGTTTTATCATTCAATAACTGAATATTATAATAATAATTATATTTATAGGGATTTTTTTATGGTCAAATTTATGCAAGTTATTTTCCATAAAAATTATAGATTAATAATCATTTATATTATTATTTTATGCTCAAGATGCTGAATTAATTTGGCTTTTCTTGCTGAAACTTTTTATCATTCTTATACCATTATTTCGTAATTCTGTGTTTGTATGAATGCACATAAAAACTATTTACAACGACACAAATTTATTTATATTCCTGTTTTTTTAGTAAATAATAAGCCGATGCATAATTTTTATTTTATATTTATATTAAATTTTGTTTAAATATCTTTTTAATGGTTTAAGCTAGGTAAATTTGCTTTTCCGTTAACGAAGATATATTTAAAACGGATTTATCTCGCAAGGTTCTAACAATTATCAATTTACTAATGGTCTTAAGGATGTTTATATTTTTTTTAGAAAAAAATAACTCTTTTTCTCTAAAGGTGTTTTAAATATACTTGATTTAATTTTAAAACCTACATATTTGACCATCAAATTCTTTAAATTATCTAATTGTTGCAAAAATCATGATATCAGAGGAAATCTGAGATAAAAGACGCACAAGAATATATAGACGAAATGAATATAAACAATTACAAATTATGTGTAATAGACTAAAGCAATCATAATTTTTAAGTTCTTAAAAATGTGGTTTAAACCCTATTTGTTTCTATTATATTTTCATGTGAATTCTTATATTTCAATTTAAACATTAATAATTGATTTTGGTTTTTAACGTGAGTTATAGAGTCGAAAAGATTTAGTTATTTAGATATTTGTTTTTTGGTATGATAACACATTTATCCTTATTAGTACATTTAGAACAAATTATATATATTTTTATGATAAGCATGCCTTAATTAAAAACCAACAATGATATTTTTTACAATAATTTTCTATAAAAAGAAAGAAAATGTTCCTTCAAAGAAAAAACTTAACATGATAAAAATGTTTTTCTATAATAGAAATTTGGAATATTTTTAGATTTCTGAAATTTTTGGCGAAATTGTTTTATATTTTTTGTAACATGAATGGAAATTGTACACACAATTTATAATACTAAAACCGAGAAAACAATTATCTTTGTTTTATTCAATTTTTCATCACGATATTAAATGCCGCTTCACATTATAAATTCCATGAAAAACAATTTTCTGACGTAAAATAGATTCCTGAAGATTTTTTTTAAAAAATTGTTTTTCAAACAGAGATTAATATATTTCTAAAATATGCTTTGAATTGTATTGATGTTAAATGAACATATCTAAAATGGTTCATATAGCCAATAAAATGTTTTTTCGATAATTTAAGAGATGATTTTAAAACCAAATAATAATTGATATTGATAGGAAGTTCAATGCATATACCAAAAAAAAACATATTTGGCATATTTAGATCTTGATAATATGTATAATGTTTTTTGTTTGATTATATCAATAAAAATAGATCATAATTCCATTATGTATTATATTGGTTATTTACATGAATAACCAAGATATTTATAATATTACTGTGCTTACTTACTTTAACTATTGGTTATAATTTTTTTATTATGCATGAAATCTATTATCAGGCAGAAATAAATTATAAACAGTTTGACAAATGTCTATATTATGAGATTTATTGTTCTCCATTTACATATCGATAATTCAAGATTTATTTATATAAGGCTCTATTACTAGAATTTTTCGGATAAAAGGTTTAAAAAGCAGATAAACAAATTGCAAATCTCTTTGCTATTCAAAATTACTTCTATTTTTACCTGATTCTATTATCCTCTAAATATGCATTTCATTAGTTGATGTTTAGTTTCTTAAAATATGATTTTTAGCATGATGTAGGAAAGCAATTTTTATATTTTAGCCACAGATTTTTATATGATATTACGATTAGCTGATTATACTTTATAGTTGGTTTAAAAACTGCATTTTTAAATTAATTTTTAGATATCTTTATAAGCTATATACAATTAGAATTTTACATTTAAAAAGTTTCAATATTTAGTAATTGTGTTTTAAAACCATTCTATATAGATTATTGTTTTTGGTTTGTTGAAAATAAGTTTAAAGCTTTTTATCATTTATTTATCTATATTGAATCCCATATTGAAATGATATATCATCAAAAGAAAATTTACCCTGTCGAGGGTATAAGATAGCGGAGAAATCCCCGAAACTCACATTTATGCTGCTGCAAAGATGGCATTGGCGGGAGATTAAGGTCCTCTCGCCAGGTGAATTTATAAAATGGATGGGAAGTTGCGGTAGGTACCACGAGGTGGTGCGGGAGGTTAGGATCGAAAAGTAATTTATTTCCGGTAGAAAACAGGCCGAAGGCTATTTTACAATAATGAATGAACATTACGCTTATTTGTATAGATTTTATAACAAAATACAAAATATATCTTCCAATTTTCTTTTTTTAAAGATAATCAAATCATATTATAATTCTATTTTTCTTGTATTTTTATTTTTTACTATCAATCTGACTACAAACCTCTAATTATTTGTTTTTCTTATATAAATATAAATATCATCTATGTAATTGAATATATATTTTTTGGATAATTTCTCACATATAAAGGTTCGAATATCAATCAAAATATTGTTTTTCAGAAAAGATCTGTAGCAATTTTAACTGGCTGTTTACAAATCGTTTTTATATAATTGGTTTTATTAGGCTTATTATAATAATAATTAGTTTTACCACATTTGGCATTTAATTAAAAAATGTAATTATCATTTTATATAAAGATATGAACATAAAAATTTATATCTTTATTGATATTTATTTATTGTTAAAGGTGATTCTAGTTATCTATTTATTTTTATTTTATTAGTTAAAAGCGTCATGTTCAGCCTTTTTTTTTTAGTAAATTTTTCAGGTGGTTATCCAATTCTCATCATCCAACTTATACCGCTTGGAAGACATTAATAATATAAAAATTAATTTTGGTTCTTGTTTTACCATTTTAATTTCCTTTTTGTATCTTTGCTGTATTGGATTCAAACATCAGAAAATATAATATAAATAAACGAATATTTATTTTCAAATAAACCTAAAAGAATGTATTTCATTAATAATTTGCTATTTTAACCATTATTAAAAATTCACAATTAGGAGTTTATAAATTATTTCACCATATGATCAATAGTAATTATACATCATAACCAACAATTATATGAATATTAAAATTCATGAATCTCTTATCATCACATAATAAATGCGCGTAAATAACACACATATTTCATAATAAATATGTAACATAAAATATTTGAATAAAAATTCTAGCTGAAACATACAAGAAGTTTTTATATTGGGTGTTTATACTTTTTTAAATATAATATAATTGTTGAAAATTATTTTGATACATTTAAATAATTATGGAGATAAACAGCGTTTTAAGTTCTAATAATTATGTTTTATGTGTTTTCACTTCACTCAATATTGAATGCAGTTTTATTGTCAAAAGCATGGTTTTTGTTTAAAAGTGTTTTTTTATTATTTAAAAACAATAAAAGTTCATAATTTCTGTTTTTTTAGGCTTTATAATATTATGACCCCATATTAATTGTTTAAATATTTTATATCGAAGAATAAAGACTTGTGAGTTTTATTTAAAGTTTATAATGCAAAAAACAATAAATTTTCGTTTTATTCTTGATTATCACGCGATTAATAAAATTTTCAAATAAAAAAATTATATTTTGATAGTTTAATTTCAAATGTCTTTTTAAGGGATTAAGAATTTGTTTTTTCATTCTTTAATATGTAAAATTCTGATACATTTAAGACTTAATATCACTTATAATAATAGTCAGTCAATCAATTAAGATTAAAAATGAAATTAGTTTAAAAAGTTATAAATTAAAGTTTTAATCCCTACTATTTATTTACTATATATAATTGTAATTTGCAGTGAATTTATTCATTTCCGTAACATTTTTAAAGAAGAATGCCTCTTTATATAAAAGCCTCGAAATAATGATAATAATTCTATAATTTTTCAAAAATTGGGCTTTTTCTACTGGATATATATATACAAAAAAATACAATAAACTTGTTTATAGGCATATGTTTGGCATAAATAAATTAGTTTTGGACGATAAAAAATTTCTAATATTTTTAGTTATAATAGGTGTCTCAAAGGTGTTTATAATATTATAAAATTACTTAATCATCTATCAATTTTTTTTAATTATCCCAAAAACAAGTATACTCTAAAAAAAACTTTAGTTTACATGCCAAAATTTATACAAGATAGATGATGTGATTATTTGTATAAAAATTTCTAGTTCTATAAACTGATTCGCGTTTCTACAATATATTAGTTATGCTTACTAAGATAATTTAGTTTATTGTTTTTTAAAAAAGAAAAAATTAAATGTATAATTCCTGACAGTAAAACTACAGCGGACACCTATATTTTTATATAATGTTTTTTTATTTATCTTTTTATTTCTTAAATTTTAATAAGCATACCTGGTTGGATATATATAAAATAAGCTTATGATAAATTAAAATAATTTTGATGCATTCTCAATATAAAATAGAATATAATAAAGGTGCTTGTAAAAGAACTTAAACGAATATATACAATTTACGCATAGATTGAAATTTTCTGAAATATATGCTTGATTACAATATCCATATATATTATTTAGCCTTGGTCAATTAATAACTTCAAATGCGCTGTAGTCCTTTGTAAACATATAAATTTTGATTACTCACTGAATATAAATTTCCAGATAAGTTATGTGTCTTCCTTAGAACAGAATCAGCAATTATTCGATTCCATATATCTACGGAAACGGATTTTGAATTTCATAGCACCTAGGTAATATTATAAACATAAATTATATATTTTTCACCTTCTTATTTTATCCGTGATCATTTGTTTCTATTTACCGATCTTTGTAGGACCAATAACTATTTATTGTTTAATCAATAACAATGCAGCACGTTGTTCTATCATATTCACCGGTGCATTAAGACATAATCTGCTATTATAACACAGCATTTCTATAAATTCATAATCCTTGATTCTGTATTGCAATATTGCAACACTGATACAGATTCAGTATTTTGTAATGAATAAGGATTTGCAAAATTTATGTATTTTTTATTTACACGTGCATTATTTCGAAGTATACAGTGTCATATTTTTAGCAATAAATAATTTTGGTCACGTATAATCCAGAAATCTAGAGTCATATTTCTAGCTCTTAATATATAGAGTCATGTGTTAGACAATTGTCATTAAATTATACTTACTATTTACAGCAATCTAAGCGCGACAAAGAGTCGAATATCTTTATTTTGCGATTCCATAAACATATCAGTGTTTTGATCGAACCCAAATAATTTATTTATTTGGGTTCGATTATTACTGAAATAAGTTAACATTTTATATTGTACGTGATCATATTAGATCATTAAATCGAGAATTGATTTATTTTTTAGTAGTTTAGGCAAACATAGAACAAGTATTTGCGTTTTTTTACAGGAATATTTTATATATTTAGAAAATAGTTTTTGTTTGATCATATTCGTTAAACATTGTATCAGAAAGAAAAGATATCGAGTTTATATTTTTTTTTAAATAGTTCACAAACAATTTTATTTTACAAATTTATATATTGACAGCATTACCATTCCGTTTTGCTAGTTTAAATACCCTTTTTCATAAGAGATAGTAATTTCTTATGGTCTTAAACTTATGAGCATCGGTTCGGTATTGAAAAAAAAAGCACTTGAACTTCGCCAGTATTTTCATCGCCTATGTTTACACATAAAATAGATCCACATTTTATAGTGTGATATTTATATATAATGTCTATCTTAAATCCATTTATAATTGCATAGAAATTTTCTTTATCATAATAAGAATTATCTTCCTTTAAAATTCAAATTTTTGTTTTGAATCATAAGATGCTATGTAACATTTTGCTACTGAATATTTATGGCCATATTTTCATAAAAAACTAATATACATCAACTAAATTAGGTCAAAACGACCCTTTATGGATTCCAACTTCAGTTATTTATATTCTTCTTATCATTCGCAAATTGTATACTAACTTAAAGAAATTATATTTATATTTTATTATACCCATACAAAATTCTAATTATATATTTATTGCTTTCTTTAAAATATTTACACAAACCATGGCTTTCAATCACAAATTCAAATTTATAATGTTTTACCTTGTCGTTATTTAAAATAATTTTCTGGTAAATTTTCCTTTTTTCTGCATTGTTATTGATTTATTTTCTTTGTCATTGATATATAAGGAAATTATCATAGGATATGGGTAGATAAAATATTGAAATATTAATATTCGAAAATCTCGTCCCGATAGATATTGAAAATTGGTATGTTTACCCAGATATGCAAACACTCAAGTGTTTTAAATCTTTTATAAATTATAAATTATATATTTTACTATTTTTACCAGCCAATCTACTCATATTATTCACTCGTCTTTCTTATTCATCTGCACAGTTATAAAATCGCCACCTTCATCAGATGCTTAATTTTATTATGGCCCTATCACACAAAAACTTTATATTTATTTTAGACATACCGCTAATTGTGGTCATTTATGTCTTATGATAATGCAAATTGTCACTAAATAGATAGATACCTTAAAATTCAATTCTACAAATTTAAATATCATTCAATTTTATTATTGCTTATTCACATAGAATATTTGTGAGTTTTATAAGGAAAAAATCTTTTTAAATTCATCATACACCCAAATAAAAATACACATGTCTAATTTTTATATATAATGGCTTAATATTTATATTTTATGCTTTTTTATGCACATTAAAATACTTTGCTGCATATATATAGTTTTTAATTATATATTTTATTCTTTTTGAAAGTTCTTCAATAATTGAGACAGAAAAGGGTGTCATAAATATATTAATTAATTATACGCTCTGAAGTCTCTTTAATTGCGACCGTATATTTAAATGCATGCCAGTATTCGAGGTTTTTCGCATATAAATCAGTATCAAAAAAGATTGTATCCGTATTACATATAATTAATATTTTTCCATATTTTCATAAAAAAAGACGCGAGAATACTAAACTTTTTACTCGGTGCCGAAAGATCTTTCTTAGATATTAATAAATTTTCTGATCGGTTTCTTCTGTGCTTTTCGGGATTTTATCGATATACAACATAAACCTTTAAAATAATTATATTAAAATAAAATGGTTTTCTATCATATCAACAACAGCAATTTTACGTAGTTTTGAGAATTATTTATTCTTAAATAGATTAATTTTGGCTTCGCCCAAGATTAACACCACGAAAAATACTAGTATTGACGTGCATAATAACTCGCATACTTTTTAATAAAATAGCTCTTTCAAAATTTGTGATACGGTCTGATATTATCTATATACTGTATATCTGAATAGAAAGAATTAAATACAGCCACCTTCCTTACAATTTTCGATAATTCGACTAGAAGCAGAATCATAGCATCTGATTTATCTGAAAATATGACGTACGTGTGTAAAGTTCCAAAGAAAGCAGATATTTTTTTCAAATTCTTTTATGGATAGAAATACCCATGGTCTATTATATTAAAAATTCGAATGAAATTTAAATTTCCTCTTTTCATTATAGATGACAAATTCGAAGGATAATATAAAAAATATAATAAAACATAATATATAAATTAGCAGGATTACAAAAACGAAAAATTTAAAAAAACGTTCAATATTGTCCATAATAGGATATGTCATAAAGGATCTTCAAATATGACATCAATCGGAATTTATAGCTTTAACATAGTATAATTTTTTAAAAAAATTAAACACTAGATTTTAAGCATAAAAGTTACAACTAGAAGTGATGTGTTTCTTATATGTAAATTAATTATTAATCTTTTATTTGAGATTAGTTTGACATTGTATATTATATATTTGATTAAAAAATACATTCAGTATTCTATAAGTATCTTAAATTTTAATGTATATAAAAAATCCATGCCGAATTTGTAAGATGCGGATATGCCGAAAATTATATATCATATAATTTTCAAATAGAAAATAAATATATATACGTTAATGCTGCTATCGGATTTTGCAATAAAATAAATTAGGTGTACCCATAAAATTAAAGATACAAAATTCAAATCTACTCCTCTATTTTTTCTGTCTCTTTCATTCCATTTAGAATACAGAAAAACAACATGGTTCGCCTTTTATAACGAAAGAAAGGGATTCTTGTGCACAAAACAACAAAATTTTTTTTTAATATGATCTGTATGATGGTAATTCTATGTTTATTTGATTTAATTTCTGTCTTTGATTTTATATTTTCTTTTCAAGCATACGTGATTGATTTCCTCTAATCACATCATATCCACAACATCAATAAACAAGCATGATTTCTACTAAATATGCAAATTTGTCAATGTTTGTGGTGAAAACCAAATTTATTGATATAACATATGTGAATATCTTTAAATATAATTTATAAATTGATATTAATTTGAAAATGAAAATGCAACCCACTTTTCCGTAATAAATGAATTCCTCAGAACAAAATATGGCCTCGTTGACATAGATCTTTCTGCGCTTGAATTAAAACAAAAAGAGAGTTTATTGTGTAAAATAAAACAAAAAACACTACATCAAAAACTCTTCGATGTTCATAAAAATACAACGCTAGAAATATCAGGATCCTCAAAGTGGCTACAATATGGAAATATCAGACCATTAGAAGAAGCTAGATTCTGCTTTATTCAGGATAGGAACATATTCTTTGGAGATAGATCAAGGGGCCCGCACTGTAACGACTCAATAAAAACTGTCGACCACTTAGCAAGCTGATGTAAAAAAATGCTTGGTCATGACTATACAAGAAGACACAATGCAATGTAAGATGTCTTCACTTTATGCTGGCAAGAAAATACAACTTCAAAAAAACAAAAAAAATACGCAGACACTCTGTACAAGAAATAATGGAAAACGAATTCGCAGAGATTAAAGTAGATACAAGAATTAAAACAGACATCAAGTTATCGAACGACAGACCTGATATTTTTGTATATGACAAAAAGAAGAACTGCATCACACTGATCGAAATTGGCGTGACAAGTATTGACAACATAAACATAGTTGAAAACGAAAAATTGAGAAAATATGACCTGCTAGCATCTGAACTATCACTAATATACAAATGCAAGACAAAAATTATTCCATATGTTATAACATGGGACGGTGTGGTTACACGATATCATAGAAGGTACCTGAAGGAACTAGAGGTCACGAACCAGGTTGAGGCATATATTCAAACGTTGGGATTGAGAAAAACTCTTGAATTAATAGGTCTCGAAAGAAGGAGGGGTATTGAAGAAGACTTTGGAGAGGAGAAGATAGCCGAAAGTATAAATACACTGTGTGTACAGAGTATCAAGCAAGCTGTGCCTGAGAACAAAAACTAAAATTACGACTATAAATATAGCCCATATATAAAAAAATCAAATAAATTGATATTTTTAGAAATTAAATTTCGATATAAATACTTGAAAGTTAATTGCAAGATCTGAGGTCCTAGATCAAATACAAATAGAAAGTTTATAATATCTTATTCATTATTCAATATATATTATCTTAATTAAACTAATATCGGTTAAATTTATAAATGCACATATAAAAAAGAATACTATTACATTCATATCTTATGCATAGAGAAACGGGGTATCCGTTTATCATGAGCACGTTTCTAAAAAATATATTTTGATCCATAGTATCTTTCATTATAAGGTTTATGTACGATTACGACCTTTTAAAAGGATAATTCGGGTTTTAAATGCTATATTTGATTATAAAAAGGTGTGTTTAGTTAATATAGCTTTGATTTCAGTTCATTAATTTTGACAATTCATGTTATTCTCATACTTTACATCAAAAGAGTTTAAAGTCAAAGAATAAATGCCTATGCTAGATCCTAATTTATACCAACAATGCAAATTAAAATAATATTTTTTAAATGGAAAAGTATAGTGTAAAAAGTTTATAAAACTTTTGTGTGTTTTTTTGCTGTTTGGCTAGCATTTATCATGCTATTAAAGAACAAATAGACAATGTTTCGTGCTAATATCAATCTCTTGTGTTCTTTAGAAATATTGAGTTGCGAAATATGCTTAAAAGTGAACCGGATATTTTTAAAACTAATAAAGCGAAATTGAGCGCTTTTTACATGTTTATTTGTATATGTTTTCCCTTTAAAATATATTTATTAAGGCTAAATTAATTAGCAACATATATGTATTTGCACAAAATTTTTTATATTTATATATGTAAAAATTTTATTGACAAAAAAAAACATCACTCGTTGTTATTAGATAAATATTAGAAAATTCTTTATGACATCGTGTCAGTCTCAATTTAAACATTTTTTTTATCCATATAAAAACTCTAGAAGTAGTTATAAATGTAAAATGAACTACTTTAAATTGGGTTGAATTT
This sequence comes from Rhyacophila brunnea, assembly GCF_057557595.1. Taxonomy (NCBI): domain Eukaryota; kingdom Metazoa; phylum Arthropoda; class Insecta; order Trichoptera; family Rhyacophilidae; genus Rhyacophila; species Rhyacophila brunnea. Next base: position 1,683,515 of record NW_028233338.1, on the reverse strand, counting down.
CTTTTATATACCAACAAGTAGTTTTTAATTAGAAAAAAGGCATTTTTTATCTTATGCTATAATACTGCATCTAAAAGCTTTATATATTTCACGTGTTGTCAATATATTGCATAACTTATAATTACAAACGCTTTTTATATAATAAATTGCATCTTTTACAAAAAAAAACCTAGATATGTGTAAAACCTTTTTTGTGCAAATTTTCTATTATTTTTTGCAAAAAAAAATCTCCATTTCTATAAAATCATAATATTAATGACATTTCTATATCAAAGTTGTATTTATATCATACTTATGTATGTATCAGATATATTTTATAATACACTATGGCATAAGAAGCTGCAGGAATTTTTTTCCGTAAAAATTTCAGAATTTAAATTATGAAAATATTCAATCTCTTATACTTGTATATAAAACATTGTATAGATTGTTAACTACTATCTCAGTTTTTTAGATTATATAATTAAAACTATATTTTATTGGTAACATAATACAAATTTATATCATCTTACAAAAAAATACCACTATTTTAAGTAGAGTTGGATATTTTAAGATCGAATACCATTAGAAACTTAGTAATATGCAAATCTTTGTTTTTTATTTTCAAAATACATAAATTTTTTTTTACTCTTTTTTAACGGATATTTTTTTTTGTTATAGATGTTTGAATTTATAAGCAAAAAATCTTATTAATTTTATACTTTGCCATGTAAGTTACATCTTCACAATAGTAAATAATCATGATTACATTTTTATTTTATAATTTTATTTTATTGTATAATATTTGGATTTTTTGTTTCGAAAAATATAAAAATAACCACTAGAAAATAAAGTGTGGTTCTTATACCCGACTTATGAGTAAAAATTTTTTCAATCCGTTTTTAATATAATATAAGTAAAGATTAATTATGATACAGTTTTATTTATTTTATAGTTTCGCATCAATCTATATTCACTTTTTCTACACTTGTCAAATTCATATCATATCCACAAAAATAGTATTGATGAACACTGTAAAATATATAACAGTTACAATCTATTGCAATAATCTCAATGTTCAAAAATAATTGAGCTTCAAATATCATTTTCCTTTGCTCCTCATATATATTTTCAAAAAATTCTTTGGAAAAAAGAACAGCGTTTTCTTTTCTGTTAAAAGTAATGCGATATTGCCTGTCTTTTAGACTATTTCCTCTTCCATTAAATTTTTCTATTAATTTCATGCGTATACTATTAAGCCAGTAAATAAATTCTGAAAAATCCGATTTATGCACAATCCTGTGCTGTAGCTCGTGAAATTTTCTTGTATCAATGAAGATGTATTCTTGAAGATTCTTTATCAAAGCATACCTAAAGTTTTGAAAAAGACCATCACCTGAATATAAATTATAGTTCTGTTCATACAATTCTTCCCTTGAATGTTTCTTCACAATTAAAAATAATTGTTCTATGATTAGTAGAATAATTATCGTTTTAAAAGTAATCTTAATCACATTTAATTCTTCATATAGAGTTTGTTTACATGTTCCACATCTTACGTACCCCCTTGCTCGAAAATAAAACCCTCTTATTATTGGTTTTACCATTCTAAAAATTTTCGCAATTTCGTTACATATATATTTTGTCGATTCAAAGCACATTTTTTCAAACAGGGATGTAAATTTTCAATTAAAATGTTATGATATATATTCTTCCAGAAAAACAGTTAAAATCGTGTTTCAATATAAAAAATTCTTTTTAACATACAAAAAACTCTTTCAAGTCTTAAATTAGACATCATATGGATGAATATGTATTATATAAAAAAATATCCTTCACTGCTAAGATAATCCTCAATATTCCACGAAAATTTTATTCAGTAAAAATTTTAAAAATCAATAATTATATTAGAAATTTGATTATATTGTATCATTTTCAAGTCATATGTATTTAAACTGATAAGAGGTGTGAAATTTTTTTTAGAATACTATCAAGATGATTTCATTCAAAAATCAATATACCAAGATCAGATATTTAAAAATATATGTACATGAACCATATATCTGATTACATCAGAAAACAATTTTTTTCATCAACAGCAAAATAATACGACATTTTATGTTTATTTGAAACATTTATATGACAATTGTAACAAGAAATTTAGTGTGATTGGTAATTTATATATGCTAAAATATATATTTAATACGTAATCTTTTTAAAATCTGCCATCGAATATAGTTTTTAAACATGTTGTTTTAAGATGCATGTATCAGAAATTAATTTGCTATATCTATAGCTCTATATTTAACATAATAAATATTCAATTTTATTTTAAAAAAATTTATGTTATTTTATGTAAATATTTATGTGTAGATACTTTGCTATTCATATTCTTATGAAAAATACACAATTGATCTCATATTTAAAATGTTCATTTTAGAAATTGATACATTAATATATTATAAAATTCAATTCCATATTAATGATCAATATATATTTATGTATTACGCATTTGTTTACAATTGTACTAATTCTAAGAATCGATAATTTTACTAAAAAAAGCCTCACTTTTTTTTTTGTGATGAAATCAAAATAAACTTATATGAGCATCGTAAAATAGTTAAAAATATAAAAAGACTGTCATCTATTTAGATTAAAAGTAATAGTATATAAAACTGTCAAATGAAACTTAATTTTATAAAAACATGAAAATAATATTAAAAAAGAGTATTATTTGATAACATTGCATCGAAAGTATGGTGAATTTACGTTCAAGATATAATTAAAATTTGGACTTAAAACACAACTGATTATTAATGGGCTGTTTAACAACAATATAATAATTTTTCCAATACAAGTGGAATTTTTATAATGTGCAGCTGAAATCGTATTTTAAAATAAAAAGATTCTAACACACGTGCTTTTTTGCAAAATTTTTGCTGCAGTAGATAGTTAGAATATGCTCGAATTTCTGACCATATAATTTCTATGAATCGTGGTCAAAATTCTGATGTTGTCATGGCGATTTTGGATGTCCATGTCCGCCTTTATCAGATACGAATATATAATTTCCACAAAATTTATTAGTTAAAAACTTCGAGATACATTTTTTATAAGTTATTAATAAGATTTAAAAATATTTGAGAAACAACTAAAATGTATGTTTAAATTACAGAATTTCTTGGATGACAGTGCAGAAAGATATGAAGTAAATTTTATATTCCATGTGTATCTTAAATATGTTTTTAACTCTAATTATTTTATGCTCAAAGAACTTAAAAAAATTATAATTCAAAGAATTTTTATGTATAAACTGCCATGATATATCATTCTTAAAAATATTATAATGTCTCTTTTATAAAGTTTGTGAAGTCCACTAATGTTTTAAAAGTTCGTTGGCATATTTAGCTCTCTTAAAAAACCATTTAGTGCAATCAATTGCATTGGGTAAAATTCATTTTTAAATCTATTTCTAATGAAGATATAAAAGATTTGTTTGGAAATTTTTAGTTTTTTTCTATATAATATAAAATCTACACTAATAATTTGGTAAGCTTAATGAATTAAATGTATAATTATTTTATATAATTTTTTCTGTCAATTTATGTTGGTTTTTCGATCCTCTATATATATGCAAAAAAAATAAGCAGACTACATTTGAAATTAGAACATAAAATTATGACTCTGTGATTAAAAAATTCAAAGAAAGATTTGTAAAAAATTATAAAATCATTGTTCTGCGTTTTTTTACACTGTCATAAATGATTACAGGCCCTCATCATCATATCTAAGATATTTTATATGTCAAAATTATTATATTAATGATATAGTCTGAACTCATAGACCAAAAATACACAAAAATATGGATACAAAATAAAGTCATCTATAATATGATAAATATTTAACAAATATAATTGCACTCTATAGATAAAGGTATTTATATCTAAATACAAAAACATCATTAATTTAGTATACCAATAAAGCAATTAATAAGTGATATTTTGATCTATTTGCACTACTTAAATGGTTAATATTTTATGTAAGACATAAATACTATGATATATAAAAAATATGTCTGAAAAAAAATGCGGTGGTTAAGTTAATCTGTAATTTTAGAATAATATAAATCTTTCCTTATTTTTGTACCATTAAGAATTATATTATTATTCAAAGTACATTTATTTATTCATAGATTAATTTTTCTTAAACTTTTAGAATCTACAAACGAAAATCGAATCAATTTCAAAACAGTTTATTTGTATAGTTTGCCCCTTTAGAACGTTCTGTGCGCATTTTAAAAATATTTTAGCCGCTATACATACCGCTATGGATACTTTTCTTATAAAAATTTATCATAAAATTAAAATTAATCAAAAATATTATAAAGATACAATCGGATGATCAAATGATAGTTTAAATAATATAGGGGTTAATGGTATTCACGTATTATTTTGTAAAATATAGCGACAAAATCTACTATTATGAATGATTTAATCTATTTTATAGACTTTTTATATGATATACTATATATATCGAAAAATTTACAATCAAAAGATTTTTATTCGATATACATATAATTAAAAACGTAAAAAAGAATTCCAAAAAAGACTTTAACCGGAATACTGCCAAAATAATATAAAGTATAATTAAAATCAATATTTACAAAATTGTTGCCAGTTTATAAAATCGAATACTTATATAAACTAATTGTTTATGGATTTAAGATTGCATTCATAGATTAAAATATATATGAAAATATTAACATATAAATTTGGAGTATATTTTAGTTAAATTTACAATTTATTCTGGTTTAAATGAAGTTTTGTCGGCAAGTATCAATTACAATAGAATTACGGCAAGTTCAATTGAAAGAAAACTTTGAAGTTTATTTTAACCGTTTATTTTCTGAGAAATATAAAAAAGCATGATAGAACGTGCTCAATTATATATTACATGTATAATACCTTAAACACAATTATGCATGTTAAATATTTAAAAATAACATTAAAATGTTATATGTTGGTATTTTTTAATGTTCAAAACTTTAATTTAAAACAAAATAAGATACATAAATTTATTTAATACATTAGATTTACTTTTTCAGACTTTTAAATTGTATAAAATGATATAAAAAGGGGGCATTGATATCGTATACAATCGTTTTGAATTGTAGCGAATCCCAAAATTATTTTATTCGAATTGATATCCGAAATTTTTCTTTATTCCCAAAAAACATTATATATATAAATCCTGAAAATCGTACGAATTTCTTTGCTGTTTATACAATTTAAATTTTAATAAATAGATTTGTAAATTTTTTTATTGCCCACTATGTAAAATTATAAAAAACAGTTCTTATCAAGATTATTTAAATTATATTCAGAATATATATCAACATAAAATATACAATTATTTTAACTGAAATACATATTTATTTTACTTGTCATATGTAAATTCCTGTGTAAAATGTATGGCAATATAACGTATAATTTCTAAATAAGTTATTTTTTTATTAGTATTTTTATGATAAGACAATGTTTGTATATATATTATTAAGCTTAAAATAAACACGAAAATTATTTAAGCAATTTTGCTACAAGCAATTAATTCTCTTATCTATAAACATGATAGGATTATGGATAAAAATATCGCTCTTTAATTATAGAATAACAAATCTGTCGTTTTACAGGGTTTCATACTGTATTATATCACACTATATATCTAATATGAGTATAGATATTTAATATATGCATCATTAAAGATATTTACAGAAAATAATCTATCATTATCATTGCACCCTAATAGAAAATATATATTCAATCTTCGTTTACAATATATTATAAAAAGGTTTTTATTATTATATTTTTTTAAATTTGTAAGAAATAGAATTCTACCTTATTTTTATATTTAAATTACCTTGATAAAAATACATATATCTATACATATTTGTATTATATAATTTGTTTTGTTATATGTGTCTCTTACTTGACTCAAGTTTTTTCTTTTTCTGTTGTTTGTCTAACTTATTTATTTGTAATCGATATAGCGTTATAAAATAAAAAAAATATTTTTATGCAATTTCTTTTATCAACAATAATTTGATTTATATGATAAATAATTGCAATTTTTCAAACCGGAATTAAATATACGGCTTTAAAAAATGTCACTGAATATCGACAGTTAAACCGATATGTATTCTTTACGTGTGATAATGCCAAAAACACCTTTTTATACTTGTTGTCACTCTCAATATAAAAGTCTCAAACAATCCTTATTTTAACACGTAAAGACTTGAACAACTGGCAGTTTTTTTTTTGTTCAATGCATGCTTTATCTAGAATCATCGATAAGAACTATCTGGATATATTTGAAATTAAAATCATGATTTATTGCATAATTGATATTTCCATCGATTCATATTTCTCGTACTGTTATATAATATTTTGGGAATGAATAAAATTGCCAAAACGGTTATATATCACAAAATCTATTTGAAAAGTTTGTATAAATTCAAATTATATACAACATACATATTTAATGTATAGTAATCCGTTTTATATCTGACGTTTGTATAAAAAGTAGTGTATGTCATATGTTTATGTCTTATGTTATTTAATGTGCAAAAAAGTTATTTTATTCGTGATTCTTATTGATAGTCTTAATATTTATTGCAATTTTCGTGTTTATTTTTAGATTTTGTAATGAATTTTGGTTTTTATCCCGCAATAAATTTCTATAGTATCATTATAAAATATTATTCGTATTTTTGATTACTCTTTATATATGATAATTACTCAAAGATACCTTTTTATTTCGCAATTAGAATATATATAATATTAAAAAATATTATCATTGAACTAAATAGCGTTCTCATCGACAATAGTCTATGATCTTTCAATAATTCTACTTTCACCATCATTTCATGCATATAAAAATTCAGTGGAAAATAAATGGTGATAATAGCATTTATCTAGTTCTAAATCATCGAATGTAAAATGCTGTGTATCTTTTTAAGAAAAGAACTTATATGTGCGTTTATTTCATACCGTTAAAATCTATACATGTCATATATGACAGAAACACGGCCTTCATTTTTCCTTTTTAAATTAGTTTGTGATTTTTCATCATATATATTTTTTTTTCGTTGAGCGTATTAAAGATTTTTATACATGCATCTGGATTAAGAATTTACGCTTTTTCTATCATTGTACGTTCTGCGATATTTTCTTGCAAGTAATGCATTCTAAACATTATCAATATTCTATTGAAAGTCTATCCTTGTGTTTTAGCTATATTTTAAACCTTTTTCTAAAGATTTTATCCATTTATATATAAATATACATCACTTACTATAAGTGCATTAAATACAGCTCTAATTAAGCATGAAAATCAATATGAATTGTTTTTTATGCTTTTTATCAGATTATTTTTTACTAAGTAAATCTCTTTGTTTTTTGACACATATAATAACTCTTAATAGTGTACATGCTATCTTCAATATTTTATTGCCATTAAAAATCATATTAGAGCATATAATTTATAACCGTACACTTTTTTTTAGGTATAAAGACACCATTTAGATGGCAAAATCAAGTAGATTATTAAAATTTCCAATTTATCATATTTTTTGAAGCCATGTGTTATATTATAAAATTGCATGTATTCGTTTTTTACGTAAACATAAGGATTTTATATCATATATAAAAATTTAGATTTTACCGACCGAATAAAAAAAAATTTTGTTAAAATATTGTCTATTTATATCTTCCATAATACTGATATAAATATTTTATGCCAATATAATTTCTAAAAAGGTCGTTTTATAAAAAAAAATGGTTTTGCCTATATTCGGCAGAATTCAGTATCAACTGAACAAATGAATTTCGCACTTAATTGTACATATAAATTGACTTTTTCTGCATGTTTCGTTTACATCATTTAAGTCTAATTTAATACGTAGTACTTCTTAGATCTTTATTCTAGTAAGTCATTATTCTTAATCTTTATATTACTAAATGATTTTGACTGCAAAACAAGGCAAATTTATTAAAAAACAGCATTCCAATGACATGGGTAGTATAAAAATAAAAAGATTCAGTTGATTTTGTTATGGTGATATATAACAGGTTGAATATACGAAGATAGATATTTAATATGAAAAGATTTTTTTTAAATTTTTTGCTTTAAAGTCAAATGAAATTAATATAACAACCATTTAAAAATTGAATATTTTTTTTATTATATATGTATTCATAAGTTCGGGCTTTGTTTTATTTATGCAATATATTCCATAAATTTTATCAAGGGTTACCATAATTATAAATTTAATCTCGTTTTTTAATTAGTATCTTCTCTAATATCGGATCAGAATTGCATATGACGTTCAAATCTATAATTTAATTATATATTTTATCTTTTAGAATAATTTAACTATCGTCTCGCGAACACAGCTATATATTTTGATATTTATCACACTGTCTTTGCATATCTTATGAGTTTCAACGTCACTTAAAACCCCGGTAATTCGTTTATAAGCTTTACTGCGGTTTACTTTTCCATGTTTTTTTGAGATATCTTAAATGATTTTCTGTTACTTCAATGGCCATTTTACGATATAATGTAAGATTTCTATCTGAAATTTATGGTATAGATATCAATGCTCATATTTTCTAGATCTATAGCATAAAGTATAAATATCGTTGATTTACAGCATATGGGGCATTTAGCTAGCTATTTTACATCTATATTATTTAAATTCTACTATTTATGCCTGAAAAAAAATAAAGAAATTTGAAAGACTATCTTTTTATATATAGTATTAAATATGGTATTAAAACTATTTAGCTAAAAACTAGCAATTTGAAAAATATACGGAAAAATACGATTATAAACAAAAATAAGAATAATATTACCAGATTTAGAAATTTCTTTTTTTCAGATAGGAACTTTTAGTGATTATTTACGTTTATATTCGCAAATGCAATAGTGCTGGCTATTTTAATAATAAAGTTGACATATAAGAATTGAAATAATGTTTCATTTTACATCTTTTTCTTATATAAAATGTTATGTATTTACAGAAACAAAAATCGCTTTAAATAATTATATTAGATAAGAGACATAGAATATATCTAACAGATGTACATTTTGGTATATTTCATTAAATATAAGCCCCTTTATTTTTAGTTTTTTATAAAAGCAATGTGGGCCTTTCTGTTATCAATAATTGGCAGAAAAGGATACAAAATTATCATTAACACATTATAATAGTTTGCAATGCAGTTTTAGATTTCAATTTTAAAAGGTATGACATCAAACACAAGACTTAAATTTTATAGCTAATTAACGATATAGTACCACATTTAGCATGAATTTATATATTTTATGGTTTTGTGGAAATAGTTTATATCAATATATTTTTTGTATTTTAATTCTAAACTTTCAATTATACATCATCCTTGATATTTATACGTCATAGATCATATTACAATTAATTATGTGACTTTACTATAAATAGAATTTTGGTTTAATAAAATACAAATCTACACAATAAAAAAATGAATTGGTTTTTTTTTCTCTTAGATTTTACGATTAAAATCTGTTTATAACTATTTTATAGGTAGAACTTAATATAACAGTTATCCAAGAATTTGATTAAATATGTATGTCATTGCAAAATAAAAAAAAATGCAATAAAATAATACAATATAATTTCTTCCTTTTAGTGACTATTTTGTCATTTTGATATAATAATAAATTTTGATTTTAACTATGTGTGTATATTTTTTGTATAAATTTAAAATATGATAATCATAATTGGTTGTAATGCTGTTTTTCTTATTTTGTGCTCTTTTGGAGCAAATGGGGAGGTTTGAATTTTAACAAAATGCCTTAACTGTTTTCTTATTCGTAATTGCTATCATGATGTAAAAAATTGACGTTCGAAATATGTAACGTTCCATATGATGTTTTAAAATGTAAAAATATAAAATTTAAATCAAATTTTGTTAGTTATAATCATTAAACTATATGAATATGAAATTTATCAATCAATGCAAAAATTTGTTAAATGTAATTTTTTGTCTAAGTATATTCTATTTGATTTACTTTATTAAAAAATTATAATCCTAGATATCGAAATTTGAATTTAATTTTTTTTATCCGAAAACTTCTATAAAGAATCGTCGATTGGAAGCTTTGGTATCATAAATTTATGGATCAAATTGTCTAATAATATAATATAAAGCGCTAGAATAGAAACATAAAATCAACTTTCGCACATTTTATTTTATTTTTATAATAAGTTATTTGATTTTTTTTTAAAACAGCATATTACATAATATATATCCATCCGATTTGTATAAGTAGAATTTACTGGTAAATGTAAAAACCAATTACTTTTGTATTTTTGAAATTTGAATTTTCTATAAATTAGAAAATTCATGCAATATTTTCCATCTAGTTAAAAATCGTGTATTACACATTTTCAACGACATGCTTTTTAATAAATTTATGTCTTTTTTTAAAATAAAGATCTATTTTATGCTTTAAGGGGATTTAGTTTCATAAATTTAACTTATAAATGTGTTAAAGTTTTTTAATTACTGTGTTTTATTTTATTAATTGACTTCTATATATTTTTTACAATAAATTTATCTGTAAATAAAATCATTTTAACCACATATCCCAAGCAGAAAATAATCCAGCACATGAAACAGCTAAAAGTAATATCGATAAATTTGAAATATCAAGTATATTTCTTATTACCATTTAAAAATATATTTAGACATCCATAAGATGTTTTTATAAATCCAATAGAAAAAAATATGCTTGTAAAATATTATGAATATCATTTAAATATAAAATTTGGAATAAATTGTTTTTATATATCACCGATATTTATACATGTATTTTAAGTATATTACATATGAATAATTAGTTTTTATTATAATTAGAATATCTTTAATATAAACCTCATAACATTTCAGATAAAAGTGTCCAAGTTTAGTAATTTTCTATCTTTTGAGGATTTTTATTTATTTCTCCACCATCAAATCTTCCATGCGTGGTGTAATTTATTTTCAAAATATACTCGTTTGTCGCATAATCTTTTAATTTTTTTATTTCAGTCAAAAACAGAAGCGCAGACTTCAAATAATGAAAAAGTCATAGTTTACTTCATTTTGTAATGCATTACTCTCTAAAAAAATTTATATATTTGTATTATATTAATCTATTATGTTAAAATGTTGATATTTTTAAAAATATGAGATAATATCGCATATATAATGAAATAGTCCAACCAGTTTTGAATATACAGATAATAATGTCGTTTAACTATCCATAATATTTGAATTTTCAGATAACATCTTTATTGTATAGGAATTGAATTTTATAAATACTTATAAGTATTTATGTCTGCTCATCATCTTAAAGACATATTTATACTATTTTTACATCACAATTTTTGAACTTTTATATTTTTAATCTATGGGGTGCACAATTTTATGATGATAAAAAAAATTGATTTCGCCATTAATCATTTCTTTATTCAGGTTATTGCACATGATGATCTTAATATTATTATTTGGTGTTGCTATATTCTATCAGTATTTTACTTTTTAGTGCAAATGTCATAAAATTTACTTTAAATATCTAGATAATATTTTATAGATTCACATTGTTTATTAATTTCGAAGTTCATAAAACATGAACTAACACCGCATGTTAAATCTTCGGAACAATTATAATTTTATTACTATATTTCTGTTCTTTATAAAAATGTTACATGCTTAAACCGTAAAAATAAGATTTTTTTTATTTTACAGTACAATATTCGCTAAGTTATAAATTATTTTAACTAATATTGTAACTACATTCGTAAGTTTTGTTCATGGATTCCATCAAGCTCATTATGTTGCACAGTAAAATCATATCTCAGAAAGTACACGTTATATCAAATTATCAAAGACTTCTTTATTATCAAACAGAAACTATAAATTTTATCGAGAACACTACGTTATTATTCAAGAGGAATTCCTTTTATTGTAATTTATCGTTATTCATCAATATAAAATTTTATTTTGCTCGTATATATTGAACTAAAGCTCTATTTCTTTAAATCCATACATAATATAATTGCATATAAGCGAGTTTAAATGAGTTAGATTTTGTACCCTTTTTGTATTACGATGAATATATAATGGTTGTTATTGTACAGGCAAAAAACAACCTTTTAGATTTTTCAATTTCTTTATGTTGTCTAAATTTAAATATAATAGTTAAATGCAAGAAGCATGTTCCTGTTTCTTTTTTGTCATGTAAGCTTAGGAAACTTCGTTTAAATAAAAAAAATACTTTGCGATATAGTTTATAATGTTACTTCTTGATTTCTTAATATGTGTTTTTCTCTGCAAAAAAAAAACAATTTATTGATACATTTTTACGTTTTATTTAACACGTCTGAAATTGTGGTTTTTTCACCATAGCTTGAAAATTAGTTTATTTCTTGATGTATAATTAAATTAGTTTAAAAGCCAGAAGCAGACAAACTCTTTTAAACATTTATAACCATGAATTTATGTAGTAAGATAAAATTTAAGGCATAAGAATGTTACAAAGTGCTAAAAATGTAATTTCTGTATTTTTAAATACTAATGGATTTCTTATACTCAAAAGCTGATATACCACACAGAAAATATATTCTTCTTATATTATTTGTGTATCGAGGTTGAATATAATAACTCAGTTTATCAATCACATTTTAAATGTAAGATATTCATCATAAAATATGGATTCTATAAGTATTTGTTGTGCGTATTTATATTCCGTTGGTTTATTATTTTTAATAAAAACCATAATGCACAAAAAAAACCTGATGTAAGGTAAAATTATGTCGTAGTGCTCGAATAGATAAATAATTATAAAATATTGCTTTAAGCCATAAGTGCTGTATTTTTATCTCACTTAGAGTGTGTTGTTAACACAATGTGATTTTCTCATGACTACAATAAAATAAAAATACGCAGTATAAAGTTATTTAGTAATTTTTGACGATTTGAATGAAAATTTAAACAAATGTGCACTTATATCGTTTCATAGATCATAAAGTTATAAATTTCACATAATTTGCTTTTGAAATAGTCAGTACGAGCTTCTATTTATATATCCATCATAAATAAAAAAACACATACTATATGTATTATATTGGTAATAATATTGTAAAAATCTATAACATTTTAGATGAATTTATTAGGAATTAAAGGAAGAATTTTTATTTTTGATTATTGATTTTAAGTATATAAAAATATGAAAAATAGTTGTGAATAAATATATAAAAAAGAAAAATATAATTATGAATACGAAAAAAATGTAAGGAATTATCACGCCATATATCTCGTTGATTTGTATTACAAAAATCCAAACATTTCAATCCATAGTGTAAAAACGCGAAAATAATGCAATTATAAAATTACAAATATATAATATGCCATGAATCGCATAAAATTATGTGTTTGGTTAGATGAGGATTGGTAAGATGATGTTGTCATTTTGTCTTTCTTTTTATAAACAATCTTATATATGTATTTTTATAAATTAAACACCAATAAATTATCTATCTATAGACAAAAATCTTGAAAAATGTTTTTTGAATTTCTCTTTTAAAATATTTAGTACTAAGGTTTTTTTTTTAAATATGATATACTTTATATTAAATATGGTTCAACACTTAAAATCCGTCAATTTATGAGCAAAAGTTATCTTTATATTGTTCTAATTATTTGGCCATAAGTTTAAGGTTATAGTTAGATTTTTCTAAACCAACATCATTACCTGATTTTTTCTTTGAACTATTATATCAACATAAAAGAACACATTGTAAAATTTCTTTTATACTTTCTTAAATTCTGTTCTGTTGCTTTCGTTTAGTTCCACATTTACACCTGATTTAAAATTATAATAAAACCCTTAATCGTCCTTTTCCTTTGGTTTTTAGAGTGTTTATATTATTGTAACCAAAAAGTAATATTTGTTGTGACATAACGCAGCAAAAGCTATTTTAAAGCAAATAACCTACTTGATATTATAATACAAAAAGATGATAATAAATCATATTATTTATTGAAAAGCCATAAACTATCAGTGTACAATTTTTTTTTATAGGAAAAATATTTTTATTTAGCCGCAATTTTTTTATTATGCTAAAGACCATACTTATCTGTATATAAATAAGGGTTTTATGAGCCAATTAGGGCTATTATATATTTGTTAATCATCATAATTGACGGTGTATATTAATTTTATATTTTGTGTGATACTTCTAATTTATATTTTTCGCAAAACAAATAAATTTTCGTTTAATATATTTTCCCTGTGAAATGTATAATAGTTATTGTATCGTGTGCCTACGGCATATTTATAAAACCAAATATAAAAAAACATCATAATATTTTAATAAAAAAACAAGTAAATATGCAGATAGTAGCGCCCAATCATAAGATTCATAAACTTTGAATAAAGATCTGTATAATTCTTATAGAGATTGTACAATATCATTGACTTCTTAGCACTATTGTGCTGGGAATTTGTGCAATAGACTTAGAAAAACAATATCTTTGGCTGTTCTGCTATTTTTATTTTTATTTGATTTCTTTGAAACAGAATTAATTGCAAATTGGATTCCTTATAAATTGTTTATCTTAGCAGTTGTGCTTATGACATATTACGCCAATAGTCTTTGGTTTCTATAATAAAAAATTTTCTTAAAGCATAGTTTTGTATGAAATAGGGGAGTTAAATTACTTAAAACAAGGTTTTTCTGCTTTAAGTAAGATATTTTATTGATATACAGTTTAAAAGTGCATTCTATGCATTCTATCTCTAAAAATAAAATTTTAATCATGTTATAATAAAAACACATCCCGCAAAACTATTTAAGCAATCAGTCTGTCTATGTCCAATGCCTATATTGCATTACAAGTAGACACATATTCAATAGGAGTAAAAAGCATTAGTTTTGCTAGCAATACCAATATAATTTTGGTCTATATCTTTTGAATAAATTTCGGCATTCTAATAATAGATCATATTGATTTATATGTAAAAGAGCTTTAAAACCGATTTTAACCTAAATTGCATATTTTATTTTAACCAGATCTGCTATATATCAACATCCTCGGAACCATTTTTTTCAAATATCGGCTTTTCATAAATCTGTTAAATTTTCATTTCATTTTTTATACTTAACACATAAAAATAACACAGTAGCATGTGGTATATAGAAAAAGTCTATCTATTAGAAACATTCAAAATCAATATAATCTATATCTGGATTTCATATTTAGATCAAATATAAAGATTTGAATTGGGAGCAGTAATATATTAATAGCTTATAAGAATAGGTGGAATAGAACTTTGATTTAAGCCTGAATTCATTTTCCCTTCTCGATTTAAGGTTTACATAGTTAAACAGGTAACGCTTTATTTTGTCGAAAATTTTAATTCTTTTAGATATTTCATATGACAAAAAAGATAATTAGTCCGGTTAGAGCGATTATAATCTAGTTACACCTTGAGAATGAAATAAATAATCTTTAATATAATCTTTTTATATAGGTCTATATAATTTCGAGATATGATTCACTTTTTATGATTAGATTCTATTTTCATGTATTAGTTTTTTGCTCTATTAATTCTGAATTTTGTGGAATATATACTTTTATCAATATATTCAAGAATCAAGTATATATGCAGCTGAATTTTGTAGTTTTTTTATATAATCTGAATAAGAAAGAACGAATTTTTATAGTCCTAATATTTTAATGTCATTACTATAACTTACTTTCTAAAAATGATAGTAGGTGTAAAAGTATATAGTATGTATCATAAAATTACAAAATATGATATATTAGAGTTCAGAAATTCAAGCAACAAATTTACGAAAATATATGATTTGAAAAAAAAAATATTGAGCAACACAAATAATCAACTAGATATTTCTAAAATTACAAAATCCATTGAAATACACGCTACAAGCTCTTAGTCACGTTTATAAGGTAGATTAAATATTTTTTTAAGCTTTAACTTAGACATTTATTAGTTAAAATCACTTGTTCAATTGGGTAACTTTATATCAATAGTTGTCATATCTTAAAATAAATTTTACTAGAATTTATTCTCATTGTTTTATTGATCTAGAGTGATAATAATGTCTTGTTGTATCCATTATATAATTACCATGAATATCTGTAACTAATATGTTTGACGAGAAATTCTACTTTTTCAACCAACAAATACACTTGTGGATTGTCTAAAGAAACTTGTCTACTTTACTTCAATTTATAAACATTGAAAGATACATTAATGCAATAAAATCATGGATTTATTCAACCAAATAAAAATAATTATGCTGATCTATTCAAAATAAATTTTAAAATATTTAGTTATAAGAAAACAGCTATTAAAAGTATACGAACTAACATATGTGAGGATAAATACATAAAAATATACGTTTTAATTTTTTATAACCAATAAAAAAACAATATAGCTTTAAGTATTAAATAATTATGGTGCTCAAATATAATCTAAACTCGAAGTTATTATCTTCAAATTCTGCGAACAAAACATATTTTACACATTTTTCATGCAATATCAAAAAATTCTAGATAAAATTATCATGACTTGCAGATTTTGGATTTATTATCATAAATACTTGTTGATATTAGTCATAGAGAATAAATATCTTATATTCAAGTATATAGATTAATTTTCTAGATAATTTCATAGTATCTATGTGACCTTATACAATCTTTATAGGGGAATATTTTATACTGAAACTGGTTTTTTAGAAAAATCTTACAAATATAATTATAACACCAAGGTTCGTTTTATTAATTTCAATTAAAATGAATTAATTTATAATTTACTGATTCTAAAAGCGGTAAAAATATTCTATTTATATGAAAATGATATTAATGAAAAATCTTAAATAAAATTTAACATTGATTTTGGAAAGTTTTTGCTAAGTTATAGCAAAGAATCTAAATAAAAAAAGGAAGAATTCATACAAAATTAACAAACGTTAGTAAGCAAAGTTCTATTCGACTCCTGTTTAGAATATTATAGCCACATTAAATAATTTTTATTTACAAAATATAGTTTTATCATATTTTTTTCTAGCGAGAAATCACAATCTTGCTCAACATTCAGAATACTTTCATACATAAGTAAAAATCACAGTATTAAAAATACACCGTAGAAAACGTTTGTACTATATATTCACACTAGAATAACTTATAAAAATCCTACTCATCAAATTATCCACGTTATGTACACATTAATCTCCTTTATCTTATCATAAACCAATTTAAACTAAATGTTCAGCATTACTTCATACTAATATAACTATTCTTTCTTCTCTTCAGATTTTCTCAATCTGTGACAAAATTGCTATTCTTGCAGTTCCAATTTATCCATTAAAAGAATATTCTAGAATTTGAGGTTTCACTGTACACGATCGCTTGCGTCACTTTCCTTCATCTATCCAATTTTATTATAACTCTACATGAAAAGTTAAAAGTCATCATAAAATTTCTTAAAAACCTACAATAGCCTAGCTTATATATATTGTCTGTTTGAAATTTAATTTGATTTTCTATGCTCTGTAAATATCAACGCACATGAATCGGATTTTAATGTCTTGTTATCATTCTTTTTCTTGCAAAGTTCTAGAAAACAGATACTTCTTGATGTTTCTATCGAATTGTAATTGGTCAAATATGCTTTCATACCAAAATCACAGCCCATATTCTATAACATAAATTATTGTTGCTTTCTTTTTTTGAAGGGATTCAATATTATAATATTTATTAATATCTGAGAATGACTACTCGAAACGATATTCAAATCATTTGTATTGAAAAAAACTTCTAAGGATTAAAAAGAATCTATAAAATTTATGATTAATATAAAGCTGTAACGAAATCAAATTCATATAAACATCTATGCTCAATATACTGATAAAAAACTGGATCCATTTATACATTAAATATATGATACCATTTGATAATATACAAATTATAAGCTATCGTAAAATGGTGTATTTTATTTTGAAATACATTGAAATATAAATCTGCACTTTATCATTGATAAAAAAAGCATAATATTAATAACAATATCGTTTTACATTAAAAAAGATAGTTTATGTTCTGAACTGAAATTAAATATATTTTTGGCACAATAAAAAATATTTTAGTCATGATTTATGTAGCACAACTTTTATATATTAGTTTGTAAATAAAAAGATTTTTATTTGAAATTAGACACAATTAATTCAGTTACCGATTCTCATTAATCCAAATACAGGTAAAAAAACATCGGTTAGAAATTTTATAAATATATTGTAAATGATTTCTTAGCGAAAAATACATGGAAATTCACGCATAAATAAAAAATCATAACTTATATGTAAAAAAATGGAAAAGTCGACTACGAATCAAATAAATTTTATATGTTCATGGTTTTGACTTTTCAACCTATAGTAAGGATAACAGATAAAAACGTCTATAAAAAAAATATAATGCATTTTCAATGGTATTTTATACTTGCAGATAAGATTTATAATTGATAAAACGATCAAAACATCTAAATAAGACATATACTTGCTAATATATGATACAAAAGCAAAGTAAAAGGTGGAAAATACGTAGTAAGAAAATATAATACATATAACACAATTGTTATTATCATTATCCACAAATTATATAACAGTTAAAAGAACTAAGAAAGGGGATATTAAGAGCCAATATGTATACATATATCGATTTAAACGTCTTATAAATAACTGTATGGGGTAATAGATTGATTTTGGTTTTTCTTAACAAATGATGAATTAAAATATATACCAATATGATGAAAAGTGCGCTGAAAGAAAATAAAGTCACCTCAAAGCGCTCGTTGTCCAGTAATAATTACGAAATCGCAAAGCATTTCTGTGATGTGCATTTAATATCAAAAAGGATAACTCTTTTTATACGTATAATTTGATTGAAAAAAATCATTACCCCCTTTGATAATAAAAGCCATATATATTATTTAAGCAAGCTCAATCCAAGATAATCTTATACAGCTAGACACATTAATGAGTAATTTCTCATATTTTATGGTAAGTACAAAACCATTGTTATTATAAATTACAAAATACACTGGATTACGAAAGCTTTCAACCTTCCTTCTATATGATCTATTCTTATACTATTTAGAATGGAAAAAAGCAAATTTTATTGTTTTGATTAGCTCAAACTTGAAAATAGCATATAATTTTACAGTGGCTTTATAATAGCATGAATTTCTGAGGCAATTATCGGTATCATATACTTAACAACATAATGTAATATTTATAGGCGTCACAATCGTCATTACTCATATAAAAATATAAAATTTGCCGATCAAAGCCCGAGATTAAATACATAAAAATTAAAGATTCTGTGCTTTGCCCGTCCATTATGAATGCACATAAATGTTATTTATGCAATAATTTTATTTAGTATGATTATAAGGCATTACAAAACAACACTGCTACCAAGATCAATGATGCCTCTGTTATGATACATCACCATATACATCATCATAATTATAGTAGTATAGAACCATGTGATAATGTAAAAATTAATTTGTTATGTGTTTAAGTAGAAAGATACGTGAAGATCAAAATATAAATTTTCTAGAAATTATAATATATGCGAACATTAATTTCTGATTTGTTTTATTTTAAACTAGCACATAAAAAATTCAATTACTTAATATAACAACAGGTTGCGACAATTCAAATGGATTAATATTATCCTACATGAAGACCAATAAAAGACTGCATCTTTTGCAGAAATTACTTTATATACAAAATATGCAAAGAACATATATAGGATCACAAATATAATAATATGCTCCCTTATGTACAATTAATATAGCCTCCTTGGGTTATTTACACTTTTCATCAGCAATAAATTTTGTTTATTTACTAAGTTAAATAAAGCTCAAAGCATACTAGACATATCCGTATCTAGATGTAAATACCTTTTTTTTTATTATATTCAAATCTTTTCAGTATATAAAGGATGATTCAATTTCAATTAATGTAAATAAGATGATTTAAATCAGATTTCGATGTTATTTGAAAATAATTTTAGTGTATAAAAAGAAGCTTTTTTTTATTAAATTTCTTTGGTAGAATGTTTCACCATAAGTATAATTTGGATGAGAGAATATTTATTTTGTTGTTATTTGCTAATATTTCAAACATGAATTATTCCCATAGCTTAATGCGCATATTTGGTGTATAAATAAACCTAAAACCTTGCTTTTTTTTAATAATTATATTTGATGATAAAAAAAACTAAGAACAAAGTTCTACGAGAATTTTTTGGTAAAACATATAGTTTAAATCTAAAAAACTGTAGTTTTCTATAAAATTTTTAGTATTTATCTTTTCAAATTTCAAATATGTAGAATTAGATCCTAGATTTTTTGTTCTTTCGTTTTGCCATTATTTTGTGCTAAGAGAACTTAAAAACATTTAAATTATTTTAACATATTTGAAAAATAGAAGATGTATGTTAGGGTATAAATAACCATCACACAATTTATACCCCTAGATAAAACTATAAACTATAATGTAATTACATTGCATGTTTTATAAAAAAATTTGTAAATATACAAGTTATAATATAGTTATTTTCATGAAAATTTTCTTTTTATATTAAAAGCAATCATATATTAGAATAATGCAAATCTTGCATATTGAAATGCCTTCTCTACACTATAGTAGCATTTATATGCAACAATTGTAAAATTCTTTTCAATAAATATTATTAGTTATAACAATTTTTTGCATTTATACAACTATGATACTGTAAATATCCATGGGAGTATCATTTTTACACAAAAAGGATTATGGAACCCATAAATTTATCTATTAACTTTATAATTCTATGTGCTATTTGTTAATATTATAAACATGAAATTTTTATTGTATTTTAATACGACATACAATGCTTTTAAATGGTATAATATAACATCAAAAAAATTAAATACAAAACCAATCGCAAAATATTAGATAGTTCTTGTTTGTATGAGTTCAGATATACATTAAAACATAAAATACCAACGATCTAAATATCTATCATATGTATATATATATTCTGATACTAGCGCATATAATTGTATTTATTGTATAAAAACATAAACAATAGATTAAAGTAATTATAAATTTACTTAGTCATATGAGGATTTTTATATTATATACTGCCAAAAAACCTTTAATTTGAATTAATTAAGTTATATTTATATTCTAATAGAATATTAGACTCTATTTATAATTATAAACGAAAGAGTTATGCCAAAGGGTAATACAAAAATAAAATTAAATCCCAAATATGGGATATAAATATGCATACAAAGTAGAATACATGGCTATCTGAGTGCGGATTTAAATCTATAAATTGAATTTAAAATTATTTTACACGATGTCTACATATAAAATCAGAAACTATATAAAATAGAATTCGGCATGTATAAGTTATTGAATCATATATGTATCCTAAAAGCACACATAATGTATTTTATTTTTAAAATCTTGGATAAAATTATTAACAAAATTGGCATTTTATACTTTTAAACAGCAAAGGATTGATTTGAGGTCAAAATATAACTTTTTTTTTGTAGAAGTTATATATCTTTTTAAAAAAGAAAAAGCATTCGAAAACACTATGTTTTCAATAAAAAATTTATGTTTATATTTTAAAAATTGAAATTATTGTTCTATATAGAACGAAAAATTTGTATATTTATTTAATTTTACACTATGGCTTTCTAGGCTTTTTATTAACATGCTAGCTTATGAATTATATCAGAAATCTCTAGAATGATACTATGGGTTTTTACATGATCCATGAATAAAATAATTTTTAGACGGATTAAAGTTAATAAGCAATCAAGTTCATATGAAGATATAATCATTTAATTGAGAAATATTATAGTATGCATCTATAAAATCAGTACTTCACGAAAATCAAGAAAGTCTTTTTAGTTTTTAAGTTTCATGCCTAAACCCCAAATACAATATATTATTTGTTGAATCATTGATGTTAATGATTATGATATGTGTTTGATTAATTTTTTTTTAAATTTATTGCATATTTTTGTTCAAAAAAAACATATTTATACGCGGATTTGTGCGATATATCGTTTCTTTTCTACTTAGAAGCAATTTTTTTTGTAGATAATTATCCTAGATTTCGAAAAAAATTCGTTATTTGAATAATGTAAAAATCTTTTTTTTAATAGGTAGATATTTGTTTTAGAAAAAAGGCCTCTTTTCTAAATTTATAGCATTATTTAAAGTTTATATTTATTAACTACACATTGCATCATTTTAGAAAATTTCATATTTTATTAAACAATTAATATTGCTGTTTAAATGCAACAGAAAACATGTTTCATGTGTTGCAATAGTAAACTTTAGTGTTTTGGCAAATAACACAAATTTTATAACTTTATTTCGCAGAAATACTTCTTTTGGCTTATTACCATTTGATATAACATGAATATATTAAATCTCTCTTATGTATAATTTAAATACCTTTCAAATTCATATATGCAAAAAAATTTTAAAATCTGTGGAATATATTTGATTTTTTGTCAAAGAAAATGATTTTAAAGGCAAATATTTTTTATTTAGTTTGGTACAATAAACAATTATATTATAAATAAAACAAATATATATTATCTTTTTTTTACAATATTCAAATTTACTTGATATACCCAAGTTAAATCGCTCAAATATCTATTTTGATAAGTATTTAAGCACAATGATTTTTTTTAGATTTAAACATAACGTTGACAAAAAATTAAATTGTGTTGATATTAAATTTACAAATTTATTTTTATTTTGGTAATATGTATATCATCAGTTATTTTTTATAAAGATAAACACATAAAAATCAATCTAAATATACGTTCTTGAAGTCGCAATTATAATTAACATCTAGTTATAAATTATTACGATCATCGCTGGTGTTTAAATTCCATTTCTTGTAACTTTCAAATTGTAGATCCTTTCTATAGAGAATCTGCAATCGTTTTTTATAGTTTGAGTAAAATATATTACCGTTTTTGATTCTGTTATAAAACTTAGATATAATTTTTTTTATATTCATAAAACTTATCATTAATACTGTAATTTTATTTATCTCTTTATTCGGATTCTATTACAAAAAACATTAGTCCTAAAATATTTGAATTTCTTTATTATAAGATGAGTTCGTAGACTAATCTACTTTCCTGTGTTGAAACATTCTTTTTTACGAATACTAATATTATCTTCTCTGACAATTTTTTCCATACTAACATATATATATCATTTACCTTTATAATCTAAATTTTGATTTTCGGTTTAGTATATCTGTTTCATATTACTAGATATATGAAGCGTGCCAAAAGGTACTCCAATAAATTATTTCGATTATCCATATAAAATTGAGTCACTATAAGAGAAATAAATGTGGACTATAGATATTGGTATTTTATACTTTTTTTGCATTTTTCAATACTTTTATAGAATATTCAACACTTATTTCTCACTTTATGCTATTGAATACATTTTATATCTAAGTTGCATCCCCGTGCTTTCGTCTTATTCGCATTATTATCATAACTAACATATATATCACGTGCGTTATTATTACTTTAAATGTTTTCATACATATATGCCATTTTATTCTTGTAACGTTTTTTATCTACAATAAGAAAGATATTATACCACACTGATGTTAATAAGCATATATTTCTAATATATATCCTTTAAAATCATTAACTGATATACATAAAGCGTGAATTTTGGGAATCAGACCATTAGTTTTAAGATCAGATATTATTAGTCGAAATTATTTCTTCAATCTAAGTCTACGTAATAAAACTATTTTTTCGTCAATTGTATTTCTGATCGATATTTATATATTTCGTTGGTATTTTTTACGCTCACTATGCTCCGGTGGGTTTACATTTTAAAATAAAATATTTAACAATCTAAAATTAGAATTAAAGTAGATTATATTATTTTAGGTATTTACAAATCTACGATTATCACGAAATCAACAAAAACAACACTTTATGTCTTTCAAAACCACGAATTGTGAATTTTGCAATTTAACCGGAATATTTATGGATTTACCAACTTTGTTTTTTAAATTTTTGATATATTACATAAAATTGAAACAAACTTGTTTTTGTAAAATTTTACAAAATAAAACAACAAATAAATCCACAATAACAAATTATAACCACTGAATATATAATATTGGTTTTTTTAATTATACTTTTTATATTTTTGTATCACCCAATAGTCTAATCTATGATTTTCGATGCAACGATGGAATGAAAAATTTATTTGCTACTAACTTGACGCCACTATAAATTAATTATTAGTTAAAGCATAACTTTTCGCATCCCAAATGAAATGGTGCAATAAGGATTTTCTATTATTAAAAGATCACTAATTTGTTTAATTTAATTCCCAAAAAAATATGATTCCTTTATTTAAAATAAACAATACATGAATAGAATCTACAGCAATATTTATGTCCGATTTTTCTATTGTAAATTTATTTATAAAAGATATTTTTATTTTAGAGCTTCTAATTAATCCACATTTTTATGTCATATAATATATTTTTTAATCTAATGGACTCAATAAAATTCAAATTATTATTTTTACCTATATTTCTATTTTTAAGACAAACTAATAATGTATTCTGACATGAATAACTATTTGACTTTTGTTTTAATTATACATTTAAAATGTGTTTCGTTTCTAGTTGCCGAAATTTAAATTTTAATGTCATTAGATCACATAAGATTATATATTAAAATTATCGCTTTATATAAGTATTTAAATACAAATTATAATTACTAAAAATCTAATATTAAAAGTAGAAAATAAATTGATTCTTAGAGAAAAAGTCTTATATGTATTGATTTTACATTTAGTTTAATAAACAAGAAAATATTTAATGCAGAAACATTCTTGTATATCGATGTAATATCCAAGTATTATAGACAAAAATCTATTTGATATGGAAACATTCTTGCATATTTCAATTTTATCAGAAGTTTTTATGAACAGCATATCATTAGATGCAGAAATATTCTTATACATATAAATAATATATTTAATATTTGTAAACAAGCATTATATCACAAGTATAAGTAACCCAAACATTGCCATATGGCTTAAATTATCATAGATTGATTCACATATATTTATAAATTCGAATTTGCCTGATAATCAATAAGAATTAAATATTGATTATTAAAATTGTTAACATTCTTAACATTCTTAATTATTAATTGATATTATATCTATAAAAAAAGATCGTTTCTTAGATATATCATTCTAAATTAGGTCATGTGAACACAATAAAATCATGAAAGAACATTTAAACAGTTAAATCTATGTATTAGTTTGATTTCTATATAATCACACTAAACTGTTTTGGTAAGAATTTATGGTTTTTTTTATCATGCATAGATAATGCTCACGATAAGCTAATAAAATAATAAATTTAATTAAAAATCACGGCTTAAACTTAAAAGTAAATTAAATCATGCTTAAAATACCACTCTTGGTTTGTTCAATCACTGCGTTTTTTTGGAATGCTTATGTTTATATTATTTTGTATAAAAATACATACGCTTATGACATATAATATCTATATTTTTTTATTTAGAAGGGAATATATACAATAATTCTTGATGAAAATCCAATTGTTTTATCTTCCAAAAATTAAAACTAGGCATCTTTAATGATTTATGTGATGTTATTTTGAAACAATTCGAGATTTATATCTTTACTTCTAAATTTAATATTGTGCCTTATTTCGCACTACATTTATATTTAATGATCTAAATACTTTAATAAGTGATATATCAATAATATACATCTTCATTTCTGCCTTTTATTCTGGATTTCATTTTAAATCGAGATTATTGTATTTCAGAAACCATAAAAAAACATGAAATACGAAACTATAACAATAAAAAAAGGCATATTGTATATAAATATAGGTAGCAGAATGGAATCTAAATATTTGCATTAACAGTTTTCAAACAATAGAAATATTTTTCTATGGTAATATGAAGGAATAAAAAAACATAAGATTCAAAATTCATGACCAAAAGTCTTTTGTGAATTGCTAGAAAATTTTTATGCGTTTTGTATGTCATAATATAGGGAAATTTGTAATCCTTTTTTTGCATTTACATAATTTGATTTTCATGTTGTAACAATATAAATAATGCATTTTGTAATTTTTGAATGTATTGACTATATTTTTATGTAAAAAAAATAGATTTAATTTACGAAATCAACTCACTTATCTTATAAATTATACATGAATCAAATATTTCTTGATACTTGTCGCCCTTAACATCTAAATTGTGGCACCTTGTTACTAATGGTATGCAAAAGACAAAATAATAGATTATACGAGAAAGATAGTTTTTACAAAATTTTGATCTTTTATTCATTATGTCTGTATTTTTTAAACTTTTTGTCCATCTTCTTTAAATTTGAAATTTATAACACGAATCCAATTTTCTATGAAAATCTTTCTTAAATTTAATTCAATATATAAATCTTGCAAATAAACAATAAATTTTATCACATAAAAATCTAGTGTGTTAGTACAAGTAGATATCAAAGAAAATATAGAAAAATCAAAATAAAACAACAAATTACCTATCAAATCATTGTAAATATATAAAAATGCGCAAATTTTGTGTATGGTTATTGTATAAAATTACATAAAAACACGCGATTGCTAATTTTATAACAAAAAACTGGTTTTTTTCATTTTAATGAATAAATGTAAATGCATTATAGTATTTTCTTTTATAATAGATGAATTGACAAGAAGAAATGCTATGAAACACTTCTGGTGTTTGCTTATAAATTAAAATAGAAAAAGTTCAGTTAAAGAAAAAAGCAATATATATAAATTTATTTTGATTTCTATTTCATCCTATGAAGCACCCACAAATAAATTGAAAATCGATCTCTATGCTTCATTCTTATTACTCAACAGACTATGGTTTATGATTTTTCAAGTGTAGAACACATGAGTTCGTTAAATAATCACAACATTTGATTTAAACTTCATACTCGAATACTAATATTATAAAAACATTAACGAAACGCTAATTACACATGATACATGATATAAACATCATCGAAACCTTGACATACTTTTTTTGTCGTATCACAGTCACCTATCATCATTTATAGTTCTTCATGTATTAACTTCGAATTTACACTATTACACATTCATATTGTAAATAAGACAATCCCACAACTTATATTGTTGACAGAACTACTTTACCACCTTTATTCTTTCACAATCATTATCAGGAATATCAAAAAGTGTTTTTTATACATCTTTTAAACAAAAAATTTGCATACAACGCAAATTATCTTAAAAACTAGCTGTATATATTTTTCTCATCTATTATCTTTTATTTACATGCTTCACCTATATAAAACAATTTTTTTGAAAATCTTTTATGATACCCAACACATTCATATTCAAATCATCTTATGCAGCTTAAATGTTATACACACAGTCTATCTTGCATCCTATCTCAAAGAAAATGTGAATAGCCAACAAACCATTCTATATTCTAAAAATCCCAGATGTAATATAATACGTGGAAAGAAACGTTGCTTTATCCATACCATACTGCCAGCTAATTACATTCTTCACATCAAAAAAAATGTATGATTTCTATTGATAATTACAAAAAATCATTCATTAATCCGATATAATGTCATGATTTTTTCCACTTAAGATTCTTCCCAAAGGATTGCATTGCATCTTTAGCTGTGTTGTAATCACCTTTCCAACTTAGCTTACTATTGTCTCATATTGACTAAATTTGGGGTCGATGTAAAATATGCATAATAGTAAGACATGATATAAATATCTAAAATCAATCTTTTATGTGTCTTTGAAATATCCCACAAAGTTCCATATTAAAATAAATATGAACAAAAATTTTCTATTTTAACTAGTTATTTATATGCATCAAAATTTGTAAGCACAATGGAAGTGCACTACCTTGCAGCCAGAAATATATTTTAGTTTATATTAAATCATATAAAAGGATAATGATGTAAAAAAATCTAGAAAATATATGTATATTACACATTTTACCTATTTTTTAAAGCATTTTGTTGTATGAATCTATTATGTAATTTATAAAATTTGAATAGATAAATTAAAATTTAAACACTTGGATCTGTTTTGTCAAATGAAAAAAAATTATAAAAAATGTATATTAGAGATAAAATAAAAAGATAAAGGTTTTATTGTAACATAATAGAGCAAAAAAAGTAAAAAACCGAGATTAAAAATATAACACACAAAATACTCCGTTCTTATAAAGTAAAAAGCCTGATGTAACATCATAGATATTAAACGTTATTAAATACTAAATTTAGAATGTACATGCGTATGTATGATTATTTACTGCATAAAATAACGCAAAATAGGCAAATAAAAATAATTTTGAGGTTTTTTTGTTTTCGATCATATTTTACATTAAAACAATCATAAATTATCTATTTTTAACTGCATAAATTTAGGTTTTTTTTATATAAAACATAAATAATTGTATAAAAGAGATCAAGATCATACATTGCTAGGTTGCTAAAATTATATTTTTTTATGTGATATATTAAGAAAATCATCAATTTTGGCTGTTTAAGTTTAGAATCTAAGAATACATGAAGTTTAGTTAAAATATGTTTTTTTATTCTATAAAATATCATTTTATTATAAAAGATTATATTTATATAAAGGTTCAATCTTAAATATAATTATGAAATTTTCTTTATATTTTATTTACTGCTTGATTGTAAGAAAATAATTTTATCTTAGCCTTTTTTAGCTCGAATTTATAAATATATCAAATTTTTTTATTAATATATTATTACTGACTTGTGCAATAAAATTATTCTAATTTTTCTAATAAATATCAACTACGCCTTATAGTATCTTTCATTAGCTCTAAAGACAAAATCAATCGCTTGGTTTGAACTCAGAAAATAAGAAGAAAGTACAATTAATGCGGGTAAAAAATTCGATAACTGACGTTGCAACAATTTAAAACACTAATATTCAAAAAATTGTTGCATGGTCTGTTTTTTTTATTTCTAAACATCTATACAAAGAAATCTCATATTACAAATATAATAAAATCATATTATTCTCTAGGGAGTAATGGATTTAAGGTAAATATATAACTTATAAAAAATAAATCTGCAATTATCATCTCAATTTTCACCAACAAAAAGATGAAAGATTCAAAATTATAGTCTGGTTTTTGATATCGACCAATTCCAAGAGACATACACCTAAATATAAAAATGCCCTCAATATAAAAAGATTATGGTCTTATAAAATACTACTAACTGAATTGCACATTTTACTTAAATCCATCACAAATCCGAGCACAAGAATTTATCATATTTTCGTAAATTTAAAAGGTTTTTCACGTCTGTTATATGATTTACATGGTCAAATACAAAAATCTAGTTTTAAAACCAAAATTTCTTGCTATTTAAGCTATAAAATATATAAGGTTAAACGTATTAAAAACAAAATATGAATTAAAAATTATAGAAATATTACTAAATTTTTCTTTACAGCTGAAGTCTACAATCAAAAAGCAATCTGTATAATTACATTGATTTCTGCATAGATTTATAGGTTTTAACATGAAGGTATATCTATTTTGAACACACAGACTAATTTTTGTAAAAATAACTGATAAATAAAAAATCAAGTTAGATTTAAATTATCGCAAATTGAGTTGTTTTAATAAATAATTACAACGCGAATTTCATAGTAAACTGTTTGACTTTTCTAAAAAATGAAAAATATAGCACAAAATAAGTTCTTGTTTCGTTTTTTTAGCTTTATAGCATACTGTAAAGAAGTATATACATATCAATATACGCAATTTTGTATAAAAAGTATTCTATATTCATATTGACAAACAATTTTTTCTTTTAGTTCACTACGTATGCTTTAGATCAAGAAATATACAACAAATCGAGACTATATAATTAAAAACCTGGCACATAATATGAAATGTAATTTTTGACAATTTATATACCATAAAAATATATTTAATATTATATTTACAATTACATATGCACAATAAATTAGTATCATAATCCTTAATTTACAGATTTTTACACAAGAAATGCATAATCACGTAAATAAATATGCTGATGTTTTTATAAGATTTTTGCAATGTAGTAGATTTTTATTAAAACTTCAATTTCACGTTAACTATATATGTTGGAGACATTTTGATTCATTTTTCTGACGATTAAAATGAAAGCCACAAAACTATCTAAACAATATACCACAAAATAAATGACATAGAAAAACCCTTCTTGCTGTAATATGAAACATAAATACTTCATAATATTAGATGTTTTCAGTTCCATTATTTCACTACATCTCAATTTATTTTCTTTTTTCTCATATGAGAAGATCATATTTTGTCATAATTCTGATTCTTAATAGAAAATTAATATCTGCTCAATAATTCATTACAGTTAAATACATTTAAAAAGCAGAATTTTTTAATTATGTCGATTTTATTGGGGGTAAAAGATTTTATATAACTTGTATTGTCATTCAATAAAAACTGTCATTTATTTGTCATATTAAAAATAATTTCCAAGTTTTTTAATTTTAAATTGTAAATAAAAATAGGATGAATGAAT
The DNA here is from genome assembly GCF_057557595.1 of Rhyacophila brunnea. Taxonomy (NCBI): domain Eukaryota; kingdom Metazoa; phylum Arthropoda; class Insecta; order Trichoptera; family Rhyacophilidae; genus Rhyacophila; species Rhyacophila brunnea. The sequence goes on along the minus strand of NW_028233338.1, from coordinate 1,652,689 downwards.
CTAAACCATTTGATGGGCCTATAAAAATCATATTATTTCTTCAATTGGTCTCGGATTTTTTTTGCTGTTTTATATATGCATAATTGGCACATATCAAACGAAAATAGAAAAAAGGAAAAATATAGTATATAAATATGTGTAAAATATAGCTTTAGAAATATAAAAAGAAAACCGGGAATTCAAAGATTTAGCTTGTTTCCGCGGTGTATATATATGTTGAATACAACGTGAACTCCATTGTGCTATTCTTATGACTAATTCTAAAAAAAATTTCACGTATGACTTAAAAATTTCCATGATATTATAGTTATTGAGGACATGTCTGTACTAAGATTTCTTTATATATTTTTTAAAATGCTTGTACTTTCTCTTTTTTATAAAAAAAAGTATTTAGTTCATAGTATTAGACAGATTGCTATTTAGAACCTGCATGTGTAAACTTGCAATATTTTGCATAAAAATTCCAATATTCAATTATATTTATGATCATACAATAAATTTTAAATTTTATTAGTATGTTATCGTAAAATAAATCATAATATCGAAATATAACAGGGGCGGATCATGAATATTCAAAATTTGTTCACCACAAAGTAATTTGCTGTACTATCACTTTATAAAATAATTTTCTTCGATCGATGTGCAGGTATGCTTTATTTTAAATTCTATTGGTAAACCACTATCTTATACTTATATACCGGTATAAATATATTTCTTATGCCATATAAAATGTATTTTATAGTATAATATTTTCTCATGTGTCAATTTTAGTTCTATTCACATTAATAATTTTATATATATTTTTTGCGTTTCTATTTGTTGAAAAAATATACGAACCACACTTTCTGAGCACTAAAAACAAATCAAACCTCGATTCTAGAGTTAGTTAGACATTATAAATGCAAAATAACAATATTATTATTATTAAGTTTATATCGTTTTCTTTCAGTTTATATAAAACTTTGGTTATATATAATTTATTCTATCTACTGCTTTATATCTTTTTTCATGGTTTAGTTATGTTACTTTAAATCATATGTATGTAAATTTTCTATTTCCATATTTTTTGGTCATCATATATGTGGTTAACGAATAGGGCATTAATTGTAAATTATATATGATGTGTAGATTAAAGGTGGTCTTTAAATATTTTTACAATAGAAAATCACATATGATCTAAAAACTTAACATCGTCCTAAAAATATCTAATATTCACAGTAGTTTTCCGTTAATATTAGTATGATAAACTTGACAATGAACTTCTCATATATATTCATTTATTTATTTGCCGGTAATTAAAAACATATTTCAGTGGATAGTATAGAATTTTCTTTGATCAAGCATCTATTTTAAATCGAAAAAATATTTTGCAATCTATAAATGAAGAACAGTAAAAATAAGAGAATGTCATCACAAACTTAAGTTTTACAAAATTCGTTATTAATAATATGTATGGATTTTGAAATCCTTTCCTTAAAATACCAGATTCAAGAGTATTAAAAATATAACCAATATAATATATTAATCTCTTGATTTGGTTAATAAGAGTTAATATGTAGAAAAAATTGCAACTAAACCTTTTTTCTATCTAAGGTGTGAAAAATCCCGTTGATTCTATAGTTAAAATCATTAAGATGGTATATTAGTGTATTAACACCCTATAATATATTTTTCATGTCTTGATCTTTCTTCAGCCTTCAACTAAACTAATTCGATCGAATAAATTTTACATTAAAAATTTCACATATGCGTATATGAGCCGAATGAAAATCGAGGAAAGTTTGATATAAATTGATAGACATCATATATATTGAAATCTTAGTTTCAAATTCACTTCATCGCATATGAATAGGTAGATCTATCTTATATATAAGCGGATTAATAAATATTAAAAATATATAAATTTCTTTTAAAATATGACTTACAAGAGGCAGTATCTATATCAAGTGGGCATATTTATTACAAAATACTTTATTAATTTTTATTATGTTCTATTATAAATTTATTTTCTTTTCAATGGGAAATTTAATGGTTTGTTTTCGTATCATGGCATCTTGAATATGCAATTTTTACTTTCTAAATAATATTTATTGCCTTTTTCATAGAAAGTTCAAAAATTTTACAAGTAATATGCCATTAAAATATTTAATCCAATAATTTATTTATAAAAGAATTTTATTATATGGATCAAAGTTAATTTTAAATAGATAAACAAAATGATTTCAATAACAATATTCTCAATCATAAGTTATTGCCATATGTATAATTTTTATAAATACATTTCTTATCGTATTTTGACGTACATTTATATGGAAAAGGAAGCATTAAATCTTCGCATCTAAACTTTTTTCTGGAATAGGATAGACAATTTAATATTTTAGTGCAATCATAGACAAAATTATAAACCCTTGTCTATTCTAATTTGTCACCTAAAATTTATTTATATTTTTTTAATATTCACTTCGTAGGTTTAATAATTTAATACGTATCCAAATATTTCTATTAAAACGAAATTAGAGATAAAAATTGATTTTTACATAGTTTTGACACTGGACACTTACTATTTTTATTCTGTCGTAATTATTATCTAAAAATAGTCTTTAAATGAATATATCCTAAAATAGATTGGATTAACAGAAATAATACCGGTCGATCACATATTTAAAATCAAATTTTATTAATTTAAGGTCAACAAAAAAACACATGTATATGGCGCGTATATCAATATGTTTTTTTATTTAATATTAGAAGAATTTTTCAATTGTGATTATTTCAATATAGCTACATGAATTTTAACTTTTATTATACTCAGAATTACCTGATCTTTTAATTTCGCCGTTTATATCATGCAGTGGGTATTCATAAGCTTTATTTATGATTGTTATTGTGCGAATCGTCTTTCTGTTATGATGTAAAAAATCTGGATATTAATTTATGAACAATTCTAAAATGTTGTATTCTTTCATTCCTAATCTTCTAATCTGTCTGTATGTACGTAACCTTACTAATACTCCCCAAATAGCATTTTTTGTGTAGCTTTAGTTCTTTTTGACACAAATTAAGCTAAACCTAAGCCAATTTTTATACTCGATACTTCAAAAGTTGCGAGCTAAGTATGATCTCCAAACTCTTATTATGATATAACAGTAATTTATAGTTGATTGTTGTCTAATTTCTTAAAAATATACTCTAGTTTCCAAGTTTTCTTTAGGATCATTGCAGTGATGTCTGCTTATTATTTCTGTTTCTATCATTTTATCAGTTTGGTTTTATTTTCAAAATAATTTATGATTGCAATCGTTGTAAAAAGGGATTATAAATAAAAGCGATTTTTGGGTACTATTAAATGTATAAGACCGTTTGTAATTTTTACTGCTGTATTTGTATAAATTTAACATTTGTATGCATACTTTATATTATACACATTCTAGCTATTTCACGAAGCGATTTAAAACATTTATCAGGTCAATATCCTATTGAGACAACGTAACTTATATCTATGCATTAAAATTCTAATTCTAGAAAAAAATATAAAGATTTCTTATCAGCGTTTAAATATAAAAATTTTCAATTTTTTGGATTAATACAAATATTCAGTATATTTTATTTGCTGTAATGGTAAAAAAAATATTCATATAATGCGAAAATTAATTTTTTATATTATTTTATAATATATTAGAACTTTTCGGCAGACTTATAATTATATATGTGTTCCATTCTATTTCAGTTGTTTATTCTTCTTCTTTAGACTTATCAAAGTTAGGTTTTAAAATGGATTCGTCTAAATTCTAACTCGATTTATATGTAAAAGAAACAAGATACTGTAAATATTTCGATTCCTCATTATTAACTCATAATAAAAACGCGTTGATATAAACTCTATATATTAAGCATATATTATACGTTTGCTGTATGGGAGTACTGAACAGAAAACAATTTATTGCGGATTTTTTATTCAACGTTATTTTAAAACAAACTGCTGACTATAAGATGTCATTTGCGCAGTATTTATAAAAACCTAATATAAATATCCCACATACAATAATAATAAAAAACAGCTTGAAATTTCTTTTTTTTAATCAAAATAAATTGTTTAAGATCGCGAATCATTTGGCTGTAATACTATTTGATTTCACTAGAATAAATTATGTGTCTTTATTTATGGAAATCTATTATAGAGCGACCAGATGCAATCGAACACTTTAAATGCAGTCTAACGCTGATATAAATATTAAGACATGAAAAAAGAATGTATTATGTTATTCAATCATATGCAAAATAAATCATTGTAAAAATCAATGCAAATATCGTAAAAAAACCTGGATTTTTTTTTTGCTGATGTATTTGAGACATGGCTTATAAATCTAGAGATTATTAAATATTAGATAGAACAAGATTGGATAAATGGCATTTTATATCTTAAAAATACAAAGAAATGTGGATTTATACCATAAAAAGAGTGTTAAAATATCTTGAAATAACATGTTAGTAAATTTTACGATTATCATATGAAATTTTTTTCTGCAGTGGATCTATGCTAGCATTTAAGTTGTGTCCTTGAGTATTATAATAAGCTTGGAACTATGATTATGCTTAAAAAATTATCTGTAAAATATAATATTAAAATATTTATTCTAAAATTATACATGAATACTAAATCTATATATACATTTGTGTTTAATGCTTGATTTATGGTTTTCCTGGTATGATAATACAGTGGAATAAAACATTAGATTTTATGTTATAGATTATTATATACCTACATCTTTTGATAGATTCCGTTTATTTTCATTTATATAATGCACTGAATAATCAATTTTTTTCAATATTTTCGTATTTATTGATAGATTTAATACATAAGAATAATGAAGTATCACGAATCCTAATAAAAAAACATACCTAGATAACTATTTAATCAAAACATTTGCCTATTATATAAATGATGCTACTAAATATATATTTTTTTGCCAAAACACAAAAAATACTGGCTCATTTGTAGAAATTAAAAACAACTTTGGATCTAATTAATTTATTCTGCATATAAAATATTAGATAAAAATAAATGTTGATATATATTCTTCATGCCTTTAAACATATATTATATCCTGAATTCTTTTAAGATACAAAAGAATTGTTGTCTTTTTCACTAAAAAGGTTGCAAATGGATAAATTTTTAGACTGTAAAATTTGTAATTTGCATGTTTAGATCTTTTTTGTTTGTTTTTATCTGTATCGAATTCAATTTAAATAGATTTAAAATTTTTAATTGTTATAAGTTGATTTATTGTAATTTTGACGTGTCTTAGAATTATATTTTCACATTTAAAACTATACATCATATACACCTTCAAATAAAAGAAAACTTAGAAACCGTTTCTTTTTTACAGGTAAGATTTTTCAAAAAATATCTTATACAACAAATAATTGCTATTTGATGCAATTTATCTCTTTTTAGTCTAGTTTAGTCAATAATATATATAAATATGAAATTTCACATGTGAAATAAAAATTTAAAATGAATCTACAAAATAATAAATGTTTCTATAAGTAATATATGCGAATTATGTGAATTTTCCCCTAGCATATAAGTTTCCCATTTTTTTATTATAGCCAAAATTATAACATATTGATCTATTTCCATATTTTATATTGCACTTCGAATATTAAAAATAAAACAAAACTTACTAACAATAGCAATAAATAATAAGTTGGAATTTCAAAAAATTAGGTCGGTTTTATTTGCAATAATTTTATTGGCATTATAATAGTCATTATGTAAATAATTTTTATTGCGATTATAATTATCATTATGTGGAATGGTTTTATTGATAGTAAGATTATGTAAAATGGTTTTATTTAGTTAATATTTAACACCATGGTACCCTTTATATGTCAGAAACAATTTTCGAGCATATTTATATAATTTTAATGTAAGAAAAACTTGTCTTCTTATTCTACTTATTTAAAAGCAGACAATAGTATAGAATAAAAAAATATAAAACAAGCTATTTTTTTTAAAGTTGCTTTACTACAGTTAACATATTAATCTTGTTATGCATTTATGCAAAAAGCCATTTAATTGATAATTTTTAGTATACATTTTTAAATAATTCGTCGAATTTTTAAGGTCAAAAATAAATTTCACGATAAATATTTGAAATTTATGTAGTTTATTGACTCTAAAACTTGGAATCACAAATGAAAAATCATAAAAACATATCTATCTAAAAATATATTTTCAGCAATATTTTTTATTTTTTTGAATCGATTTTTGATCTTTTTATCTAGATTAATGATGTTATCATTAAATATGATATACAATTCTTTCTATATAGAATATGGTTAGATACGAGAATTTATACATAAATGAACAGAACTTGCTATGAGACTTCAAGATTTCCGTGTGTCTTTGTAATTTTTATAGATTATATTGTGCATTGTTTGTGTTTGATGTTGTTAATGTCGGATTTCGATAATATATAAACTAAAACCAACACATGGTTTATATAATATGTATGTTTAAAGCCAAAAATTTCTCTTCTTAACTTTTTTTATATTAAGTTAAATAAAAAACTATGCATATATATTTTAAACTTATTATTTTATTCGATTTCAGGATATAATGCTTAGAAATATTCGTTAAATCTTAATAAAAAAGAAACTTTTTTATATTTAATTCGCTTGTTTTACTTGCTATTTTTTTAAAGATAGTTTTTAAAGTAAAAAAAAGATGTAATCTAAATTTTTCATGCGTTATCATTGAATTCACTTCGTGGGGCTAAAATTATTTTAAGGCTGTTAAAATTTTTAAACAATTCTTAAAAATATTACTAAGTATTCTATAAGATATAGGAAAATATATTCTTTATCTTGCATCAAAAATAATACGATATTTTTTTAAATAAAAAAACATAACAAAGTTTAATAATGTTTATCTAATTTATGTTTTTTATATACATTTTTTTGATGATTCATTTATATTTCAAGTTATAGTATAGAAATTAGCAAATCATATACATATACTATACAATATTTTAATCTTGTATTTATAAGTATGCTTAACTATATATTTTCTATGAATGAGAAAAGTTATTTCACTGTTTTTAGTTACTGAAAATGTATTTTTTGTTTATTTTTTGCAAATTCTTAGCATGAAAACTATACATATGTTTACTATGTATTTGGTAGTATAAATAGCCTTTAATATAAGTATATCCACATTCTCAAATTATTGTAACTAATAAACATCTTACATAAAATTTAGAATTGAATTTATATGAACTATGACTTCAGGTTATTTTTTTAGGACGTAAAAACCTTTAAATATTCTAAGAATTCTCTTGATACTAATATAGCTTATTTACAACTACATTAAAGCGCAAAAATAAAAATAATTTACATGAAATAGACACACACATACTTCTCAGCATATGATCATGCATTAAAATAAAACTTACATACATGTAAATTTTATAGAAATAAGTAAAGACAATTATATTCGAATTATGTCATAATCTATAATACTTTATTTCGTATATTTTATGAGGGTGCCTTGTATCTAATGAACAATTTGACCTCTAATAATATATTTATGTGTATTAATAAATGAAAAAAAATGAGAATCGCATTTGATATAACTATTTCATTATTTTTTATTTTTATACAACATTTACGGAATTTTTAACAAATTGGAAAATACATAAGTATAAACGGGTGAAAACATTAATTCAGTTGTTTCGCACATTCAAAGATATAAGTCAACAAATGAAAGGCCATTCTAGAGTCAAAAAAAAGGTGTTTAATGCTACTTATCTAAATAGACAAAGAAAGAACAAATAAAATCAATCATTAGAAGAAGAAAGATTTTTAAGTGGGCATTGAATATTATTTTAGAGCTAACAAATAAAATGTACGCTTAAACGTAGAAAATTTGTTTAGAGTCGCTATATTTATTTTGCAGATATCTACTCTACATGTGAATCATTTAATATGTTGATGCAAAACTAAAATTGTTTGAAAATTAGCCTGCTTGATATGAGAAATTGTAGATATTATAATTTATGATCCCATCTATGCAACTATACATGACAATCAATTACATGAAAATTTCAAATATATGTCAATTCAAATATTGAAAGATAAAAATGTTGGTTTTATATAATTTTACATATACTTTGTCCGTGTATATGTATAAACTATAATGTGATCAGTATATTCCTACAAAAAGATTGCATGATTTCGATGCAAATAAAATAGTATTTTAACTCTAAAGCTGATGTAATTCGGTGATGTCAGATTATATAAAGTATAAATAGATAAAATTTCGCCTTGATGGAATGGAATTAGATCATGTATTATTTTATAAGAATCTTTTAGGCATCATTGCAATACATAGAAACCTTCGATCTTTATTAGTGCTTATGATTTTAGATGATTTTCATATATTCATAAAAGTTTTTCGATAAATCTGTCTCAGAGCAATACGAAGACAGAAAATATTGAATGAAATAAAGCTCTATTTTCGAACATATTATTAAAAAAAACATTTTACGTACTATTGTTATATTTAATTTACTCATATAGCATAAGAGTATACTTTCGCTATCATCATAATTGTGCAGTCAGGAATTCTTTTTTGATATTTAAAATTTTACATTCAATGTGTATGATATAATTATGTATCAGAAACGATAAATTAATTATGGTTTTTATTTTATTATCAAATTGTAATTTATATTTTCGCACAGTTAGGTATATGGTGATTTTTCATAATAATAAGTTTAATTCTATTTTTTTAATGTTGATTAAATACTTCAATTTTCTTTTGTTTTTTTAATATATTATAAACATATGAACAGCAAATTTTTTTTCTTTATATGAAAAAGTCAAAAAATTGAGTTTAATGATTTATTAAATATGAAATGAAAATATTTACGCAATACATAACATAAAATTTCAATAATGATATAATTATTGTACATCTAAACTTATAATTGCTATTAAAAGTATATTTGAAACCTTACAAGATTAAAATCTTTAGCCATATAGTTTCAGACTACTTTCAGCATTCCATATATGATTTTATATCTGATCAAAATCTTGTTATTTTTTAATACAAAAAAATCTGTATCTACGTAAAAAAAAGTATAAGAACACGTGCTTTTTCTTTCTATAGCGACTCTGTTTTTTTGGCATCATAAAAACTGCATGTCAGAGGTAAAGCTTTTGTTCAGTGAGGCAGTTAACTGGTGAATGTACTGATTTTTATAGATGGGCGGATTTAAATAGCAGTTGGATGTTTTTAAATGCTGTAGAAGAAGAGTATTTGAAACCCAAATTATTATCTTCAGCCTTATATTAATGCTATAATTACACAAAAACTATAAAATCACAACATTTTCTTTATTATGGTATATCGAGCGATACAAGAAAGAAAACATACACCAAAAACAGAAAGATATTGCTTTACTTTGAATTAGAGTCACAATAAATATCTGAAAAGGGTATAAAACATTTAAATTCTAATATGCTGATCAAATTTTGCACAATATTTTTTAATTTAGGAAATGGCGTACAATAAAAAACATAACCTTTTAGATCAGTAGAAATAAAGAAAGGTAGAAAAATATGGGTATTATTATGATATAACAGATATTTTAGCTAAATAGCAGATCAACTTTTTTAAACTAAGAAAATAATATAGTGAAACGTGTAGAAGATAGTTTTGAAACATAAACGCCAGTTTTATTAATGCTTGAAGATTCAAATAAAGATATATTTCGCCATAAATCTTGCAATTTAAATGTTAATAGCTCTTTGATCACTCATACTGCATATGATTCATCACATTTCTAGATAATTATATTACATTTCCAGCATTTAAAATGTGTATTTTTTATATATGGGCTAAGTTTATAGATATAATTTATTTTATTATTGAGCACAACTTCTTGATTCCCGACGCCACGGCGTATTTACACTTTAAGTTATCTTCTCCCCTCTAAATTCTACAATGCCTCTCCATCAATCAAGATCTTCCATTCATATGTTTTCTACAATTACAAGATTCATATATATGCCTCATTCAGATTCGTGATATCTAGTTTCTTCATGTACCGTATCGAATATAAACAATAATACATGTTTAAATTTCATAAAATCGAAAAAGAAGCTTGGGATAAAAATCATGCTATTTATTTTTTGAAAAATAGATTATATGTTCAATGAATAGAGAAATTTTTCAGATATAATATATAACTTTATACATACTTATTTAGAATTTATGAGTTAAGTTTCTTATCAACAATTAGATCTATTATGACATGGTCATCCCATCGGGAATATTACACAGCTCTTTTTTACATATTTGACACCTTTCTCTGAAATATCTTCATCATCTGCTCTTCTTCTCTTCAATGTGATGAGTTCAAATGTCTTGCGAAGTGTGGTAGCTTATTAAAATGCTTCTACTTCGTCACTTTAAACATATAGATATATTTCATATAAAAAATATTGAATTTGTTAGAATCGACAATATCATCCGTAAAAGATATTTATCCTATGTATAATAAATAAAAGCAAATTTTTACTTATTATAGAAATTTTGTATCAGAAAGTGCGATCAAAGGCATAAAATGTATGAATGAAGAATTAATTTAAATATAAGCTAATAAGAATGAATATATATACATATAAAATAAGCAAATTCATATTCCGAGTCATAGTTCTAAAAAAATGAACAAACATATTTTAAAAATCATATAGAAACAGATAAATAAAAAAATTAGAAAAATGAAGCATGTAAAAATATTGAGACACATTCATTCATTCAAAAACATTAATCTATGCTTATTAACTTATTTTCATGATAATACCAATCAAAAATTGATCTATAAATACCACGTATGTTAAATATACAAATAATGGTTTATATACATAATTTGTGGGTTTTTGAACTTTTAAAAGCTACTTTGATGTAAGTTTTATTTCATGCATAAATTGAGGATTTTATATTTTTCAATTCCAAAGGTTATTATTTTTATATATATAATCCGATCGGATAAATTCAACACCATTTTTATATTATTTAAAAAATCCGAATAAAACGCAAATTTTTATTAAAAGCCATTTTTAGTGAAATTAAATTAATACAACTTCAATAATTCAGAGTTTAAAATATAAATTTTCAAAAAAGTGCTGATTAGATATTCATACCCTCTATATATAAAATTTACTTTATAATAAAAAACTGATGTGGCGCTGTTAGCTTACACTAATGTCATTTGAATTTTTATAATAATTACTCTAAAAAAATTACAGTAATTAACAGTGAGAAATCAGAAATTAACGTAATCTTAATAAAGCAAATTCAAATTTCTCGATATATTATGTAATTATAAATAGGGGATATTTACGTTATTTTTGACTTCCTTTTAAACGTCGTAACTTTATACGCCTATCTGGTGCATAATTATGCTCTTATGGTGTTTAAATAAATAATAATAGTTATGCATTTCAAAAAGTTGCATGGCAACTACATAAACTTAGAAATTAATTATTGTATAAACATATAAAATTATTTTAAAGAAAAATAATTTCAAGTATTTATGATGAAATCTGGTAAAAATCCATTTATATGGCTCATATTTTTCTTCTAAATTATATATTAAGCATATATTTTCTATTAATGACAAGTAAATTACACATTTTCATCAATGAGTAGACAATAGTATTTCTACCAAATATTTATTGTAGTATTCATATACACGAAAAATGCGGTAGAAAAATATATACTGGAATTTTTTAAGGCACTTTTTTAAGAATAATTATTTGCAATAATTATCAAATATAAAAAATCGTGACTATTCGCCTTTTCAGTATATAAAATTGTCATTTATGATCGCTTAATCATTTTATAAAACACTTTAAATAATAAAAAATCTTTATGAAAATAGAATGAGATTATATTTTTGATTCACAATATTATATTATACAAACAAAATTGTAAACTATCTTAGATTTATATTCTAACAATTTGAGGATACATGTATTGCATTTGAATCACACACTAAAATTTTCCATATACAATTACACTTTTTAATCAATTTATTTAAATCATCTCAAATTTCCCATATAAATATTGTATATTCGATCAAGAGGATCTAAAGCTTATATAATTGCTATTAGTTATCGTGTTGATTTGATATAAATATTCTTAATTTAATTAAGAAATATAAAAAACATTGAAGTTCTATATGACCAACGATACATATATATGTTATAACAATAATAAAAACTATGAGTTAATTAAAGTAGCTATTTAGACTTTGTTTTTGATTTGAACTGTAAAATACTATTCAATTTGAAATACTTGAGGGTGGCCGAAACTTAGTTGCAACGCATAATATATAAATATATCTTAAGATGTATGATGTTATGTCGAAAAAGCACTATTGTGTATGTAGAGATGTTTAATTTCAAAAAAAACCAATACGAATGTATAGAACAATATAGGCTTGGTTTAAACTTGTATTTACAGGAATTTTTGTATAAAATGAATTGTGTTTGTTCATGAGATATTGTGATTAAACGTGAAAAATGCATAGTCTACATGTTAACTTTTAAATCATATAGATTAAATATTTTAAAACCTAAAACGTGAAATTAATAAACTTAAACATTATTATCTACATATGTCCTTTGAATTTATATATACGTTTAAGTAAAAAAACTTCAGATTGTTATAAAAATATACTATTGATATATTTCGAAATATTTGGTTTAGGCAATAAAATAGCTGGATATGTAATTGTAATAAAGGTTACAAGAAATAAAACTTTCAGTTATAATCGAAAGCTATTGTATTGTTAATTTGTAATGTAAAAAAATTAATTAAAGCATATTGAATATAATTTATATTTACGTGCTTATTAATTTTTTATTTATGGGCCATATTTATAGTCGTAATTTTAGTTTTTGTTCTCAGGAACAGCTTGCTTGATTCTCTTTACGCACAGCGTATTTATACTTTCAGCTTCCTTATCCTCTCCAAAGTCTTCTTCAATACCCTCCTTTTTTCGAGACCTATTAATTCAAGGGTTTTTCTCAATCCCAAGGTGATTATAAATATAATGAGTATTTAGTTTTAAATAAATCCTTTATTGTTAATTTATTTTATTTTTGCTGATTTTCATGCTAACAATTTCTATAAAATTTTGTTTTAGAATATAAAAATATGAATAATTAATAATTGATATAAAAAGAAAAGGTTTGCATAAAAACCAAATGAATCAAGCAACTGACATTTTCTTTAACTTTATCGAACAGAAAATTGGACCATAGAAAGTGTTTTACCAACTTATGCCAATAACATAGATATATATTAAAGCTATTTACTGCAAATAACCTTTTTATATATTAAAAATACATTCAGAGTCCTTAAATATAAAAATGAATTAGTTTATAAAAAATAATAATAATAAAATTACATTATAAAGACAAAATACTAGTTTTTAAAAGGATAAAAACAATCATTAAATAAGTATTATTTTTTTCAAATAGTATATTTGATCAAACTTGAATTTATTAAAACTACATTTCCCATAATTTTATTTATAAAAAGAAATAAGAAAGTTATTTAAACCACATATAAAGATGATGAGAATGTAAATATTTACTATGTGTATAATAAATATAAAATTTTTCGATAATTTGATAATTAATATATGGATATAATGCCTTGTAGGGAGTTTTACTGTGAATTTATTTTTTTTTACACTTTTTTCGTTTTAATCCAATTTAAATTATTTTAATTTATTATTATTACAGATAATTAAAATCGAAAGCTATGTGCTTTGAAATATGATTAAATTTACATAAAATTATATACATAATAAATAATACTTTAAATTCGGATTATTTAATTATTGTTATTCAATTATTGTCTTCTAATTATTTTCATTCGTTATATTGTCTTATCAACATTTTATGCGATCTAACGTATTTATTGTTGATTATAAATAAAATTTTTAGCATTGATGGTTAATTTGAATTTTAGATATTTAATATTATATAAGTAAAACTTCGGAATGATTTAGAGTGCTATAAAACTGATAATATTTTACGCCTTGACATCTTAAAAATCTTTATATTACCCTTAAATTCGCAGAATGATGAGTTCGAAAGTTTCTTCTATCCTATTCCTTTTGTTTGTGATTATGTTTAAATTGATATTCAAACTTTTTTATACGAATTTTGTATTTGTAATCACACTAATCTATGTTAAAGACGTATGTTACTGTTCGTGTTCCATATTTGCAAATGATTACATTTTTATTTATTAATGATCACATTTTTTAGCCTCTATTCAACATGTACAAGATATCTATTATTTCAGTTCATTTTTCTATTAATGCAATTGTAATTTTATTTTTAATGTAGACAAAGATATTTTTTTAAAAGCAGTAATTTTAAATCGTTTTATTGTATGTGATCCGTTTTTTGGCCTGTTTGGTTCATTATTTTTTTGTAAACAGTCTCTTCTAATCCTTTTTGAAAAAGTATAAAATTGATTTTTTTTGCCGTATAAAAGCTATTTATATTAAAAATTCGTTATGTCTCCGTTTATAGTTATAAACAAGCATTTTTTTACATCTAATTGCAATTTATCTACTTTTATCGATGATTCTTCGTAGGCTTGATATTTTGAATATTTTAGAGGATAAAGTATTATCTAGAATATGAAAATTAATGCTTTTTGTTTCTTTTTTTATACCAACATAATATCTGGCTGCGTAAACAATATATTATATTATTATTCATAAATTTTTTTGATAAATTTGCTTCATTTAGCATATACTAAACTTCATTTTTGTGTCTTCTAAAATGTTTCATGTCGAATGTTGTAAAGTTACTTTACTTGGTAAAATAGTCGTTTATTAGTGCATCATTTTATTTTTAACACCTATATATTACCGCTCTTATTTAAATTTACATCATCCGTTCCGAGTATCTTATTATCTGATAGTGCATTTTATGAACAAAAAGTCTATAAGATAATCTATTAATAGTTTTATCTACTTAAAGTATAAAATTTATTTTTTTTATCTGCAAATATGTTGATTCTTATACCAGAACTTTTTTTATTCAAACACTTATTTAAAACAAAGGGTTTGGGTTCTAGGTTCAAAACGATTATATAGTAGTTTATGATTAAATTTCATGCTTCTAAAAAATGTGTTTAAATTTATACCGTTAAGATTGGTTTTGGTTTTATTTATAATTCTAAAAAAAATAGATCACAAATCATGCCAAGTGTCTTTACTTTAGTGCTGAAAGGCTATCTTACAAAATTCTTTGCTATTAAAGAAAATATTTTCTTCTTTGTGATTTTCATGCATTCTGCATCCAACACCATTTGTTGCAGTCTATCACCTAAATAAAACAAACCTCATGGTTTTTCGAATTGTAAAGTTTTAAATATTAAAAATGCAGTGTAAAAACCTGTTTAAATGCAAAATTTTGCTTATGTTCATCATGTGTGAAAAAAATTTAGAATAATTTTATATTTAGCAACCAGTTGTTTTATAATAGAATTATAAATCACCAAAATGAACATTTTAAACCACATAGAATTTAAAATTTCTTCAGAATAACAAAAATTGAAGATAAAATTTAAACTATATTGGTTGCACATTAGTTTTCACTGATCTGTTTTATTATAATTTAATATCCTATTTAGCAGTGGAAAATATCTAAATTAATGTTTAGAGTTATTATATGAACCGAATATGGCCTGGCAGAAAAAATAAGGATTTAAATTATTTTGTACACAATTTCGTATTGTTATACCAACACATGATGCCCTGATAGATAAATGCAATACAAAATTTGTTTTATTTTAATCATCCTTTAACAAAATTATTCGTTTACGGTCCCAAAATAAATTAATATCCCAGCTATTTAATGACCAAACAATAATTCATATCATAAGAAAATATACCAGTATAAATATATTAAGACCTGTTTTATTATTGTTGTATGCTTTAAAAAATATATATAACGTTTTTGATCATATTATAGTTTTTTACAGTTAACCAGTGTATTATTTAAACCTTTAAAATATATGCTTTTGTATTTGATGGTTTTTCAGTAAATATATTTTATTTATATGTGTTTTTATGAAAGAAATTTCTTTTGTGTCATATTTAAAGGCCAAAATTTTTAGTTATATTTTAATTTGAAATTTACCATTTATAACTAAACTGTTCAAGTTTAAAAATTATGGTAAGTATTTTTTTATAATAAATTAAATGCATATTGATGCCCTAATATTACTTACGTATATAAACTATTGTTGATTTTTTTTTTCTATATATAAAATTCTTTAAGATGTTTATATTACCAATCTTTACAATTTTAATGAAGTTTAGTAATGCGTTTTTCGCACATATTATGTTAAATTTAATGTGTTTGATACTTTTTTTGTGCATGTATCTTCATTATGATTTTTTTCATCAAATATTTTCAACTAAGCATAAATTTTTTATCTTTTATTTATCTACGATGTAAATATTGAGGTTATCATGTGAATTAATATTAATTTGAATTTACATTATAAAATAATTATGCCAGAGCTAAGAGAAAAAAATAAATGATATTTTAGTCAAAGATTAAAGTTAGAATTGATCTAGAAATTCCTAATTATCAAAAAAAATCGTATAGAACGATTACGGATTTGATTAGCCCTGTATATGTTAATCACGCTCTTCATTAATGGTTTATTTGTATCCAACAGTGTTTTTATAAGGATGAATCTAAAAGAAATAAGTTAGTGTAATTGATGATCTCATAACTTTGAAAATTTTAAAATCTGTAATGGTATAAAGTAGTAGGATAAATAACAATAAAAATAATTCATAGTGACATAACTAATAATTTATCTATCTTTATTTAAAAAACGGCTGCTGAATGTGCTTATTTCAACGTTAAAACATATCTTTTTGAGTAAAATCTTAAAATCATTGGCATTATCTTAAAAATAGTATGTTCTCGTTCGTCATTGATCAGAATATATTGAACTTCTTTCAAAGCTACATTAGAATTACATTTTAAATGTAATATTAGTTCAAAATTTCAAATGTAAAGATGTACTTTATATACTAATATCTTTATCTTTTATTTTTCAATTAAAATAAATCCAAAACCTAATTCATAATTATCTCTTTTAATTTCTAGTCTAATTTTTAAATACTAGTTTCATTAAAGAGACGCCTATTGTATGGGGCATAAAAATAAAAATTACGGGTCTCTAATTTTAATATGATCTCAATATGTTTTTAACATATCAGGATATAACAAACTATAAGATGATAGATAAAATATTATAACCTTTGGGCTTAAAATTTATATTGTTTATGATACAATTTATTTAAGCAACCATAAAAACTAAATTCAATTTATTATTTTTGTAAAATTTACGTTCACAGCTAATTCTATAAAGAATTATAATAAGTGACTCGACTGATGTTCTTAATAATTGAGCCATAATGATATATTAACTGTCTCTTATAAAAGATGAACATATAATATCATTATAACTTAAGGCTAAATTTACAGTACAAAAATTCAATCTATTTTGATAATGTTTTTTATACATACAGATCCTAATGCATGAAAATGCGTCCATATATTCTTTAAGCAGCATAATTGACAAATTCATTAAATATAGACCCATATAGTAAAATACGTCCAATCTTCTAGTCGAACTTAGAAAATCAACAATGATAGATAGACCTACGCTAACTTATATAGAAATAAATTAGGCTGAAATTTGATTTAATTGTGTTGAAGTGGTTAACGATACTAAGAAACAAAATTTACACCACATTTAACTTAGGATTATCGTTGCTTTCATATCTTAAAAGCTGTGTATGAATACAAAGTCGTCTTTTATGCACAATTATGAAATACATTATGTTAAATAATTATAAATTTTCTTTAATTTGATTCGCAGATATTATAGATATTGTTTCTGGGTTCTTCAATAAAATATTATTCAATTTGGCAAATATAATATTAGACTGACTCTAAGGGATCTGGATAGTATTTATATGCATCAAAATTTGATTTTATAAAACCTTTGTAAAAATTGTTAATTTGACTAAAATTAAAGAGTAAAATTATAAGTAAATTGAATGAAGCTATTTTTGATTATGGGGAATATGATTAAAGCAATATTAAAAAGATACACGTATAAATATTAAAAATTAACCATAAATAATTTGAATAAAGAAAAGAAGTAGTTATATATTTGATCATGTGAATTAGTATCTGTTATTAGTGTTTATATTGGTGAATAAACATCTAATATTTCATTTGCAATTATACTATATTCTCACATAGTTAATTATTTTTAAACATTTCATTGTGGTATATACTGTTCAAATAACGTACTTGATTAATTTAAGTAATTTTTTACATTTGAAGTATGCATAATGTAAATTTTGCTCCAACTGTATATTTATTTTTGTGAGTGCTAGACTTACATTCACGTTATGATTTTTTCATGATAAAGATATAGAGTATGTGTAATACCGAATTTCACGTTATCTTTAAAGTCTCATTTATAAAATTAGCTCAGTTGTATAATCCAAGCATGTTTTTTATAAAAATTCAGAAATGTGATAAACATGGCTGACCACATGCTAGGGAGCGCAGATCTGTTTACCGTTTTTTAAAAATTGATAATATTTGTTGTTTTATATTTTATATAATGAGAGCGTTTTATTTACAAATACACTAGAAAGCTTTCATTTTTGCAATTATCAATCTTTTTTTTTAAAATTCAATAAATTACATGATAATAAAAAAATTTTCTCTGTATTTGTATACTAAAATAGAATTCTCCATGTTTTCAAGGCACTGCAAAATGTATTAGGTGGTTTTCAATATATTAGCTATTATTATTATAGATAAATATGCCAAAAAAACCCAGGTTTATTTTCCAATACAAAAAAATCATATACACATTACAATTTCTCATGAGCAGAAACTATTATATATTTACACGCTATTTTGATACGCTTCCTATTATTATTTCTTATCCTTTTTACTATGAATTTGTACATTTATACACGAAAACACCATTCTTTTAGTAGTATTATTTATTATAGATATCGGATTATGCAGAAATTTTCATTTATATATAATATATCGATTAGTATATTTTTTTTATAGGCATTTCTTTTATATTGGTAAAGCAAACATTTTATGTCATTTTTTTATATTTGATATATTATTGCACTCTAATCCATCCCGTTGTAATATTCTTTATGTATAATCAACTTTGTTTGTATATTTGAGTGTTGGGATTCATTATTTTCTCTGTGGTTATGCTAACCTTAGTATTCCTTATTTCTAGTAATCGGCTTTCGATTTTCATCACGTGATATCTTAATTTTACTACGCTGTAAAATGGCATCAGTTCTTTTGTTTTATGCACCCAGAGAAATATTAATTTTGATTTTTCTTCTTTTAATTTTTTTACGGCTCAGTAAATCGAATCGTCAAATAATATAGAATTTTTGCAAAAATTATCTGTTATTTTTGATTTTATGTTTTAAATAAATTATCTACATATCCTAGAATAAAACATTTATTCATGTGAAGTTGAATTGTTAAAATAAATTACGTTTTGTTTGTAATTTTATGTAAAAATATTCCAAGATTTATATCAAATTAAGTTATATAGTTATGTGTTTCCCATTCAGAATTTTATAAAATTATGGATGCATATCAATTTTTGCAATTAGTATTAGGATATAAACTCTAGCGTACATAATTATATTTTTTTCACGCAAATTTGATTGTAATAAAAAAACTAAATGTGCTATATTTACATTATTTTTTCTTTTTTTTTTAGGCCGTGATATGACGTCGTTTAATGTATTTATGTGATAATTGGTTTTTTTAGGCAAACATCAAAAAACTTAACGTGACTTAAGCTTAATTAAATTTTTGCGCAATTTTTTTATTATTACTAATATAACTGTTTCGGAAAATATAGTTTTATAATGGTTATAAAATCGTAAATAGTATTTTATAATGTGTATTGTATATGTAAGATAAATAATCTATATCACGAAATTCAATATTAGTGATTAATTAAAGGAAAAAATAGCTAAATAATCGAATACTTAAGGCTATGATTGATATCGAATTTTGTTTTGTTGTTTGTATACAAGTTAGCATATGAAGATATTTGTTCATTTATATCATGTAAAATGGGTTATGATTTTTTATCACTACGTAACATATAAAATCAGGAATAAGCATTTTAGTAAATCTTATTTGCGAAAAAAAAATATCTATAAATGTTTAAAGATAATATAAACACTTACATATTCGCATATATATAATATCCAAAATATTTTTAAAAAGTGATGTAAAAGTGTTTTTCAATGCTATAACTGTTATTCTAAAAAAAGCACGGTCAAAATGCATTCAAACATTTTAAAAATTGTGTCATTATTTCTTTTCTTCGTGTATGCAAAGATTATTATATAGATGTGTTTAAAGCGATCGGCCATATTATATTATTTTTCAACAAACATACAACATTTGATTTTCTTATATGGATATTGTATCTTTTAAAATATATATTATGGATTTAAAATATATCACATAGAACAAAAGAATAATTAATTATTGTCAAAATTTTAGCTATAAAATATGATGATTCTCTATCTTTTGCTCTTCCTGCTGAGGGTTTTATAAAATAAAAAAAAGCAGACAAAAATGATTCTATATGGCTAATTATAGAGACAAATATGTTTTTTTTGCAAAAATATTCTGGATTTTTATTTTCTTGGTAATTTAACAAAATATAAAACATTTGATTTCGCAGAACATTTTTAAATTTACAAAAAGTAATATCATAACTTAAATTGAAATATATCAGCATTTCAAAAGCAAGAAGATGCATTTACAAATACGTTATCAAAATTGAGAAGCATATACTAACTTTAACTATACAAGTTATGCAGAATAACTATTTTATTAAAACGTTAATATTATTATATATTTACGGTAAAGAAAACGAATAATTATATTTCTGTTAAGTATTATCTTATTTTACCACACAAATCAATATATCAATCTAATTCAAGCTTAAGAATCGTCTTTATTATGAATTTAAATTTCTTTATGGGTATATTCGATTCTTTGCTTTTTATTTATGATCAAGACAAGCAAAAAATTTAGATTGCTTAAGAGAATAAACTTAGCAATTACTCCACTATAGCTCAATACATTTACAATAATCCTAGATACTTCTTCTCACAAGCCTTATTTGTGCATTAAATGCTCAATCCTATTACTTGTGTTATGTTTATGCTTGGTTTTATATTCCATACATATTAATATATGACTTATGGTATTTTTTAACAACCCATACCAAGATACGACGTAAGATATATTCAAGTTCTAAATTTGTCTATAAGGAAAGGTTCATTTGTCAATAGATCATAACATATATGCTCTTATTTCTAAAAATATATAAACTATCTATACTCGTTATTCCTTTTTCTATAAATATGATCAATGGTTTATACTTATCGTACAGGAGAATGTCTGGTTGATCATTTACCTGTTAAATATCAGCTTTTATTTTATAATATACATATAAAAAAATTAGAATATTACAAAACTGTTTATATGTCTATTCAAATCTGATATTTTCTTGGATACCCAATATAAAAATTTTTTCATATATATTAAGAAAATATACATTCTGTAATTATATTTGCATTTACAAATTATATCGCAATTTTTAGATGACAAAAATTTTTAAATGTATTCAAATGTTTAAATGTAATAATATTGCAATTTTTAATATTATAATTTTACCGATAAAAAATACATTTATAGGTAAAAAAGATTTTTTACTTTGCTTGCATGTATAGAAAATTCAGGATCATCAATTTTTGTGTTTTTAGGTAATAATATCGCAAAGTTTGTTATAAATTTTGGAAAAATTTATAGTTTTTAAAGATTTACTCATAGATTTTTTGAACTCATGAACTTATAAAATTCCAATAAGCCCCAAGACAAGTCGTACTTTCTACATTTAACATGCATTATTGTCACTTTCTTATTAAGATAAACGCTAAACAGTTGAAGAAAGTGGGTTTGCTTAATGCCATTGCCTTGTATATGGCATATATATTCTTAAGTTTAGTTACTCTATCAGAGAGCTAAGGTTTTTTTTGTTTACATTTGATTTTTTGCGCAAGCTATCATTTTTGTACGGCACTTGTAAGTTAGAAAGTAATTTTTCTTGTAACTAGTCCAGGTTTCTTTTCTATATAACAGAGTAAAGCCATAATCAATATTATTTTATTCTAATATACTTCGAAATTTTAACTTTATGATGTAGAGGTATCGATATCGTCATATATAATCGTATCTTTTTTATTCCGACATAAATCATAGCAACAGCTAGTTTATGCACGATTATAACATCTTTAATGTCTTCTAGTTTTTAGTACGATTTAAAATAAAATCATAGAGAGTAAATGTGAAATAAAAAGATTATCTAAACATGCCAAATTCAGCATTCATATTCTATCTGTTTTATTCTGTGTGGCCGGAATATACATTTATAAGACTTTCAAATAAACAAATAGTAATCTTTTGTGCTTTATTCGTCGGATTTGTTTTTATTTGGCTGGACTAACTATTAACTATACGTTTATCTGTTCACTTGACTTAGAGCATTGTATAATTTTCAGAGCTTTAAAATATAAAAAATTTACCAGAAAACTAATCCATAATTATGAAGTGATATAGCCGTTAATTTTGATTTGTAGGATAAAAAATGAATTAAACATAAATTATATATTTGTTTTGAATCGGGATAATTTTGCAAAAATATAAAGAGTTCATTATAGTTTTTTCATGTCAATATTAAAATCTATTTCATAAAGTATGGGATGTTAATTAGTGGTTTTTTATTTTAATGTCTAAGCATTTTGTTTTATTCGGTATCTCATGCTTTGGAATTTTTTTACCCTGTTAAAGAAATCTGTATTTGATAAAGATAATTTCACACATGTTTATTGCAATTTGTTTCGCGATGCTTTAATTTATCTGCCGATTTCTTATATTAACTATGACATCTAAGCCCAAATTACGAATCGATATTTCTTTCTGCTTTTATTATAGTTGAGTACCACAGTGCGAAATATATAATTTCCTGATGTTGTTTACTCAGAACTAAAATTTTGTTGCTAAAATATTAATTTTTAGATAAACATTTGCAATGCGATTCATTTAATCTTATCTTGATTTTTGCCGTGTGTATCTCATTTATTTTACCTTTAACTTATTGTAAAACCTCGCATTTTTCTTTGAATTTAATCTTGCATTGAATTTTCTTACCTTTATAAATTCATTTCTAAATTTGTATATGGCTTTCTCATACTTATCTATGTTCAATTTAATATTTAATGTTGATTTCATGTACCGAAATCGTAAATTAATATAATAGCTTTTTCTGATGACTTTTTGATAAGCTACAAACACACACAGATATATATATTCACTTGACTATACTATTACTATCCTTGAAAACCTTTAATAGCTATTTAAAGTTCCTATGATTTTAGTAAATTAGACCATCTTGGTTCTTGGAAAGTAAACGACTTCCATTTGTATTGTTCTAGAATGAGCTCAGTGTGTTGTTCGAATCTCTCCGATTCATGTATATTGTTAGAGTTAATACTTATCTTATATATCATAAATATTGCTTCTCTTTCTCGGATAATTTAAGTTCCATGCGTTGTGTTCATCATTATATTCAATAAAAATAGTTGTCCTTTATTAATATCAGTTGCCTTTTTAAAAAAGTACAAAAACTTATTAGACATAAATAAATTCTACAAACAACTTCATGGCATTATTTCGAATCTTTTATGCATCTTATTTAAATCCTTCAAATTCAATGATCAATATTAGAGGTTTTTTTTCTATTACTTCGTGGGTGACATAAGACTTGTTTTATCGTTTTCAAAACATATATATATATTCAATTTACGGATTAAATGTCCGTTTTATGACAATTTTCAGAATGTTTTATTTGAAATCTCTCCTCTTGCATTTTTCTACATTCCTTGTATTTACAGTGGGTAAAAAATATACGAATATTTGATAATCAGATTTTAAATAATTTAAAAGAAAAGTATATTCTAATTCCCATATTCCTATGTTAAACATAACATAAATAATAGATCAAGCAATTAAAAATATAAATAGTAGCAATAAGAATCACAATAAACTAAATATATATAAAATGCTAAAATATCTTAAAAATAAATATTGCATAATATATAAACCCCAAAAAATAAATCATTACTCAGTAAGGTTTTCCTTAATTAAATAAACCAATGTATATTTAAACACAAAACTGTTAATTTTAAGGAACTTCTGACATGCGAAAAGAATGATGATAAGTGTAGCGTATATAAAAGGGTATTTAGATCTTAAAACAGTTATTAAGCAATAAAAGCTATAATAGAATATACACATTTAAATTATTATTGAATAAAAATAATATAAACCATAAAAATTTCATCATGTTAGGGGTCAAATTGTTTTCCAAAAATAAAATTAAATATTTGATTTGATAAAAAAATATGATATGTATATAATATTCATATAAAGGAATATAAGGCTGAAAATAAATAGCTTCTTTTCCATTGTAATTATAACCTTAACGTGTCATAGTAATACTGTATGAACTCTATTTGGTTTTATATGCCAAAGTATCATTTAATTTGATATATTAAATTTAAGATATTATATATCATGCTAAATTATATCATTTTTATAAAATTATACTAAGTAATACAAATTAAAGGAAGATTAATATATTTTATTTGTTATTTAAAGTATCATAATTGAATACATACATACTTTAACTTGGTTTCATTACTATACTGCAATAACTATGCTATTTCTGATTTTAGCGACACTTAGCAATAATAATGGCAATAATTTCTTTTTGGTACATTTTATTATTCTTATGTTATATCATTCTTTCAATTTACTTTATTATAAATCGAAAATAAATTCAATATATATGTTTTTAAAAATGTTTTGCAAAATTTACTTGCAATTATATACTTTTTTAAAAAAATGGATTTTTTAGGTCTTTTGGACATTATTATACGCATAAAATTTTTTTGGATTTAAACACATGATTTAGAAATTATTTATAAAGGTTGTCAAATTTAAATTAAATGGAAATTATTTAGATAGCTAATTGTTCCAATGCAAAAATTCTATTTATATTAAAAAAACATTTAAAAATAGAAAATCTAAACATCTATTATATGTTATATTTATATCCATAAATACTATGAATCTAAGTAGTTTTCAATACCATTATAAAAAATATTTTTTTGGCATAAATACATCGTAATTTCTCAGTTTTTGATATAAAAGAATATATTCATGGATAAAAATTAATTTAAGACTTTAAATTAAAGCTTAAAAAACCACAATTATGATTAGCTAATAGGAAAGTCTAATGTATCTAAACGAAACTTTAAACATAACTAGAAAAGACACTCTGATCTAACAAAAAAAATTAACTATTCAGTTTGTGTTATAAAATAGAGAAAAAAATATACAGAGTACATAAGATAATAAAAATCGCATATTCCATATTTATTTTATCATTATATGGAAGCAGGATTACAATATGAATAGGCATAATTTTAATGGTAATGATATAAAAGAAAAAAATAAAAAAGTTCATAGGTTCTAAACCAAGTTGGTATATTGTTTTTGCTTTGTATTATTCACACACAAGATTGTTTTATTACATCTATATAGACCGTTGTTGCTTGTAAAGTCTGTTATTCTTCAATATAGATAGAAAATATCATTGGATTTTTTTATTAATATAAATCCATAATATTTGTTGGAAAAAACTATTTTTTATGTATTTGTAAGTTTTGGCTGTTTAATTTTATTTATTCTTTTTATGCATATAATCAAAAAAAAGCATTTAAATCGATTAATTTTTCTGGTCGACATTGTATGTTCATGTAGAAAAACGTAGAAACTCACTTTAATATGATAGCATAAATACAAAAAAGTATTTTATAAAAAAGCAAATAACATTCTGACCTTCCATCTCCATCTAGACTCCAAATATAGACACAAAATTTAGATAAATATCCTTTAATAGATTTTTTTATTGATAAGATACTTTAAGTATCTTTAAATATTTAATAGTCCTATTCTAGACATACATCTAAAAAAATTCTAATCATTATTTTGTACATTTTATTTTTTTTTAACTGGGTTTACCTAAATAATATGATCAAACTGTATATTTATGATTTAAACTCAAAATCTTTTTGTACAATATTATACAATTTATAAATTTTTAACTCAAGTATTAACAAATTATCACAAGAATACTTCAGACGACTTGAAATCAAGCCCCACACGAAAGCTTTAATAAGCTTATTGTTTATAAAAAAAACATTAAAGACTTCATTACGGACAAAAGAAGAGTAATCTTGCAACTAAAGAAAGCCAAAATATGAGAGTTGTTTAAGGACGCGAAAAAAATTACAAAGATGGTGTAAAGGCAGAAAATGCCGCTTTTAAAATAAATAATAATAAATTGTACACTATCAAATTATTTAATGTCCGATACAAAACCAATGTTGATCTTGTATGATTTTTTTAAATCAAATTTTAATTCATTTCATTTAGACCCATGATTATACTTCACAAAAAAAAATATACTTATACTCGTAAATCTCAATATATAATGTATATTTGCCAAATTATTATATCTTCTGCTTTATATATGTGTATATTAAACGTTTGATAAATATTATCTCTGTTTCAGATTAGAACTTATGCCATCGATAATAATATTATAAATATTTAAAAAGACTATTATTGGAGTCATCTGATTATTTTTTTGTTTAGAAAACTTTATTTTATCATACTTTATCTAGACTTTAAAAAAAAACCCCAATTGATAAATTTTATGCTGCCTGATTTTGCGGGGAAAATATTTATGTAACAACTTGTTATCTTCAACGTAAAAGTTCGTGATAAAAAATTTATCAGAAAAACATGTGCTTCTTGTCTACCAATTAAATAAGATCATTTGCTAAGAATTGAATGATGCAATATATATGTATTTTCTTTTAGTTCATGTAAGAGATTTGCATTTAACAAATCCATTTAAAACACTTCAGTTAAAATTTGAATAAGAAGGTCAAATCACAAATTTAAGCAACTGTATGGATCAGAGTAAAAGCCTTCAAACTATAAATGGACACCTTTATAAACAAAAAGTACAATTTTATGCATAAATTTATCTTTTTATGCATCATTGTACATTTAAATGAAGGATTTAAATGTCATCCTTATTTCATCATAAGGTTTTTTTTTGTCTTATATACTTCATACCATAAATCGCTTAAAACTCTTGCAGATATCATAAAAACTTCATCATACTCATCACACCGATAAAATTTTTATTTTTTATTTATCTTGGCGAAATAGGCATCAAATTTGCTTATTTTATAAGCAAAAGGCAGATAAATACTATTTTTAATGTTCTCAGTTGAAAAAATTATATTACGTAATTTTTGAAGCTGATACATACTAAATTAAAAAAATTTTCTTAATTTTTGATCTTCTAAATTCATATTATACATTTCTGCGACCCAAAAGTCACTTATTCTATTTGCTAAAGTGATATATTGATCATCTACAAAATTTAACTAATAATTTTAAATACATTTTCATTTAAAAAACATGTAAATATTATATCAAAAAAAATCAATCTAATATATTTTTATAGCTTATTTGAGTATATTGGAGAAATAATATGATTAAATTTGTTGAATATAAATTAAATCGGCTTGCAATGTTACACATGCATGTCATTTGGCAAGGATTTTTATTTATGTACAAACAAATTACTTAAATTCTTCATGAAATCGCAAATGAATTGTTATGCACATAAGAGCTGCAAATAGAATATACCTATACATTTATATATCTTTATATTTTTTTAAGATCATAGTTAACCATGTAATCGATTTAGTAAGTTATTAGATAAAGTATTGATTTATACCTCTATATACAGCACTTGATCATTAATAACATTTTAGCAAGCTTTTACACATAAAAATACTTCTTAATATATTTTAGTAAGTTAATACATATCTTAGGTTTGAAATGCATTTTTGTGTCAGAAAATTACTATTTATGCGATTCTCTACAATTCGTTAAATTTAAAAATATTAATTCGAAATTTGTTTTTTAACCTACATCTTGCCTTATATTGAATGCGGTGTCTTGACAACAAAAAAATTCAGGAAATACGTTTTTAAATTTATAAAATTCTGCATAATTTAAATCTTCTTACTATTTATATAATCTAAAATACATGTAATATTTAATATAATTTTTGGCACATCTGGTAGATATGTTTTATTTATAAGCTATTAAAGAATGCCTATTTAGTTAGCAAAACTAATTATTCAGAAAAAAATTACTTTATATATTTAATATGCAAAATCATTGTTTCGTCTTATGTTTTTGGTATATTTTTAAAAAATAGACAGATATTACAACAAACAACTATAATATATAAAATATAATTAATTATGCATGAAACAAGTTTACATCAAAAAGTTATGCTTATCAACTTTTGAAAATATAAATCATAACATTTCGAATTGTGTAATTTGAAAGTATATATTTGAATGTGCCTACTTTCCAGGGTTGAATTTTAGCAGTATCAAGAAGTATTATTTTTGTCAACAGTACAGTAAATTGTTTCCCTGGCAGCATATTTAATATAAAATTGTTTTGCATGCGTTTTTAATTGAAAGTGTCTGCGCAGATTAAAATATATATGTTATTTAGGATCGTTTGTAATTTTATGAATACTTTTTATAAAGCTGGCTCCTTTAATATGCATTTTGAAAAATTTGAGCTCAGTAAGATAATATTATTTTATAATCATAGCCAAGAAATTTGAAAAAAGCGAACTAATATTGATCATTATATTAACGACTAAAAGGGACAGATTTATTTACATAAAGCAACAAAAGTAAATTTTACCCGGACTATATATTTCTTGCTTTAGTTATCGTCTATCAACACATGAATATCATGATTTTTGTGTTTTCTTTAAAACAGTTAATGTATGAATAATATTTTTTTGCCGATTTTAGCATGAGTTAAATAATTAACACACTTTATTAAACAAAAAATTATATGTACTTTATTGTAAGGATTGATTGAGCACTTAAAAAAGTAAAATTTCTAATATTTTCAATGTTTTTTTATGCATTATAAAACCATGTAATTTAGAAATAAGCCAAATACAACTAAAAACACATGAAAAGAGTGTTAAGACTAAACATAATAGCATATGTAATTTTTTTTATTTTTGAACTAATTTATATATAAATTTGCTTTAAAAATTTGTATTCTGTTTTTATTACGAGATCAAAGATATATTTAGGGTTTTTATAAGCTAATATCATGCAAATTAATTGTAAAAAATACATTCACATGTATAAAAAATATAATATGTATATCAAAATATAATTGCAAGCTTTGAACTTTATCTTATAAAATAAACAGTTTAAATACTATTCCAGTAAAATTTGATACGTTTTTATACAACCATATGATTTATTCACTATAAAACTAGCTTCATTTTTATATTAATAAAAAAATATGCTATAATCGAAAAAAAGCATGTTACTATTCTTGTGTATTTACGCATTGACTTTTTACATAGAAAACTTAGTTTCTTATAAATAAAAAGTTTGCTGTCTCGTATAAAACGGTTATAGACAAACTAAGAATAGAAAACTTTTTATAATTAATAATTTTACATTCTTTTTCTGTTTACTGGATCATTATAATTTTATTTATAAATTAAAAAAGATATCTATTATAGATATACATAAAAATACATCTAAGAAATGTGTTTAGTATTACTTCATCGAAGGATGGAGAATAATTTACAATCATGATTCTATAGATCAAGTCTTAATACATTTTAATGAAAATCCATATAAAAATCACTTCCTTAATAAATAAAAAGTTAAAAATTAATGTATTTCTTATTAAAATATGATGGCTTAAACTATAAAAGATATCTAATTAAAACCCTTCCTGTTATGATATAGTAATATTTTCAAGAAATTTTAGAACGAGCAAAAATCTGACTTTCTTCTATAATTTACTAATTACAAGCTAATATTTACTTTATTTTTGTGTCATTTATATGCTATATACGATCTATTCTCAGAATCATTGATTACTGCGATTGAAACTAAAAAATTGGAAATATAATACGAATTTATGTTATTCTCCATGATGAATTCACTATTTATCAGCAGAACATATATTGAAAAATCAATCCGGATTATTAGAATATATCATATTTATTCTAAAAATCGACATGTAAAACGACCAATATTATATTCAAAATAAAATTTACTTGTGTTAAATTTATTGACAGATGTTTTATCTATTTTTCTGCAATATTGAACTATGACAAAGCATATTTTGTAATGATTTATATAAAAACCTTTTTAGCAAATTTTAAAAATCGTAATAAAACAGAAATATCAATAAAAAAAATTGTTGAAATCGTATGAAAAAAAGATTGATGTATATACGTTATTTATTTTGATATGAAGTTTTTGGATCTTATAGTATGAGATCCTTTGATCATTTAACAATCCAAATCCTTTTTGGATTATAAAATAGTATAATTATATGGATAAAAAAAGTTAATAATAGGAATGCAAAGCTTTTATAAAAAAACTACAACAATATTAACCCTTTATATATTGATGCTATACCTTAATTGCTGACATTACTTTAAGTAACTATAGGTTTGTTTTCAAATAAAGTGTGTTTATCTGTTAAAACTATGATTGTGCTCTTTTTTTTTACGAAGTATAATATTATATATGTTTTTAATACTTAAATTTTTTTGTGACTTTTAATAGTCTTTTTTTTTGTATGTCGCTAGCAATAAATAATAATATTAAAGTTGAATTTTTATAGTTCGAAGTGTCTGGTATTTATAAAATCAAAAAACGGGGGCTTTTATTATACAAAAGGTATAAATGGTCAAATTTACAATTTAAACCATGAATCTTATACATTTATGTAGCAGAAACTCTTGTCTATCTCTGGTTTATAAACGGAAAACAACTAAATTAAAATATTTGAAATAGAAAGAAAAATGGCTTCACCTTTCTGGGTAAAAAATATATCTCATTATTTTATTGTAAATTTATACTATTTTGTTTGATTTTTAGTTGATATTTAAAGATATTTTTTCGGTGTAATAAATAGCAATACAGTTTTATTCAGTATAAATTTGAATTAAATGATTACAACAAAAAAGCTTAAAAACTATTTTCTGTCTATCTAAAATTTAGACTATTTTCGCAAATTATAGAAGTAAATATTAAACAACTAATGGGGTGTTTTAATCAATTATATCTTTTGAAAGTCAGTTCTATTCGATTATGTTTTTTTTGTGTTATGAAATACAAACAAATTATAATGCGTTATATATGAGTACACTAGACAAATATAAATATTTTTATAAATCAGAAAATAATTAAGATTTGTGTGTAATATAGTGAACATACCATAGTATAACATAAAATTACAATCAGTTTATCCATCACATACGTTACATTGTATCTAATACACTTTTAATAAAATAAAAGATCAATATATAACTAAATTTGTCTCCAAAGATCTAAAAAATCATGTTTTGTATTATTTTTTACGAGATAAAAATTTTATAAGCGTAAATTCTTCGCATATAATTCGACTTTTATTATTTATTTCTCGACAATTTATATATATATTGTACGATTAAAACTTAGTTTAAAAGATACACTTGTATGGTAAAAATTCAAAACAGAAATGTAATAACAATGAGTGGGGAATTTTATTATAAAAAATTCAGTTAAATATAAATTAAAGCCATGATATATAGATTAAAATATTTATGCGCATGTTTTGTCGAAAAAAAGAATAAGGCAATAAGAAAACATTGTAATATCCATTATAAGAACTTATTGACCAAAATATAGCTTCTAAAAAAAGTACTTAGTTTATAATCGAACGTGTGGAATCTGAACATGTATTTATATAAATATCTATTTGTATGCTAATATATTTGTTGAACATATTATCTATAGATAAATTCTATTCGACGGTAAATAAAATAACGAAGCGTTTATTATTGAATTCTATTCTATTTATGCAGAAAAATATAATA
Source organism: Rhyacophila brunnea (assembly GCF_057557595.1). Lineage (NCBI taxonomy): Eukaryota > Metazoa > Arthropoda > Insecta > Trichoptera > Rhyacophilidae > Rhyacophila > Rhyacophila brunnea. The sequence goes on along the minus strand of NW_028233338.1, from coordinate 1,620,312 downwards.
CGCATGCTATTCGTTATAAAAACTTGCAATTTTTTATTTTATTGAAACATAAATTATTTTTTTATTATAGCTGTTTATGCGACTTAAATTTCATTCAAATATAAATAAGTTATATTCATATCTTTTTATAGCAACTTTTTATTTTGAGTAAAAAGCTTTTTTTTTGTAAATAGAAGTTTCTGTGTAGTGATATTGATCAGTTTTAGCAATATGTTCATTTATCTTAGATATAGAATAGCATAGAATAGCATAAAATTTTAAACAAAACAAAGGATAAAATCTCTGTATAATTAAGAATATATTGGATACGACATACAAAATTTAAGTGCGTAATGCATATTTTTTTAATGATGATTTACATTTTTAAAATCCTGCACATGAAAAAATAAAAAAAAATCTCATTATAAAATAAAGTTTATTTGTTTTTTAGACTTGAAATACATAAAAAAATGAATTTTAAAAAAGATATTCTTCCCTAATAGTAGAAATAAAAAATACTTTATAGAAAATGTATATAAAGAATTATAAATGTAAAAATAATCTTCATTTTTATATTAAATAAGAATTTCGACTATAATATATTTTTTTCTATGTAATTCGCAGACTACATTTCAATTGAATTTTTTTCCTGAATATTTTAAAATATAATATAAGCTTTCAAATGGCAAAAAATATGTAAATGTAATATATAAAACTCGCAAAGTTTACATAAGATAATTATAAATAGGAAAAAAACATATTTTTAAGAAAGATTTTCAAGTATTCTGTCGATTTAGACATGTACTATGTTCAATATGATATAATGCATAGCAATGAAAACAAAAATATAAAAAGTGAGGTTATATTTTAATTAAAATTATTTAGATCATTTTTATTTGGTATCTTTTTGATGACGAATATGCATATTTACATGATAAATTAGTCAATTAGTCTTAAATACGCACATTAATGCTTATCGGGTAGAAAACTATATGTAAAAACGATTCGGGAATACAGTATATTGCACCTTCGTACAATTTTTCAGCACACACGCCTCAGAAGCATACTTACTTAAATATTATGCTGACTACTATAACAAAAAGCAAAGTGAATTATATTTTTAAATTTTAAAAACATCAAAATCATTATACTTATACGGACTATCAGTATCTTTTTATAAAATTTATATTGGTGCATATATTGTTATTTATTATAAAGCTAATTAATATTGGTTTTTATCATGTATGGTATATTTAGAATAGCTTAATCATACATATTTAAATATTTTTATATACTTTAAATTGTACTTAAACATTGAATACGAATATATTATTATATTTTTTATAGGATAATGAAAAACCAATAAAAAATGACAAGGAAGACGTTTTTATATGTAAAATAACGTATAAAAAATCAAAAAAACAAAAGGGGTTTTTATTATAAACTATTGAATAAATTTGTATGTTGGTAGATTTCATGAAGACCAGAAGATATATTATTATGAAGTTGACAAATGAAGATTGAAATATGCATATCGACTATATGTGACTTAAAAACCATTAAACTTGGTATATATTGAATGAAAAACGCACGTAACGGTTTACTTAAAATTTATGAATGTGATATCTTTGTTAATAGAATGAACAAAAAAACAAATTTATGTCCAACGATAAGAGTATTTTCATAACATTGCACATGCTAAAAGGTAGCTATATATAATTAATACAATTATGCTCTAATTACACTAAAATTGCCTTCAATATACATATAAGAATAACTAAACAGGATTACATTAACCGCATTTATTTGAACGAAATAAAGTCTGCGATTTAAACTTTTTTCGGTTTAAATAGAACGCAAAATTAAAATATATCAGGAATTTCGGGTGTTTTTAATCATATACAAATCAAGAATATTATTTTTTTAATTTCATTAATCTAAGTTCGAACAATTCAACATCCTGATTCTTAGGTTCGTAAAAGATTCATTAAAAATTTTCAACATAAAAAGTCACTTTAAAAAATATACATTAAAAATATCTATAAAAATACAGAATTGAATATCTGCGGAAATACAAATAAGTCTATATTTATTTTATTATTTTGTGCAATACAAAAAACTAGACTAAAGTTATATCAAATAATAAAATATGTTGATAAAAAATGCCGCTTGTTAAAAATAAACAATATAATATCAATTCATAGAAACAGAGAGCAGCAGTAAAGCATGGAAATTTCGATTCATTTTTTAATTTGTAAGATAAACAATAATGCTAAAAGATTTCTGAAATTAGGAAATAGCGTGAATAAATCGGACAAAAAACATACAAAAACATAGTCAATCGAGCAAAACAAATATTACTATTATATGCAGTTTATAGAAATAAATATAAGCTCAAAGAATCAGCGAAAATTAACAACTGCCATGATATAGCTTAAGCATTAAAAAGGTAAAAGCAAACATTTTAAATAAAATTTAATTATAAAAAAATCATGATTGTAAATATGATGATTCTATATATAAAATATATCAGTTCTTAATGAGACAAACTTTAACTATTGACTTTTTTTTACTAATAAAAATAATATTCCTGGCAATAATCAATATATGATACCTATTTTCTCAATGAGAATAATCTACCAGTTATTCACTGAGGTCTAAAAAATTTTGATAAAATAAAAATAAATGTAAAAACTTATAAAATTATTATAAAATTATAAAAATCGTAAATTTCACTTTTGCAATATAAGGTAATAAAATCAATTAATTCAATGATTTATGTTCAGCAAGCTGCAATTTTTTTTTATATTTAATAAAATGAAATGTTGCACTTTATGTCATAATAGACGGAAATTTGGATCTTCTGCTTTTAATTTTAACAAAATATCTTATATAATTCATGTAATGGCTGCGATATACCAACACATGAAAAAAAAAATATTATATACAAAACAGTATAAAGATAAAGAAGTGTCAATTTAACAAAAATACAAAAATTGTCGACAAAATATACTATATCATTTCTTTTTTTGTTTATAAATTCCTCTGTAGTTTTTAATATAAAAGCATGTAGAAAAAATCATAGCGTACTTGTCAGATGTTTCTTATTATTTTTTATAAGTAAAATTGTTACGGTTAAGACTTTTTTGGCATCTTTTGTGTTGCTTTTGATACAATTTTTATAGATAAAAAGCAAAACAATATAAAGTTTTATACATCCACAATTTCATTATTTACTATTTATATATTCTGAATAGGAATTTTAAATAAAACGAAATCACAAGGAAATCAATTCTTTTTATATAATAGAATAACTATGAATCTTTATAATACATAAAAAAAATTCACTTTTTTTGGTACTATTTTTATGATCTTTGCAGAATATAACATAATTACATCGAATTGCAATGCATAATTGAATTTGTATTTTGCAATAAGCATTCTTTTGTGCCTTTAATGTAAAATATGGACTTTTAATATATGAATGTCACTTTTTTCGTGGTAAATATATTTTTCAAATGCCATCCATTCCATATCTAGAAGCATGTGCAAAAGCCATCATCTATATACTCTAAGCATATAACTAAATTTTAGTTACATGTACATCAACTTGGAATATAAAAAATAATTGAAATAATTATAGATTTATATTTTACATTTTTTTAATGTTGTTATTCAACAAATTAAAAAAACAAATATATTTTTTTTATCTTTTCAAATATGTCCTGTATCTTCAGATTTTAACATTAGTATTCTATATAGAGGTATTATAGATATACATCTGCCGAGTTATAAGAATATAGGATCCTTTCAGTTCTCAAGCTCATAACAAACAGAGGTTTTTCTGTAATATTTATCCGTCTAGTCTTCGCAATCAGATTATCAATATTGTATAATATAATAAAACGCCATCCTCGCAACTATCCACCCTTTTATAAAGTTCAAAAAAAGCAATCGATCAGCAATCTAGATAATATAAAATATACGGGTAGCTTTTGTATGATGTATAAGATATTCTATTTTTTCTATATATTTTTTTTGCTGGTTAAAAGATCTTAAGCATATCATAATGCCATAATAAAGGTTTTTAAAATTGTTCCTAACTCAAATAACAATACTTTTAGTATATTATTATATGCTACGGTGTCTCTTCCTATAAATTTTTTTGGAATTATGGCAGGAATCTCCAGCGAAAATTTTAGGCCAAGGATAAAAAATTCAAAGAAAAATCTATTTAATAGATATTTTTTTCGCAAAATCAAGATAGAATGCTGTAAATATATACATATAAAATACGAACAAGTATAGGTATACCTAGCCATCAATACATTATCAATTCTTGTAAGCAAGCAGAAAAACCACCTCTCATTACTCTGAAGCTATCATCATCTTTAAACTAGCTGAAACGCCTATTAGTCAAAAGAAGCCACAAACTGATCTATAAATGATTCGGAAGAATACAAAGATAAGGCTGAAAATAAGTTAATAAAAAAATATAATGGAATCTCTAAATGTTTTATGTGTTTAGCATAAGCTATTTAAAATGCATCAAATGCTCTGATCGATCATTTCTAGATTAGAAGGCAGGTCTGCAATCAAAAAGTAACTGCAACGAAAAGAAGGGGAAAAGCACATACACGATCGAATTTTTAACATTATGATAATTAAATATCGTTATAAAAACAAAAACATTCTTAAAGGTTAAAGCTTAAATAAAATTATATCTATTAAGAGTTTGAAAGAATCACAACAGTTCCTTGAACATCAGTTTTTTTAAAAAATAAACATCGAACAAAAATATGTGACCAATATCCATATCACAACCTAACGTCCCCTAAAATGTTAAATATACCAAAATCTAAAAGCTGTATAGAGGGGTTTCTCGAAAAATGGTATAAAAACCAGCTGCGGAAGAATTAAATATTGTTGTAATGCAAAAAAGCAAAATTCAAAGTTAATATTACCATAACATAGAACTGACATCTTACGAAATAACTTAAATATATAATTGCTGTGAAATAATTAAGCTTTAGAGCAATATCGTGCGACAATATATGTCAATACTGAGAAACAGATTGATTTTCTAGGGGTGATCAGCAAGAACAATGATAAGACATGAAATATAAGGCTAGAAATAGATGAATAAATAAAAAAAAATAACACAAAAACGTAAATTAAAATAAATAATATTTTTTAATAAGCTGAAATCATAAAAAAACACACCTTATGTGTTTTGTTAATCACAATTACTATTTTCAATTATGTAATCTATATCTACATAACCGGAAAGCCCAACAGTTTGTCGGTAGAAGCAACCCCTTTAAAAGAAAAATAAAAATTGGACTGTATCTTATTAGAGTTTTTAAAAATAAATATGACCAGAAATAAAAGTGGTTAAAAACAGATAAATTTCCGATTTATGATATTTAAAACCAAAACATACATTCTCTAAAAAGAAAAAGTATAAGTTTAGAAATGTATGTGATAAATGTATAAAAATACACAAAAACTGCGCAATTGATAATGTAAAACACATGATACTAATATATACGCTGCGATAAAACTAGATTGGATTAATCTGAATAGTTCAGAACGCTATAGTACAGGACATGATTACATCGTTAAGATAAATAGCGATCAAAAAACAAAGCCAAATGGTATAGAGTTTAAATAAAAAAAGTTTGACTGGAGGATCATGTGTAGTTTTTAGGCTGCATATTAGCGTTAACATATAAGAATCAATTATTTTATAAAAATAAAAAATAAAAAATGAGACGAAACACTGAGTGAAACAAAGTATGAAATAATCAAGAAGAATATATATAAAATTTTTTAGTACAAGGTGACAGCTTAATATCAATATCATTAGTATTTTGATTGAATTCAGTTTTTTGCAGATTATAAGAAAAAAATATATCACAGGCAATTAAAATATAAATTAAAACACCGAAACTACTAATTTTGCATATTAGTGTCTAAAAAAATTGTGACAAAAAATACAAGTAACTTTATACCGCTGTCTTAGTAAGTAAAAACATTTTTCAAATGTATTGGGATGAAAAAAACATATCAATGTCTGCTACTAGCAACGAAAACGCAAAGATATTGCAACATTCTAGGCAGAAAAAATGTATTTTGATACATAAAAATATTAAGACTTATAAATGGATGCAAAACCAGAAACAATGATAAAAATTTATGTTTAAATGGATCAAAACTTGAAGTCAAAATAACTTTCGATTTAATGTTGATGTACGCATTTTCTTAACATGCAATATATTTTACCAAATACTACGCAAGGTTATTTTTGCTAGAGTCGTAAATTTATATGTGCATGTCATATAAATAGAACATATATAATGCAAAACATAAATAAATATGCAACAAGCCTAAATAGAATAACTCCACAACAAAGGAAAGGAACCTGAGCGTTGTCTTGAAAACATAAAATTAAAATTAAAAGATATTCATTCAATACTAAGATACTAGATCAATACAGAGTATAAACAAATAGGAAAGCGGATCTGCGCAAATGAAAAAAAGGCAAAGCCGATAAATATAATCTATTATATATATAGAAAATACGAAATAGTCTAACTAGATTGTTCTGAGCTGTAAAATAAGCATAAATAAAGTTAAATATGTAAAATAAAACAAAAATACTACATATAAAAGTCTTCAATGTGCAAAATAAATCAACGCAAGAGAAAATAGGAACAACAAAGAGGCTACATTGGAAATTGCTTGTGAATGGACCTAGCTTGTGTCAATGTATTTCTAGTGTAAATATTGTATAGGTGTGCGAGAAATATGCTTTCACTGTAAATACTCGTTAAAAATTGTCGATCACTCAGCAAACAGATGTAAAAAAATATTTTTTCTATCATTTTACAAGAATAAATAATTAAAAGGATCAGTTTCAGTACTTTAATATAGCACGCTAATATAATTTGAAAAAAACCAATAAAAATTAGTCTAAAATCAAAACAAGAAAAAACAAAAAACATATGCATGAAGATAAAATAGAGACATGAATTAGAACTTGAATGTAAATTATAACGTGATACGCGAACATGTTAAATATCTAAAAAGAATATCTGTATTATACCATATAAATTATTGTGATTAGTATTGAAAATTTAAAAAAGTTTAAAATATATATACTAAAAGTTAGATCTGCTAGAATGCGTTCTGTCCTATATTTACAAGTGCAAGATATAAATTTTCGTTATTTTTTAACTTTGGATGATGTGTAACACAATTCCATACAGAAATCAGAAAGAACTCGAAGTAACTAACTTAATTGTGAATATATACAAACCTTAGGATTATAACAACCCCTTGAATTGTTAAGTATTTACGGAGGACTCATAGTAAAAAGGGCTTAAGAGATGAAAAAATCGCCTAAAGTATTAATACTCTGTGTGCACGAAAGGTCTACTAAGGTGCGCTTTATAACACAAAATTAAGTTACAACGTATTTTACCTATGTTGTGCTGACATTTTTTTAGATATTCTTGCTTAAAACTTTTATCTGTGTAAATAAAAATACCAGCGATTTGAAATCCAATATTTATTTAGTAAATATGTATAATGAATTCCAAATAAAAGAGTTAGAATACATATATAACGTTTGAGACTATATCCATTTTTTCTTTCATTTGTAATCCATCAATCAACAGCTAATACGTTATTTATATATTTAAAAACTCGGTATTTTGGGTTTATTTTGTGTATTTACTGCCATTAAATCCTTTTTTGTTAAATAACCAGAATCCAAAGTAGTTTTTAGTAATTTTTAGTTCTAATAAATATAATTTCATGATTTATTGTTTAAGAATTAGGATGTCTAAATCTAAATGACTCCATATTTTATGATTAATTTTTTTTTTATTTCTATTCATTTTTAATGCATCTGATTATAAACACTTAAAATGAAAGGTATAAATATTTTTCTTTAGAATTGAGGAATTAAAAATTGAAAGATATTTTAAGCAAAAAATTTATGACAAATTTAATTTTAATAATTAAGCTTATAAATTATAAATTAATTTAGTACTTAAACTTTTCGTTGATCAAAAAAGATCCTTGTAATTCACTAGAATACAAATATAATAATTTAAATCTGTTTTATATGTATAATATATAGGTTTGATGTTTATAGTAGTATTATTATTTTGCAACTGTAAAATTTATCGTTTATTGTTAGGTTCAACGTTTAAATTTTGCTATTTTTTGTATAAAAAACACTCGGAATATTGAGATTTCCTCAATTTTCGATTTACAAAATATTTTTTCCAATATAAGAATTAATTTATTATTTAATTTTTAGAAATACATTAATTCTAATGCTAACATTAGAAAATATAGGTTTTAATTAAGTGTAAATCATAATATAGATAAATCATAGAATTTACTTTAAAATACTTCTAATAATCAATATTATTTTTTTATTTTTATTTATTTATTAGTATATTCTGTTAAGTACAGCCAATGCCGTAATATTGCAGCTGGGTAGTATAAATATTTAGGCCAGAAATACTATTACGCAAATAAAACACACTTTCATTAATGACCTTTGACTGATTTAGTTTTAGGCCCGCATTATTGGCCTGCTTTGCAAGGCGTTTTCGCCGCCTCGTCTTGCGGGTTTCCTTGACCGACTTCTGAGATTTTTCTGCCCCCAAAAGCTTCAAGGATGTATCCTCATCTTTAAAATATTTATCTTTAAAAATATTCTTTCTATCTATCTTTGTAAAATATAGAATATCGCCAACACTAAATTTTATATTTAGTTGACTTTGTCCCCCTAGTGCTGGGAAGACATTTGCAAGGGTTAAGTCCGAGCAATCGCTGTAGACTACCTCCCCTATATATTCTCTATGATTGTTTAACACAATTTTTATAAAAACTGTGCTTAGCGAATTTTTTATTAATTTCATGTCATTCATGTAATTTAAAAAAGGTTTGTTTATTTTAAATTGATATTCTAGATAGGGATAAATTAAATTAAATTAACATAAATGAAAATTATAATTATAATTATTAAAAATATTTTAAAACAACTTTGAAAGAATAAGTAAGTATATTTTATTCGAATTGATTTCTTTTGAATTTATAAAAGGGGTGTTTGAATCACATCAAGTAAGTTTTATCCAATATAATTATATGAATAAACCTTACAGAATATTTATCTAGCAGAAATATTGCTATCCATATCGACTATCTAGAGTAAAAGCCTCTGTATAATGTTATGGTTTACAAAACTGATCTACTGTATGCTAAAAGAAGAACTTATGTAATTATATTTACAAAATATAGAAGATATACAAATAAAATAATCAGTTTGAAGCCTATATGAAATTTTTATAATAAATTATAAATTCAATGATATTTTTTATCTACAACACAATATTTCAAATGAAATATTTTTGTAATAAATTACCAGTAAGACGCTTTATTTCTCAAATTTAGACAATCTGTTAAAAAGGATCTTTCTATTACGTAATAAATAGATATTTTGCATATCAAATAGTTCTTGATTAAGAAATTGTATTTTTATTTATGATTGGAATTTTATATCTCCAATTTAAAACCAAGGCAGAAATTTGATTAAGGTAAACATTACCATATATGCGAATGCTTTCAAAATTTTTCTTTGAAAATTAATACAGCAGTTTTTTGGATTATCATAGCATATAGTGAAAAACGAAATTGAGACATATATTCAATTATAGATGGGGGAATCCCTTGTACTAAATGGTATTGATTAAATAAGTTGCAATAAAAAACACATTGAAGAAGTAACTATTTATATAGCTTATAAAAATGATTTTCGCACGGAGCATCGATCAAGTTAAGCTTTAAGAAGGAATATGAAGTTAAAATAACAAAAATAACCCGATAAAATAAATTATATTAATTAATATCAATAATATAACACTGTAATTTGACACCTCAAAAGTTAAAATTGACAATCTAATATCTAAATATGAATGTTTCAAATAGAAAACACCTCTCAATTGTATCATAATACGGTAAATATATTTTATATTAATATATATGCTTTAAAAAGATTTCTCTACATTCAAATTTATTGAAATAGCACTTTTTCCAGCCAATGGGATTTTAACCCTTTATATAGACATTTGATAAAATGCTTTAAACACATAAAATATTTTTTCTAGAGATTATATTTTTAGATGATCCCCAACGAATTCTATTTGATATTCATTTAATATTTCTTTTCGCATTATAAATTATAAAACTCAATGATAAGATAATCTTAATGTTTACTATTCAAAAAATAAATTATATGCTTCCCTAAATAAACAGATTTTTTTTTAAAAACCAAAGTTTAATTCTACGGACGCAAAATATTGTAAAAATATACTGCGATAAATTTTATATAATAAAATATAATTTAAATCCACAAAGAATAAATTTAAAAGCTTGTATGATAATTTTAACCTGAACATAATTCATCATGGAAGTAATTGACTATGCAAGCTTATTTGTTAATTTATTAATTGACAATAAAATTGTTTTAAGTGAAAAATATCATATACATTAAAACATAATTACCAGCAAATAATATTAAGCGTGAATTTTCATGGATAATCACGAAATTAGAGGAATATAACCGATTAAAATATTTTTTATAACCTTTTAATCATTTATATTTGCCTGAACAACGTTTTGTGATCAGTATAATGATGTATTTGACAGAATTATGCCTTTAGATAAAGCCTATTTCTGCTCTAAATCTGAATTTAAAAAATTCCAAATGGATTGTTTGACAATTCCACACATACCTTTGTATTTTCAAAATTCGAAGACATTAGTCTTGCTTACACTTATTATTTAATAAACTATGCTTTTTTGTCATTTGATACCTTTACGTCCTTATTGTTAGAATTATCCATAAAAAATGTTTCAAATCTAACTAGACAAATCAATATATCAATATATTTATCTATCAACCGTAATTCATGGGTGTTTATCTCAACCTATAATATATTGATCAACATCTGATCCAAACAAAAAAATTATTTGAAAATAGAATTAGAAATATACTTGCATGATTAATTTCGAATAAAAAAATAAAATCATTTAACCGTTGTTGTAACGATACATTTTACATGAAGTATATATGATAAATAGGGTTATTATCTTTGTGATTTTAGTTATCGTAACCAGTATTCTAGTGAATTAATTAATAATGGCCTATATGCATTATAAGGCAAATACACAAAAATTTTAATTAGATATTACAATCAGGTTTAATTGTTGCTAATTCAGTCTCTTTTCTAATTTATTTGTTGATTAATGTAAATTTTTTTATTTTAAAAACATATTCATAGTAGAAAACCGTATTTTCTACAAGATTTATGTCATTGTAAAGTTATTTTCAGTTTTTATTCGCTTTTATACTATTTTTATTTTTGTATCTCACGTGTTTATCTATATTTTTTTATAATTTTGGCTTTGTAAATAGATAGATAACTCACGTTATAAAATTAAAAAAATTTCTTAGATAAGTTATTAATTTACTATATATGCACCTTTTGGTTATAATATTATATGAGCTATAAATATGGGGAAGGAATCATTTATTTGGCTATATTTATAAAATTATTTCTTTTTTTGAAACTTTATAGCCAATTTAATTTAGATTTACCTAATGTGCTCAAGGAGAAAATATAAATCACTCGATAATCTTTGAATAAAATCTTCTGGTTAAAAATAGTATCAACCCAAATATTTCTAAAAAAGAGAAACTCGATAATATTTAAGTATTTGATTCGCATATATAATTGGCATAACAAATATACTATGCCGATAATCTTGTTCTAACATCCACCAATAATCTTTTGTGTCAAATAATTTTTAAAAATTCCAGTAAATTAGCACTGGTTGAGTGGTATTAATATTCAAGCTAAGCCCTTAATTGTGATGATTGAAGATAAGGGTAGATACACATAAAATAATAGTGCATTATTATAATGGCGCCCGGCTGCAATGGATACAGCAAACACTTCTAGACATATCGAAGTAATAGAAAGCTTTCAGCTATAAAAGTATACTTGATTGATGCGCTGAAACAATTTAACTCGATATTCGAACTCATGTGCACGTAATCGAAGCCAATATTGGTATGATGAGATTGTTTTCTTTGTATTTACGACGCTGTATGTGGTCAACACTGTTAGTTTTTTTATATAAATACCAAAAGTTTGATATTTGAGGACTGCAACCTATGAATAGATTCGATTAACATAATCCAGGAATTATTATCTAGATTTTAATGTTTTCTTTAGCATCTGATTATTTTTCAAATGACAATTTAACGTTTCTAATTCATTTTTTGAATATTTTTAATCATGTAAAATTTTAAAGCGTTTCTCAAAAAATGAAATAAAAATTTACTTTCTTCATAAATACATAATTTTTTTCAGTTCTATCTTTACATATTTACCCTGTAATATTCAAATCGACCTGTAGTATTATTTTAATCAAAATTATATGGTTAAAAACCTCTTTCAAATATGGTTATTATTGCATTTGAGAATTAATAATATCATTCTCGCGCATTTTTATACATAAATAATGCTGGCTTGAATATAATTATTATTAAAACATTATGTTAAATCAATATTAAAATTCAAATTATAGCAAAATTATGTATTTATTTGACAGTGAAGTTTGCAATTCTAAGAAAGATTAAAAAAAATATCATGAGTTAATTTTTAAAAACCAGACGATTAGTAGATTGACTATATTTTTATATGGCTATAGAAGGTTTTAAACTTATTCGATTGAAGAATGTCGGAGAAAAATGTGAAAATTAAATGTAAAAGAAATTATAAATTCACAAATTTTTATTTTTGAAATATAACATAAATATTCATAGTAAAAAATTATATTTATTTTTAAGATGAATGAAATATATTATTGGTATATGGATATTTTTAATTATAAAATTCGAAAGTTATGTCTAATTAAATTTCTTCCATGGTCAAAATTTAATTTTAAAGTTTAATTATATATATAATTATATTATAACACAAAAAAATCATAAAATAAAGTTTCACGTTATAATATAACTTGATTTTTCTTTTTCATATTCACAACATAATATATAATATTGTTTCTAATTGTATATGAGCAGTTACTTTCCCATAATTGATATGTTAAAGTGTGATGTTTAAATGTACTGTCTAGTAAAAAAATTAGATATTATAATTTAAAACAACATGTTTTAGTTCATATTATAATATTTTCATATATCGCACCCTACCCTATAGATTTATATTTTCGTGTTTCAATTATCCTTGAATTATAAATTTTGATAAACGCCTCATAATAAAGAATATAGAAGTTGCAGAATCCGATTTTAAGCAAAAAGTAGTTTATAAAAGCTTAGATCCGATTGTAATATTAAGAAGGACGTCAAAATTCAAAAATTTTATCTTCAAATGGTGATAATAAGACCGGCAGAAATAAGCAAAGGTTTTTTCAACTTGATAAGTGGTATTAATCACAAATCGATAGATTTAGTTTTGCTCTCCAGAATGGAGAGCTAGAATTAGAAAGATGAAATTCAGACAGATAAGATCGATTGTTACGTAAAAAGGAGGAAAATTTGTTTGATGGTTCAGATTTCTATTCGGAAAATATTAATATAATTTCTAATTTTATAAATAATATTATTTCGGCAATGAAACTGTAAAAATATATTTTTCGAAATAAACATTTACAAAATAAAAATTTTAGGAATGAAAATATGTCAGATTGTATGTTAGAAGATCAAAATAAAATTGTAGATAGTAAAGAGCATACACAAGTTTCTTCTTGAGAAAAATCCCATCAGTATGAAAAATCTTATTTATGTGAGTTATAAAATGTTTCAATCTGATTCTGTAAACTTAGAAACTCTCACAATTATTATACCTTATCTGTGCAATACACTTTTTGATTGACAGAAAAACAGATATTCTGGCTATAAAATCTATACGAAAATAAGCAAGGTGTTAATTTAGTCGATGGAATAGGGTTGGGAATAACAATACAAATTTTTGCTTTTATAGGGTCGATGTGCGCTTCCGAACAATTAAACATGTTTTAATTTTATCACCATATACAGTTTAAGCCATATATTCAAAATATTAAAAGGTTATTGTACTTTTGTATGAAAGGAATGTTTCACAAATCATATATAAGAAAATTGAGCAAATAATAATAGAATGAGCGAAAATTTCCGCTGTATGTCTGTTATAAGACACACTGATCATCAATTTCTTACCTAAAGCTTTTATATGTTATTCTTGATGAAAAAACAAATTAAAACAAAAATGCTATTTTTCACAAAAAATATAAGTCTTTACCGTTATAGCCGGATTAATGTTCTGGGACACACATTCGAAATGATTTAACGGTTTTGAGGCTGTTAATCGTATTATTTCTTTGCCAACGTGATATACATTCAGATTTTCAATATAATTTAGAGATCCAATCAATAAGAGCTCTTCTTTTTCGGTGCGTATAAAGAAGCCACTGAAAGTGCATAAAAATGGGCGTGATTATGAGAGCTCTAATCGAACCCGATACTCATAGAAGAATAAAAAATAGAGTAGAATGCATATAATCGTATGATTTGGTAATCAACAATATATATAGAAAAGAAGTTACCGAGAGCTATTCAAACAAATGATAAAAAAGAAAATAAATACAATATAATGCAGAACAGGCGAAAATAGAATCTTAATATCTAATGCAATAAAAATTTTGTAAAAAGCAAATTTATTCACAGATTCAAATCGAACCGCCAAGAGAAAGCAAAGCATAAAAAAATGTGATTTTTATCTGCTACCTAGAATGTAGGATATAATCGTATTTATAGATTTGACTGACTACCAAAAGCAAATTAAAAATAAATTAAATAGGATTATTTTTAATAAATACGAAAAGCAGAACAAAAAATAAGGCATTTGTATTAATTTATTGAAAAATGCAATGAAAGAATTATAATTTGAAAAACGATACTGTTCTGAGCCCATTGGAAAAATTCTAATTCAGAAAAATCTAGTAAAATTTTAAAAAGAATGTATATAAAATTAAATAAAATGAAGAAGAAGGTTTGAAAGATGAAAGTTCTGTGATTTTTATGATGTCATATTTTTTTATTGGGAAGTAAGATATAGATAAATCCCGACTGGTTATTGAAGGGTCATCAAAGTGGATAAAATTGGGAAAAGAAAAATAAATCAGTTCCTATATTATAATAAAATTTTGAAAAATGAACAAAAGATGATTGAAATTGAAGTTAATGAAAAATAATATTACAAAAAGGGCGAAAAAACCAACCTTGGGGGCTAAACAAAAAACATTACATTATAAGATAACAATAAAAAGGTTATGGATTTTTTTCGACAGCTCGTTTAAGTGGATTAGGATTAAGCATAATTAGAGCAAGTATATTGATTATTTATGACTCAGATTTTAATCGATTGACGAATGATAAGCAAAAGAAAGTGCATAGGGGTTCTGGCACAAAATGATATTGTAATATATATTTATGCATAGGAATAATAGCAGAAAACTAATTGTAAGTTTTATAGATAACAAAGTTTTCAGAATCTAAGATTTCATCCTTTTTGAGAAGATGGTATCATTAATTTGTTTATACATGAAAAATCAAAGAAAATAAAGTGAAATTCAACGAAACAACATATATGTAAGCATAAGCGTAAAAGGCTAGGATAATAATGATGAATTGTGTTTTGTTCTAATTTATAATGTAGGTAACGAATTAAAAGAAAATTTAATTAAATTCAGAATATTATAAAAGTAGAATGATAAAGAAATACTTGACTTTATAATGAATAAAGAAAAAATAAAAAGTCAAACTCGCATTCTTTTTTTTTATTTCTTGATTATATTACGTAAAATATTTTAACGAAAACCTCGAAAAATCTTATTTTCAATATTTATTTATAAAAATAAGAAATACTATGAATGTAATTAATAGTGTAAAGGTTTCATCGTATTTAAAATGTTTCAATCCAAATTTTTTTTTCGATAATGTATACATGTATGAATTCATAACTTATTAAGCAAATTTTATTGCCACAGTAGAAAACATTATGCGCGCCCAACAAAAAATACTATTGAATAAAAAGCATTGAAACTTAAATATAATAACTAACTATTTATAAATTTACATATCTTAGTATTGAATATTTATTTAGCAAAAATTCAACGCTGCAATACAATTTTTTTAATATAAGAAAATATCAACAAAATTAAAACGTTGCCAATTTGTAAAAAAAAATTGCATATCTTAATATTATATATTTTATAGATTTGGTAAATTTTTATGGAAGAGAATCTTGTTGCAGAAAAAATAGTGATATAAGACCGTATATTGTTCAATAATAGAAGTTAGGGATTAAAATGACTTTGTTATTTTTGCATCACTCCAAAACTTGCAAAAAAAATAGTATATTATATCTGTGTGACAATTTAAGATAATATATGCAGAATAACGTATAATTTTTAAAAGATTATATAAAAGATGCTATTTTAGTGTTTTTTATTTATATTAGTTTCCTACAATATTAATTTATAAAAAATTACCCTATTTCGAACCCAAATATAAAAAATACCAGCCCTGTTGACAACTTCAATAAAAATTTGCAGTTGTTTCTTTTTTTTGCCTGATTTCTACCCTTTAATATCGATAACATGTATATGAAACACAAAGGTTTCATCTGTATTTTTTTTAAAAAAAAATATTCAGCTTTTCGTGTTTTTTAATATTCCGTAAACAGCAATTAGATATTATTCTCCATTAATAGGCGATACAGCGGACTATTTGAGAGCATATGAGATATAACAAAGTTTTGTGCTTTATATTTAAAAATCCATAAACACATATTGAGACTTAAAACAGACAAATACAAAGTTGTTTAAAACTGATATTTTACATTTCGGTAGTTAACCTTAAATTGTATAAAAGTATATCTGGTACATATTTTCTTTACTTCTGCGCAAAATCACTGTATTTTTTATTTTTCTTTCCACCTCACATACAAATATAATTTAAATTACATGGTTATAAGACAATCTACATCCAAAACTAAATTTAAATATTTTAGAAATATTCTGCATATTCTATATTTTATCTAATCTGTCAATTTCAAATTTTTTTTGTCGTTTATACATTATTTTTAAAATATATTCATCACATTTTTTTTGATGTGCTGTTTTAATTTATAAAATTTGAATTTGTAGAATCAAAAATTTATAGGTCTATTAAGAAATAATATAGAATATTTCTTCTTTTTTATTTATATTTACAGTCTTTGTCAAATTATTTTTTTCATTCAAGACTTTTCTTCTGTTCTTTCCACGATTGCATTTTTTGTGCATGATTATCTCTAGATGAAAATAATGGTTAAAAATCTATTACTATGCCAAAAAATTTATTGTTGTGCTAAAATAATATCAACAAGATATTTTTCGCTGAAAATCCCCTACCCTTTTTCTGTTATTAAAACACTACCATGCCCGATAGATGAAACATAGAATTACTACAATCTTTTTTTAATGACTTATCACAATTCTATACGATTTTCAAATTTTACTATAGAATACATGGTTTTTTGTTAATTTTATATTTCTTCAAATCTGATAATCTTGATTTATATTAGTACAGTATCTCAAAAATACAATCTGTTTATAGCTTAAAAGTGCGATCACTCTGAATTATAAATTTTAACACGATGAAATCGTTATTTAATTATTTTTTTGTATTTATAAACGTTTATACCGGCTAAACGTTAGTACATTCTATATTTTATTATTTATGGAATTTCCTGCGTAATAAAAGCAAGAATCTATTATATAAAAGCGAGAATAAAATTCATAATTATACTTTGTAAAGTCCATTAATATGTATTTCACTTGAATTCTTCCAAGTTTTGATTAATATTAAACTTTTAAAAAAATAGAATAATATTTGCCTATAAAAATTGTTTTGAATGACTTGAAAGTTTATCAAATGTGTAAATATACATAAATATGGAATTATTGTTTATAAAGAGTTTTTTTGGCATTTGCTAGTTTTATTGTTAGGTTTGTGTGCTTAGTCGCAAAATTTAATTGTTTATTAAAATAAACTTAAGAATATTTGTTTAAATTTGCAATTTTGTTCATAAAATATAAAATATATTGTAAAAAAATTGAGAATGTCGAGTATTACCATAAATATTCTCTTAATTACACTAGGTATAAAATAAAAGATATTTGTATGATATTTATAATCTTATTTTAAGACCAGAATAAAACGAAACTAGTATATAGATGCATAAGGCTTAAAAGCTATCATAATATTTTATTGGCACTCATTTACAAAATTAGGTTTTTCAAAATAAATAATGCTATTTTACGTCGTAAGATCAATTTTTAAAGAACAATAATAGTAATATAACTTACAAATGAGCAGTAAAAATATACAATAGCAATGCAAAAAAAAAATTATTGAATCTTTTATAGCCTTGTTCCGTAATCCATAAATTTAGTATTCTATATTTCTATGAATAAGAAAAAAATATATGAAGTATTCATAATGAAAATAATTAAAAAATAAAATTCTTTTTTTTATGTAAAAATCAGATTTTTTAAAACGCAATCTTTGCCGAACACTTAACATCGATAAAATAGAGATTTATTTATAAGCAAAAAATTAATGCTGGTTTTAGATGCATTATAATTATCATTTAAAATATTTGGATAAAAGGGTAATTCTATATATTCATTGGTTTATTTCACATTTTATTTTTTTTAAAAAGGTTTTGAACACAAATCGCTATGATAAACGATGGAATATCTATAAATCATAGTATTCTATAGCATAGATTATTTCCCGTAAAGATATACTTGGCCTAGTTTAAAATGAGAAAAAAAATTTGTTAGCTAATAATATAAAAATTAACTGTTTTTTCTTTTAAGGTTAAATAAAAGTACGTTAAGAAACATTCCAGAATCTATGTTTAACCGATATGAGCAGTTGATTACAAAATTGAAATATTTATGGAATAAAATTTTCTGATTACTCAATAAAGGTTTTATTATTGCAGCCTTTAGATTTTCAGTGGTTTATAGAAAAAAATCATCTAAGCTTTACTCGAGTCTAGAAAAATAATTATTGTGTCCATCTTGATTCAAAAAGCCTAAGAAGATCTAAAAGAAACTATGTCCTTAAAATTTATTACAAAAAAAAACTTAATTTCGATTATTAAATTACGTAATAAAATTCTTAAGTGTGCATTTTATACCCATTGCTCTAAAATATGTGAGAAAGTTATAAATTATTATATTCCTATGATAATTTCAAGTATTAACAATAAGTCTCAATCATTCTGACACTAATCTTATGTCATGGTTTTTTTATTTTGCAGATAATACACAGTTTGGGTTTAGGAAAATATACTGACGGTCAGTCTGCACATCCAGTTGTATAATAAATAAAATCTATTTATTTTTTGTTTTTCTCCATATATAAACATTATTATATGTTTCAGATTTTTTTTATTTGAGATTTCGCAAAAAAAACAAATTATTATCATGCTGTATTAATAGAATCAGAAAACGCTCAAAAATAATATAGAAAATATATTTAAGGCAATTAATAAAGAAATTAAAACTAAAATACACGGCCAGTTCTTGAACCATGTAGATTCTTTAATTATTATATGATAAATATATTGCATTCAAAATATTCCGTTTTGCTCTTTAATTACACATACTCGAGATTTAAATCTATTTATAGAAAATTTCTACAACTAAGATCATTACTTTTATTGTCTTTATCTTTTTGTAGCAATAATAATCTATTGCCAATCTTTTTTTTTGTGTTAATGTACATATTTGTAAAGAGTATAGGAAAAAAACTTTAGTAAGCGAACATAAAAGAGTTTTAATGCAAGATATGAAAATTATGTCGTAGAAAAGCTCTTAAAACTACATAGTATAAAATAATTGCGAGAATAAAGCTGGAACTATTTCACTATAGATTAAAGGACTTTTTAAAAACCAATTAAAAAGAGTGTACTCGTCAGAATGTAAAAAATTATTTAATAAAATTATTGATGATATTTGCTGTCAAAGAAAAAAAAATGCATGTAAATAGTTAATGAAAATATTTCAAATGCTTAACGTGTTTTATATGAATAACTTGCACAAAATATTTGGTTATTTTATTTTCATTTCGAACTTTATTAAAAAAATGTATCTAGAGAAAGCTCAACGAAAAAAATTATAGAAATAAAAATTTTAGATCGCCTAATTGTAGAATTTTATATAAGTATCATTATATAGATTTTCAATTTTGCTACCATGGGTTTAAAAACATGAATAATAAATTTAGTGGTAAAGTGAAAAACATCTAGTGAATGCATCCATACAGTCAATATATATAATTTTTTTCGCATTTTAAATAGAAATAATGCGTGGAATCATATATTTATGAGTAATATATTAATCAAAGTGAAAATATCAATAAAAAATGTATAACAAACGATTTACTGATCAAGTAGGTCATATTTTTTATTTTAATTTCGAAATATGCATAGAATGTGAGTGTGTGGAAATAATATACAAAGTTTGTCTTATACTGAGTCAAAGCGTTTCTCTCACAAGATATAGCATCTTTTATATTAAATGGGTATGTTTTGAACTGTAGCATAAATAAACTAGAAAAACAATTTGATTCTGCCATGAAATAATAGATACTATTCCATGTAAACAATAAGAAAAAAATAAATTAAGAATTTTGATGTTTTTTACGATATTTATTATTTTTGTGCAGAAATGTTACTTTCAAAAATTCCAAATAAGTTCTAGTTCTTTTAATATACCATAATATTATACTTTTTTTGATATCTCTAATTATATTTTTTAATTTTAAATAAACGCATTTATAGTCCCTTTTATGCACATAAATTACAGCTTCTTAGCAATCCACGTTTTAAATATCCTCACTGCATAATTTCAATATTTTATATTATATTTTTAAAAATTATAATCTTTAAAAATACAATATTTGACTCTGATGTTATTCTCACATGTAAGAGGTGTTCATAGCTTCTTGTATATATGTTTACATTCTTTATGACCGCAAATTTTTTTTATTAAAGTCAATTTTATATATATTTAATCGTTGAACTGATTAAAAAATCAATTTTATGATATAATGCCTTGGTTTAAGATGAAAAATAATCATATAATAAATGATTTTCTATTCAAAATATTTTTGAGATGGTAAGAATAATAGCAAGATATTCAATTTTTTATATTTAAAAAGTCCGCATATAATTATCATGATATTTAGAACTAGATGTATCGAAAATTATAATTCTATAGCATCACTTTTGATTTTTTTTAAATTTAGATATTTTTACGGCATCACCAAATATTAATGGACGAACGTAATCACATACTTTTACAGTTGATTATAATTCCCTGTTTTGATTTATAATATTATATTTCCGCTGGTACGAGCATTATATTATAATATAAACTTATTTCAGAACGAGAGGCCAGCAAAATTACAGAAATTCATTCACTCGATTATTATTCGACATTTTATGTTTAAATTGCGAAAGGGTTATCAAAACATTTTTTTTATAAATTTAAAAATCCTTTTAACAAATCGGATTTTTTACTCGAATATTTATTTCATAATAAATTTTGTTTATTCATGAAGGGCTATGTAAGAAATACAAAGCGAGAACTACATCCGCGAAAGAGGCCTCCAGACAAGGAGAGACACCCTGAGCAACCAAAAGAGACTGGTAAAGATTCGCTAGATACGAGTATCCGGCCAAATCAGTCTCAAAATCCTAAGAGTGCATCTAATGCACTCACCCAAAAAGAAACTGGTCTTAAAAAACCAATTTCAAGAAATAAGAGTCTCACTCTAAAAGGTGAGCACTCAAAACCCGAAGAGATGGAGAAGACAAGTGCTTTTAAAGACACTAAAATAATTTCATCCTCTCACCATTCTAAGAACATGTTCAACATGGTCAAAACGGATACTAGAGATTGTGAAAGCAATCCAAGTCCACAAAACTTATATAAATTCAAGTTAAAATTCTTAAAGAGCCCAAACTTTCACATACCCGATGGATTTGATGGACATAGGCCAAATTTTAAAAAATCCACTCTTTCTAATCTCCCTCTACTTGACGATTTACTAAATTCGTGCAAGAATGAAATGAAAAAAGAGGAAAAGGAAAAGTATCTGAAATCAAATCCAGAAACCACTAAAAATGTCCAGATGGTGATAAACCAAATTAAAGGGGACAACACCAATAAGAAATCATCCCAATCGGATATTTCAACCAATAGACACCTCCTAAATCTCAATGAGATTAACGTAAAAAAGGAAGAAAGGGTCAAAAAAAGCAGAGGATGCTCCAATCAAGATGAAGCACAACCTTGCAAAAAAATAAAATCCGCAACCAACCAAAGCTACGGTAAAAATAATTTCGATGAAACTAAAAATCCTAAGCATGTCTTATTTCACGAAATTGTAAAGGCTCTCACATTTAAAAGCCAAAAATGTAAAAACAGTCTAGCAAAAAGTTTATCTAAGAACTGCAAAACAAAGAATAAAATTAATCCATCGATATCTAAAGGTAAGAATGACAATTATTTTATTAAAGCGGCAAGGAAAATAATAGACAGGGATAACCGTCTAATCCTTCAAGCTGCAAAAAAAATAATGGACCGAGATAATATTTCTATTGGTAATGAACCAATTCAAAGTATGCTCAAAAGCCAAAAACTAGAAAGAGAAAATAAAAATAAAATAAATTTCTCAAAACTATTATCTATAAAAAATCCTAAAGTGGATATAACTAAGAAAGTTAATAAAAAATTATTAGTAATGCCTAAATCTGATGGATGGATTGAGGCACATAACTATAATAAAAAACCTAAAAATTACCCACAAAATATGGTGAACAATTTAAATAAAAATTCCGATAAAAATAAATCCAGGAAAAACGAAAGAGCAGGTAGTACTAAACCTGCTCTACAAGCGCTAGCAATATTAAAAGCAGCGCAAAAATTACTTGACGAAAAGAGATACGGGGATACCGATCTCTTCTGTCATAAAAATATTTTCTCAAAAAACCCCTTTATAATGAATGAGGAGGAACTAAACAAGAAAATTTTAGAAACTGAAGAGGAACTTAAGATCCTCAAACAAGCCGCTCTTATAATGGCGAAAAAAAGGAAGTCTCATATAGATGATGACTTCCAAAAAATGAGCAAAAGTGAATTGGACGCTGAAAAAAACGTAGTGAATGATAAAAATACGGCAGACTCCATGCAACTAGCTCCAAAGCCACAGAAAAGGCGGCAAAACAAGTGTGTCAACCCCAAGACACATAAAAATCCAGAAGATGTTAAAAATCAAGAATGGAAACAAAGGTCTGATGCCAATCTAAATAAAGCTAGACAGAGTGCCTACATGCTCCTTTACGGAACATACAAGCCAGAAAGAAAGTTTTTACTAACTTTAGTAGAGACAAACAGAAAAATCGACTTGTTCAATGAGTTGAAAAAAATTTTGGTGGACTTGCTTGAGATATCGAAAACAGATATCTCGAGCATTTTCAAACTCGCAAGTGGGCGCTTTATAGTGCTGGTTGAAGAAACAACACTACGAAAACTTACTGAGGAACCAAAATACACAGATGCAATAAGAGTATTGCCACTGAAAACCGAGGAACTGTCCATGTATAACGGACAGATATTTACAATGGCGGCCAACCAAATAGGAAGCCAAAAATCCAACAAAGAGACAAGGAACAGGATGAAGAGGATGAAAGAATACCTCGAAACTGGGAACACCCGAGCTCTAGAAGAGGAATACATTCTGACAAATGAAAAAAGCAACTGCACTGGGAATAATCTTAGTGCAGGCTTAAATTGACAGAGTTACTGAAAGAAAGAGAAAGCCTAAATAAAGCAGAACATCTCTCTAAAAATTTAAATAGTATTAAAAATAATATTAAAAAAGATAAAATTAATAATATAATTAATATTAAAGAAATAAAAAATATTAATTATATTAATAATAAAAAACATGCAATTACAGATTTAAATAATATTAATTCACAAAATATTCTCTGTAAAAAAGAAAGAGTAAGCCTAAATAAAGCAGAACACCTCTCTAAAAATTTAAATAGTATTAAAAATAATATTAAAAAAGATAATATTAAAAATATAAAAAATATTAATTATATTAAAGAAATTAAAAATATAAAAAATATTAATTATATTAATAATAAAAAACATGTAATTACAGATTTAAATAATATTAATTCAAAAAATATTCTCTGTAAAAAAAATGTACAAAACACCATCAATAATGTAGAATGTGTTAAAATTATGAACAGTAATAACCATACTGAAAAAATAAATACTATCTATAAAAAAAATAGTAGATTTAATAACTCTCAAAACATCGACATAGATGTAATAAAAGAGACCAATAATATTGATAAAGCCAAGACTGTCAATTTAAAAGAGAATAAAGGAGAAGCCAATCACTTCATCTGCAATTCAAATACAATTAATAAACCAGGAAATATATACCCGGTATTATTAAAAGAAATCAAAAATAAAGATTTCAAAATAAAAAGGATAAATAAACCAGTGTCAAATTATATTCGAATCAGCATCAAAAAAGATGCTGAATATAATAAAAACACGGTTGAAAAAAACCTATTAAAAAAATGTGATATCAGGCTCAAAAAACAGAGCCTGAATAGAAACATAAATCTAGAAGGGCATAAATTTGAACCACTGGAAAAAATAAAAATTATGACGTTAAACATTAATGGTATAAAGTCTAAAAACGAAGAACTTAACCTATTACTAGGTGAAGAAAAACCAGACATTATATGTCTGCAAGAGACAAAACGAGGTATACAGGATAAAAAACTGTACATACCTCGTTATATCATACATGAAGTCCATATTAATAACAATGGACATGGACTACTCCTCGGATGTAGAGAAGGCATCTCAATACGGCCATCTATCATTTTCCAATCACAGGGAATGATAGCAGCCTTAATAAGAGGGCCATCAATAGAAGTGGTGATAGTATGCGTATATAGATCCCACAATACAGAACTTCGAAAGTCGACAGACCTAGAAGTCAAAACAATCTTATCCAAATATAAGAACAAAAAAATAGTATTAGCTGGTGATTGGAATGCAACACCAGAACATATAATACATAAATTAAGGAAAAAAGGGCACAAAATCGAAGCTCCTTATAGTCCAAAAAATGGCACAAGAATTTCCAAATCGAGGAAAATCACGAGAAAACCGATTGACTTTGCAGTGACAAACACTGCAAATATTATCAAAAGTCAAACGGTTCTAAGGAAATGGAGACTCTCCGACCACTTTCCAATCAGCATAACGATCGACGAAATTGTCGAGAGAAACATCCCTATAATGGTAACAGTTACCGATAGGAAAAAAATCTTAGATGAAATAACAAGATTAAACATTATTGAGCTCCCATTCACACTGAGTGGAAACACAATAGGAGAAAGTATTGATACCTTTCACAAAGAGCTTAAACAAAAACTCATTGATGAAAAAGTTATTGAAACAAAAACTTTCATAGGAAAAGAATTGCTGCTACCAAGGGTAGTTAAAGATGCAATATACAGAAAAAGACGCATAGATAGACGTGTCTCAAAATCCATGGCTACTCTAGAAGAACTAGAAGCTGCAAGGAAAAAACTAAGACAAGTTATAAACATGTCAAAAAGAAAAGCATACCTTAGATATATCAAAAAAGGTATGCTATATCTAAAAAATAAAGACCCAAAGAAGGCCTGGGAGTGGGTGAAAACTCACTCGAAACTTCAAAACAGGGGCAAAATAGACGGAGCTGTATATGATCCAGTCTCGAAGGTTGTAGAAAATGACCATGAAAAATCCGTAGAAATATGGGGAAATCACTTTGGAAACCTGTGTAAAACCATAGGTGATTCAAATCAAGTGAAAGATACAAGTAAACTTGGAAAGTTTACAAACATCACCGATAGAAATATCGAATGGGTTGAAATCCGGCAAGTGTTATTGCACATGAGAAATAACAAGTCTGCTGGACCCGATGGAATACCTGGAGAGGTATATAAGCTGGTATCCAACGAGGAGATGCCAACCAGCAACTTAGCAAAAGCAATAGTAATATTGCTAAATGGGATTTTTAACTCCGAAGAATTCCCAAAAATATGGAATGACTGTATAGTCATTCCTATACACAAGAAAGGGGACAAATTTGAACCCAACAATTATAGAGGCATTGCATTGATAAATACTTTCCTTAAAATAATAACAAAAGTTCTAGCTGCTAGGCTACAAATAGTCTGTCAAGACTATAGCCTAGTCAGACAAGAACAAACTGGTTTTATTACACATGAAGAATGTGTAAGCCAGGCAGCATGTCTAATAGAAACATGCACAAGACGAAGGATTAGGGGTGATAAAACCTATTTGTGCTTTCTAGATCTCAAGAAAGCATATGATATGGTTCCACACCAACGACTTTTTAACCGACTTAAGAAAGCCGGACTCGGTCCAAAGTTTGTAGCATTCATAGAAAGGATGTATCAAAACACGGAAATTAAGGTTAAGATTGGAAATAAAACCAGTTCTGGCCACAAGTACGAGAGAGGTGTGAGGCAAGGGTGCCCCACATCTCCTCTAATCTTCAATATATACTACAACAGTATATTAGAGGAACAAGAAAAAATACCTGTAGAAGGTATACAAGGTGGTCTAAGCGGGCTTATGTTCGCCGATGACACAGTAATAGTTGCCTCGACAAGAGACGAACTAACAAAAAAATTGCAACAGATAAAACTCTGGTGCAGTGAAAACCACATGGAATTAAATCCAAGTAAATGTGGAACAATGGAAATAAACTCCGATGAAAATTGGCCAATGATGGAACCAATTAAATATGCGAATGAAATCATTCCTACAGTAGACAAATATGTCTATCTAGGAATTGAAATCAACAATAAACTCGACTTGCAAGAGATGGCAAGCTTCCGAGTTAATAAAGGAAAAGGGACTCTGGAAACTATCCGGAGCACTCTATCCAACATCAGAGTACCGTTAGCGTATAAAAGCATGCTTATTAAAAATGTGCTTATACCAAGACTAACATTTGGTACAGAAATATTTGGGATGAGTCTAGAAAGAACTCGACCAATGAAACGAGTACTTGACAATGCCCTCAAGTGTATCGTAAAAAAATCAAACTTTAGCAGACTGCGAGTCTATGAAGAAATGGATATCTTACCACTGTATGTGACAAGTGCAGTGGCAAGAGCAAGAGGTTTCCTGAAATGGAAAACATCAAGAGGAAAAATGGCAGAACTGATTGATTCAGCCAATAACTTCAAGTCTAGAAAATCAACCTGGACAAAAGAAACAAAACGATGGCTAAGATCCAGGCATATTGACACAAATATGACCAGTGACCTAATTCTAGACCAAGTTAAGATAGAAAGGATGAGGGAGATATCCCGACAAGACACATCCATAGCCGGTAGAAATGCCGACTTGTACAACATTACAAGCGGTAAAAAGCTACGAACAAGCGAAATAATATTTGCACTAGATCCAATAGCTGTAAATGCACTGTTTAAGCTAAGGACAGGAACGTTCAAGTTTACGAACGAATTAGTAATTACACAAGCACTGCCACCAGAACTATATAATAGATGTGTCTGCTGCAACAAGCTAGTGAAAGAAGACATTTGGCATTTTTTGTGTCAGTGCCAATGTTCTGAAGATGCAAGGAAAAAGCATCAAATAATGAAATACCCTTTTGAGCAAGGTTGTTCAGAAGGGTTTAAAAGAAATGTAATTGAAATACTCCTTGAGGGGGAGTCGGTAGCTTCCCACATGAAGCTTCCTGAGGAGGTACTTGATACAATCAAGTATCTCTCTCTAACAATACCCCGCCGAAATGCACTTGTTGCAGAACGTCGGGGGCCCACTCTCACCTAGTATCTGCTAGGTGAACCCTCAGTAATCGAAGCCGCAAGGTATGATGGGAGTGTAACACCCGAGTACTTTAATGAGAAAGATCGTGCAGGTGGTGGTTTTTTCCGCTTTCCACCGATCTCTAGGGAGCCTAGAGCCTGTTAGGTATGATTGCAATTAAAAGTACTGTTGTTTTTTTTTTTTTTTTTTTTTTTTAAATTTTGTTTATTTCTTACAAAGTAACTTATTAAGAAATTCTATGTGATTTACAATTTCTGAAGTTTTTCATCCCATCTGTCAAAACTTACCATGTCATTTTTTTTATAGATTATATTGTGCGATGATAATACCAAAATAAAAACAAAGATAGTTCTATTGATGTAAAATCAGGTCAAAATTGCGTTTTTTACATTTTAATGATTCTTCAATTGTTAAATTTTAAGTCGAGGCTGCTATATTTATATTCAAGATCAATAAATAAACCGTTAAAGGTACTCATATTTTTTTGGCATGGCGATAAATACATTTTAATAAATCTATGAAAAAACTAATAAATGTCTTAAAAAGACCTGTGATACTCAGTATGCTCTATATATAGGCCATTACGTATTTTCTTAGTACTGTGCAACTTTTTTGTTGCAATATTAGATGTAAAATATTACATCGATTAATAACATTCGCCATGCTTGATGAACCCGGTGTACTTGATAGATTGATATTAAAAGAATCGGTGAGCTTAGAAATTACTAGATACACAAATTTAGAGAGGGATCTGAATTTTAGTTTATGATGTAATCCGCGAGAAAAAGGCGTATGTATTTTTTTGTGACGTGATAAGGCGGATTTAGATAATTAAAATTCTCTTATATGATAAATAATTCCCTGATGCAGCCATTATTTCCAATGAATGGTGTTTCAGTCAAATTACACGGTTTAATTATTCAATTATATTAAAAACCATAGTGGATATTTTATGATCCTCTAAAAGGCGAAGGAATATACTTTTGAGATGGCTAAATAGAGTGTCTATGTTTTAGAGCGTAAAATATACACTACAAAGCCTTGATTGTTTTTTTTATTGCATCACTTAGAACGATCAGAAACCATTATTTTGATCTATTTATATTATATTTTAAGATCTAAAATAATTGTATTTAAAATTTTTTATATAGCTTTATGCAAGACCTTGCTAAAATATATCTCAAAATCCGTCATTGCATTTCCTTTTATGTTATCACGTGCAAATTGTACCAGTTGAAGGCAAATCCACAGAATTTTATTTTGACATGAAAAGAGCAAAGAATCCTAGAATTTACATCATTAGAAGGCTAATGTTGAAATTTGAGTTACATGAAGCTAATAAATCCGAGACAGAAAAAATTTTTATAAAAAAATCGAATAAATTATGACAGAGTAATCGATATCTACCCGATAAAGAAACCAGAATCTAAAAAATATCCTAGGTGAATAAAATAGCCGATATATATCGCCTGAATACATTCTTGTTTTATTAATAGTCTTAACAATATATATTGATTTATAAAATATATAGAATAGATACATTATTTAATCAATGTAACTTATTTACATATATATTATGAAATTTCAGAAATTATAATATTACTTCAAACAGAAATTTTCACATATCATACAATTGTTAAAATTATACCTATGAAATATGTGAATTCTCTATTTATAACGTTTTTTATCTAACTTTTCGATGAAAATAAATATAATATGATTTTAAGTAACTTTATAATAAACAAAATATAGACTCAAAAGTTTTATATGCATCCTTTTATACAGATTTTTTTGTTTAATTATTTATTAAATAAATATAATACATTGGATTTTTACTGTTGTTTTATTTGAAATCATGCTAATAAAATAAAGTATAGCATTGTTTTTTTAAATATAATAATAACAAATAAATTTATTTTTATCTGCTAATTTTGGCCATATAATACTAATTATAACTTGACCAGTGGAATATATTTTTATTGTAATTTAAAATTTCAACAATAGAAAATTCACATGTGAGCTTGTAAAAACTATATATACCAATATAAATATGATTATCTGGTCAAATAATATCTAAAATTTTATTTACTGAAACTTGGAGAACAATTAAAAATTTTAAGATCTGTAGAATCCCATATTATATACAATATCGTATGTTTATGAATTTACTTAAAAGAAAAATAGTTGTAAAAAGTGACTAAAATGCTTTAAAAAATCCCTAACACATAACATATCGAGAGAAAATAGAAGTATTTTAGGTCTTTGAACTGTTTCTAGCATTATAAAACCCCTTGACTTTTTAGCAAGTATACATCTATGTGTAAAGCATGTTTTTTTTTGCATATTTCTAATCGCGAACAGTAGAAATGAATTCATTCCTTCCATAGCTTGACGGCCAAATACGAGGATGGATACAATTCACGCGCAAAAATATTACTAGGGATGTATATGGTGAGGTTCCGAAGTTAAGAAATGGTTTTCATAGTACTAGCGAACTTCTTAATAGAAATAAAAAACATAAATTATATTTTAAATAACCCAGATTGTAAAATTGGATAAAATAAAAGGTTTTTAAAACAAAAATTACACATTATGTAATGAGTTGGGATGTAAGAAATATAAACAGAAAAAAAAATTAACATGTTGAGGAACAAAAAACTAGACGTAGTAGAGGTTTGCATGCAAGCCAAAACACTTTACAATGTACATCACAGAGAAAATAATAGCAGTTAATGTATTAAGTTAATGTAAATATCTATCTATTAGTTTCGAAACATTCAAAATAAGGTAACTTCGTCTTAGTAAATGGAATTAAGGAATATAGAAACACATTCAAAAAAATAATAATCTTTTCGTCCTTAAAGAGTTGGGAATATCAACTCAAGTTGAAGTATGCACACAAATGTAGCTAGAATTAGTGAGTCTATAAAGAATCCATATTATTGGGGCTGATTATAACAAGAAGTATTGAAAGAATTAATGTCAAATTTATTCATATATAACAATCGTTAGTTTTGCTAGAAAAAAAAAGAAAGCTTTTTTTGTAATTACTGTCTAAGATTTTCTTTATGTCATAGATCAAAATAGATTTTACTTTTCGCAAGATCTACAGAATATTTTTAATTTTACTAAAGATAAACCTGATAACATTAATGGAAATTTTATAACAGTATCAACAATCAGACTAACATGTAAACCGAGAAAATATTATTTATTGACTATGAAACAAATACTTATGTAACACATTAAATACAGAAATCGTACATAAGTCATAAAGTGAAAGGAAACGATCTAAAAAACTATTATTTGTATGTCATGGATGCAAATTGAAGCTGAAGCATACGCACAAATATTGCATTTTATGATAGCTTACATTAAATATATTAGAAACTTGAAAATGCGTTGATAAACGAAATCATGCCGATTAAATTACAGAACTATTTACTGATTATGTTCTATGAACCGATTTGAATTTCACAACAACAAATCAAAGGGTAAAAAAACAATTTCCCCTTAAGTAAAGAAAAATTATTATATAATTACATCAATATGTCTATAGATCTATTTGCATTTTATTTTTTATTGATATAAAATTATGCATTTAATTCGTTTTTTTTATTATGTTCTAAATAAATTCATCGATCAGAACGAATAGTGGCAAACACAATAGAATCGTTTCATTCTGTATTTTGAAAATCTCTTATAGCTTTTGAAAAGATCATATTATTTTATCTTGATGTGTAATATAAATTAAGTGATAATATAACGCATATGATGCCTGTGATTAGCTAATATAAATGGCTATTTTATTTCTATTATTAGTGAATGTTATATGATCCTTGTGCATGATCATTAGAAATATCAGCTTCGTAGAATAATATTTAATTTTGATTTATGTTATATTACTAAATTATTAAAACTATCTTTTATTGAAATTAAAACCATGTATTACCAAAATTGTCTGCATAAAAGTAGAATATGCTGGTATGTCACAGGATTGAATAAAAAACCAGGTACTTGTTTTCAACAGATCTTGTATGAATTAAAATTGTCTTTTGGAATTTAAAATAAGATACTGTGCTTTTAAACTTTTGTTAGGTGGTTTTACATTTTTAGAGGCATCTATTTCAAAAAACTGGTGTAATTCTGTTCTATTTACATCATCATATATATTCATTTTCTTATCATCATAGATCACCGAAGCGGTGATTAGAATGTAAAACTACTATACCTCGATAACAGAGTCTAAAGCATTACAGTAAAAATTATCATATTTTGGTGCATTTGACGCCATATAATTAAAATATTTTTATTTTATGTGGAAAAATCGTTCATAAATTTTCCCGCATCATTTTTACAGCAATTGTTTTGTGGTGTAGTGTAACAAAATGAAGGAAAATCTAGAAAAATATTATTTTTTTTATGTTAAATTACAGAGTTCGTAACTTTATAACATTTTTTTATAAAAAAAAGAAATTATTATTAATCTATTTCTATTTCTTTAATTTTATGCAGATAATTTGTCTACCTTTGACTGCAATTTTAAGATAAAAATTTCCCAGATGGCTATTATATGTTGAACTTCGTTGGTTTTATACGCACCTCTGTAAAAGGATATATACATTGTAGAAATTAATATTGTTATATTACACATATAATTACTGTTCTATTGAATTTTATTCTTTTAAACATATGAATTTTAAATGAAGAAAGTTCGGTATTCTACCAGAGTAAACCGTCTATAAATAAAAATCTTTTGTAAAAATAATATGTACACATAGATTAAATTCAGAAGATATAAAAAAATTTTAATGTAAGATTTTAAAATTAATTTTATTATGCATCATAATTACATAATGATAAAATACAGGGAGAATTCAGTAAAAAAATGATTTTATGCTTATAAAAAGATCATTTTTTTAGTGACTACTTTAATTACAAATTAATCTTCATGCAGCCTCAATAGCAGGGACATTTCCCCCAATTTTCCCGATGGTGTTTGGAATTATGGGAAACATTAAATTCTGATGGTTTACGAAGCGGGTCATTTAAAACAAGATCTAAAAAACTGAGGATATCAAATAAGTTCGCATCATGAGAGTAAATGAAAATTTGAAATAAAATCTTCATATTTATCGGCGTTAAAATCTTGTAAATTTTCGAATTCTTCGGTATTATATTGACCAGTCTCTTTATTAAGTACCTTAATCTTTGTAAATATTTTCTTACCATTAAATTCACCATTGATTTCCACACCAGTGACATTCTCGCCATTTACCATTCGAATCTCTATATCATAAAATATACTATGTTCTAGTGGATAATGTGGAGATTTAGTAATTGCAACAGCTTGTGATTCATTTAGGCTTATTGTAACGGGTTGCAACCTGTTGTTTTGAGTGTCTCATAGAAAGCATGGCTACAATTAGTGTTGCTATCAATTATAGGGGTACGTATTTTATTTTAATTATGGAACAGATAATACGAAATACCAATAATGAAGCATAAAAATTATATTTCATTATTAATGCTCACAGTGAATTTCTCTATTTTAGTTTTGGCAGATTAAATATCTTTTATGGAAGGATAATGTCTCTATTTTTCATTTTAGGTTTGTCCATTAAATTTATTCAAAGTAAACAATTTTTTTTGATGCTTGAAGACTAAGGCAATAATCATATTGTTCTGTTTAGAAATTTAAAGTATATTTATTTATCAAAGAAAATATAGATATGTCAATCTTAATTAATTATAGGATTTAAAAAATTTGAATCAACAAGAAACATATATATTTTGAATTTAGAAAATAAATAAAAAAAAATCGCAACATAACATAAAATAAATTGCTAATAAGAATATTTGTTATTCCATAAGCATCAAAAATATAATTTTTTCTTTTAAAATAACATTTACAGCTATTAATTTTATAAGATAATTTTTTTAATCCACTGCTATAATTTTAAGCTCACTTACCTAACTAATCCAAATCTTGCTATATTATTATGGATATAACAGCTATAATTTATCAGCTGATTTGTTATTTCGGGTTAACGGTTATTTTAAATGTTCTGCGATCTGTTCTATTTATAGTTGAAAAATTATTTTTATTAAGCTCAGTTATAATTTTGAAATCATGCGAAATACTAAAAAAAAATTGTCGAAAACAGAAAAAATTATATTTATTAACCAAAAATCTTCTATTCCTAGTCTTCCATAATGATTCTTACACGATTTTGGAAGGATCAGTGATGAAATCAACTATAGACGAAAATATACACAAGTAACGAATTTTTGTTTACCCTCTATTTTAATGTATTAAAAAATAAAAATTTAATACGCGAAAGGTGTTTTATAAGCTTAAACTATTTAAATATAAAATTTCTTGCATGAAGAAAACGAATATTTATTTCTTGTATGTTGCCATCTATATAATGTGATTCTTTATGATACTGCAAAATTATTAATGATTAAGAATCTTCTCAATATTATAGCTCAAAATACATAACAAAAAATTTATACAAAAACCGAAATCTCAAATGGATATAATATAACAAGAGAGATTTATATCACTAGGTAGTTTGATTTTTGGCTATGAAAATTTGTATAAGAATACTTTAAAATCGACCTTTTCGAAGACTTACATAATATAAATTCTGCTTCATTATCTTTTCGATATTCAGAGCATCCTATTCTTTCAATACTTATTATTTCAAGTATTTTCCTTAATACTATGTTTCTGCTCAATGAAATTTATATAGACGGTAATTTAAACAAGATGTATTATATAATTTTCAAATCAATCTGCCTTTTGATCTACTATATTATTTTAAGTAATCTATGCTAAAGTAAACTATATTTCTATTTCAATAAAATATTTGACTACTATATAAGAATAAATTTTTATTTATTTTTCTGTCAAGATAATTTTCTTTTGAAATTAGAAAAAAATCACACTTCTAGAATATTACGGCTCACATAGTCTTGACAGTGAAATCTGACGAATTCCATTGGTTATATATGGTCGTTGGCTTAATATATATCAATAGGTTCTTAAAGGTATCTAGAATATTATTTTTATAATCTTGGATGCAATAGTAACCAAAATAAAATTATATATACCATATTTCGTAGTACCTGATTGTGTGTTAACACAAAATACAAACATTTTGAAGTGTAATTGGAATTATCAAACTGATCAAGGAATACATCAAATTTAGAGGGGCAATTAAAAATGATAAATAAATATGCCTTGAATAGAAAAGGATATAAAATAGCATGCAAGAAGATATGATAAAGATTGTCGATGATGTGGGCTCACAGTAGAATATTTAAGTATGCTTGAAGAAGAGCATTAAAGTTTTATTATAGAAAATAAACTGTAATAAAATTTATAAATTATTGTTTGTGGATAAAGAAAGATGACGAAATGGGGTATTATATTCATAGAATAATCTTTAAAGAGCATACTTGAGGTTTGATTGAAAAATATCAAATAGTAAAATCAACAATACCTATGAACAAAATATTAATAAATTGTTTTATACGCGTTTAAATGAAGTTAAATGCATAGCGTTTCAAATTTAAAACATTGCAAATTGAAGTCAAAAATTATTATATGAACTTTAGCAATTTTTTTTGATGTTTCAAATTTTTGACCCTCATTGGGATATTACATCTAAAACTATTATCTAATAAAATAATAAATTGTAAAATTGTTAGATATTGATCGAATGTAACGTTATAAAGATAAATTTTGGTAAAATTATCTTAATTACATTAAATATGGCCACTCTTCACCTCAATGCAAAAAACCTTAAGAATTGCACAAAGATATGTTCTAAGTAGAAAAATAGATAAAAAATCTTTTTTAAAATCTATATATGGCAAATTTTCGTATTTATATCTATAAAATAAAATTTAATAATTTCTGAACCAAGCCTTAGAAATGCTAGTGTACTATTTTGCGAATTCACATACCATATACCAAATGAAATATTTATGTTTTTGTTGATTTTTTTAAAACTAGTATTAGGTAGAAAATAATGCTATCTTAAATCATATTTTCAGTCATTTATAAACTTAAAATATATCATTGCGTCAACACAATTTTTTCGAAAAAATCAATACCGTGAATTTAGTATAGAATACTCGAAAAGATTATTTTGCTGTTAATGCCTTAAAATGTTTATATAAAATATAATATAACATTCTTTTGATATCTTGTAAGAAATTGTTTAAATTATACTAAAATATTTATATATTAAGATAAATTATATGTATATTTATTTATTAAAAATATCTATTTAGCCATATAATGTATTGTATGGAGTAAAAAAACATTTAATATTACTACAAAAGCAAATTTAATGCTATTAAATAATCTTTTTTAGTGATTCGACCATTAAAATTATTAATTAAAAGTGTAAAAAGATCAAATATGGACAAATTAAATCAAAATTTATCATCTACATTTGTCATGTTTCAGGAATATGTAAAGCTTAAAAATTTATGCTTATGATGTTGTTATTTTTGTCGGTGATATTTATATATACATCCAAAAGTATATATGATACGATATTTTTTACTCTATAAGCAACTGAAAAATTCATAAATTATATTATTACTGTATTTTAATGAATTATGTGTCACAGAAAAAATTAAATCTGTTTGATGGACTCATTATAGAAAAGATCAATTGCGCCTTTATGTCGCAAAAAAAAACAGTTAGATCGCAACAATTATGAATGATCCGTGTGGTTCTTCAATATCCAAAAATGCCTAAAATGTAATACAATCAGTCAAACGTGATATAAACAACAGAAAACGAAAGATAGGAGTCAAAAACAGGTCAATTTACATCAAAAAGAAAAATTCGCGTAATACAAAGATTATATAAAAATAACAAGGATTTAAAATCGACGTGAATGGCTATAGGGGAATAAAAAAAATATTGTTTATATGGCTTCTTTTTAAATTGTCTTTTTACTAATAAAAAACATAATTCTAGAGTATAAAATATCATTTTTAATATAACTTTATGCAAAACTTTATATTTATTTGTGTTGTTTTTATATTCGGCATAAAAATCACATTTTTAATGCAAACCTTTATCAAGCTAATTGAGTTGTAATGATTCGTAGATACAAATACTAAGTTTTGTTATATAAAAATAAAACCTATTTCGGAGTCAACATTATTCTATAATCTATGTATAAACTATTGCATTTATTTACATACTTTATTCATATGAATTTTCAAGTTATCTAAATTATCTGTAAACAATATGCCTAATTTTTTTTTAATATTATTATTATATCTTCATGTCTAAATGTAGACAGAAAATAATACTTAAGAAATCTTTGCATTGTAAATATGCTAAAAAATTATGCTCTGGATTTAAAAATAATTTTATTTTAAAATTTTGTGAATTATTATAAAATTAAAAAAGTGTACGCTATATTATGTTGAAATATTTTTTCAGGATATATGCCGGAATTTTTTTTACTATGAACTTGCATAATTAGTTTAATCTGAAGTTTTTAACTTTAATTGGGTTATTTCCCTATATAAAATGGAAAAAACAGAATTGTAGTGATCTTCATTAGCGCAAACACATTTAAATTATTGTTTTTTTACGATTGAATTGTAATTTGATCCTTAAAAAAATATTTTTTTTTGTTTAGAGCTTTTACCATATTGCCGTTATTATTTCTTCTTCAAAAAAACATAAAAAATCATATGTCACCCAATAAATATTTTTTATTGGGGATTTTTATGTTTATTGGTTTTATCTGACAATTTAAGCTATAATGGTAAAATATTGAAAGAAGCAGATTATTGAACTATCATTTATTATAATTTAAATACAAAAGCAAAAATTATTTATCTTGAATATCATAATTGCGAAATTCGTTTTAAATATGCATATAACGCCCTCAAAAAAGGAAAAATATTCTATTACTGTATATGATGAATATGCATTCAACAAAAGTTAAATATGTATTATTTGCAATTCTAAATTAAATATACATTTATTAATCGATACGTCATATGATTCACGGTCATGCTAAGGGTGGGAATATATTCTATTCTCTTGTTTACATAAAAAAGGTTTATTATATGATATATATAGCTGTTTATCTCCAATTTATAGTATATTACATACAGCATATTATAATTTCCCACAAAATAAATTTCAACAACCTGCCTGCAAGAAAAATTTAATCTTTGTTTAAAAATATTCTCAAATGATAATTACCAACTAAAATTAAACTTTATATGTTCATAAAACATAAAATCAAGAACGTAAATTTATTCTTCTATATAATAAACTTGAATATCAAACAATAATAGAAAAAAACCACGACATATTTTTAATCGTTAAATTGACTAAGTCAAAGCCTTTATATCAACTGAATGAATACTACATGAATGTAAACCAGAATTCATGATGCTTTGATTAGAACTTGATCTGTAAACAGCAAATCTAGTATTTAGATGTTTAAATTCAACACAGCTTGGCAGATTTAAATATATTAAAATTTCATGTTTATAACCCTCAACTAACGCAAATTTTGGTTATATATGTATAATATTTTGCATTTATCCATATATCTTTGCCTTCTAATAGAATAAAAATATTACAATCATATAGTACCAATAAACTTCGAAATCGCCTTTGAAATAGAATTCGGGTATTAACACCAAAAAAAATCAAAATCCATTGATACTGTGACGTATGTTATATTTTCACGTTTTTACAAAAGTTTATTGGGTTGAAATATTGTTTAAAGGGGTAGCTTTTATTGGATTAATTCAATTCAAATATAATGCATTTATTAATCTGTTAAAACTAAAAAAAGACAAATGCTTAAATGCAAAATTTAATATAGTAATCTAAATATAACAGATATAATTTTGTCTGTAAAGGACATATACGACCAATACAGAATTTTATATGCAAAAATATATTTTAACATCTACAAGGTATTAATTTATAATAAATATATAGCATTTGTAAGCAGCTTTTAACGATATTTTTTATTACATTTAAATATAATTTATAAAAAAAATTAGTTTGAAATTGTGAGTATAATTGCCAAAAACATGAATTCTATTGATTAAAAGATTTAATTGTTCAAATTGAATTCCTTAATGGATCATAATAAATTTCATCTAAAATAAGCTCAAAATAGATTCAATCGAATATAATTTTATTGTTTTAAACATTATTTAAAATCTCGTTATATAAATAAATTACGTTTTTATAATATAATATACAATATATAAGTTAAATTTAGTATTTTTACAAAAAAATTAATCAAAATTTTTTTTTTGTGGTAAATAAATTGCTTTAAGGTACTGGTAATAAATTTTTTGATACATAAAAAACCTGCTAAGATATATTAGTGATTTATGATTCTACATTCCTTCCAGAAATCACAAAATAAAATAAACCGATTTAATATTTAAATAAATTTAAATTTCCAAAATTTATTTTTTGTTGATAAAAATCACAGCAAAGAAAATATACAAATTCTTAATATTATCAATTTATACTTCTATATATATAAAATAATTGTGGATCAATATTTTCAAATATAAAGCATATTAAAGAATGGAAATTTAATTTAAATTAATTGCTAATGATTTCCAATTTTTATTACAGTACAGTTATTATTGTTAACATTATAATTTTATTTCGGAATGTTTTTTTATATTACAAAAATGATGGAGGCCACAATTAGAGTATTGTTACTAGTTTTATTATTTAACATAACAATTTTAATTATTATTATTTTTCAGTAAAGAATAAAGAGTGAGAGCTTTATTACTAGTTTTTCTGACTATAAAAATGGTAAATCTAACTTTGTAAAAAATTATCAAGGGAAAAATGTAATAAATATATACACAAAATTATCATTTAGATGATTTAATATATAAAACTTATATATAAATTACTGTGAATGGCTTCTTTCACACAAATATAATAAAGTTTAATGATTGATTAATATATAGTAGACCATGAAATTTTTATATTATGTCAATTAATGGATATTTGAACATAATTTATAATATCTTTATTTTTTACCATTAAAAATACCCACAATTTAAATGGATCACATTTGATTTCATTGCATTTTAAATTTTTGCCTATATTTTTATAATTCTAATTGCTTCCTTATTTAAAAGCAAGAAAATTTAACAAAATAGTAAAAAATATAATGTATTGCCTTACTGCTTTTTTTAATTATCGGATTTACAATGTAAGAGACTTTATTTTATTATTTTAATAAGTTTTAAAGATAAAATATTCCCATAGATATTTTTAGTATGATAGGTGCCTTGAAAGTTTATTATAAAGTAAAAACTACAACTAATCCATGTTAGTTATATAAGACGTTCATAAAATCGTTTTTTTTGAAAAAATACACTTTATGATTTTAATACCAATTATTTTTTTTTGTAATAGGTTATATTATCAATAATATAAAAATTATTATTATGAATTTTACTAGTTTTACAAAACTTTATTCGTATTTTTACAATATTATGAATTCGTGATTAAAAGATATTACCATTTATAATGTTTTATAAAAAATAATAAATTTTTGAAATTCGCCACAATATTACCACAAATAACACCTATTTTTATGTATGCTGATAATATTTTTGATTTTTAATTTTTTAAGTTTTATCAAAATGATGATCGTATCGCTTTATAGATAAAATAAGGGAATATTAGATATGCATAAAAATTTCTAATAATTTAAATATGAATTCTTTAACAAATGTGCGATCATATAGCAAAGAAAACATTCAAATTATATAATATTGTTTAAAATATAATCACAAAAACTATATTTTAAATTTACTATTGGAAAATAATATGCTAAAAAATAACATTGATTTGCATTATGCCTATAATTAACAATCAGAACTGTCAGATTTATTATTTTGTATTTTTTGATTTAGATACAATTATGGATATTTTATTATATGTTATTACGTAATAATAAACGATTTTCTATGTAGTTTACTGTACTACTTGGCACACAATCATGCAACAATCGAATTTCATATATCTTGAAGAAACATAATTTCGAACATCTTAGCTTCTGGATTAATTTTTAGATAGCCAATTATTCATATGTTTAATTCGCATAATTTTTCACGTCGATCTACTGCTTATAAGAACCATTCCTCCAAAACAATAGGAACTAATAAATTATAAATACGGATAAAAAAATGAATTCTTTTGTATTTCTGATAACAAAAAACACTAATTTGCGCTTAGATCATATACAATTATGTATATTTATTATCGTTTATCCTGTCAACCATTGATACAACATAAATTTTTGTTTCGATATTTTCAAAGTTTGTGGATCTGTATCAATTAAGCATTCTTATTGATATTTAGTTACGGTGATAAAAATAGGTTCGAATACCTGTGAGCTCTCCGGTTTGAGATCTTAAAGTTTTTCAGATTTTCACTAATTTATATTCATCTTAAGCAGGGAAATTTGATTAGTATCTTTATGTCTCTGTTCTTTGTCAAGTTAAAATTCTATGCATTCTTTGTGTGCTGGTTCAAATTCCATAGCAAAATCTTCTTGGTTTTATGCGTGTCATATAAGATTTAAGGGATGGGCATTCGTCTTGTCTATGGTCATAAAATTAGAAGTGGCTTCATCATGATATTAAATGATCAACAAGCGAATAAAATATAGCATAAAATGTGTTTCATTTCATCTTGATTCATGGCCTTTGATATGGGTCTTTTAGCTTCATCATTGTATTCTAAGTTATCCAAAAGAACCGATACTTCTTTTTTCTGCCAATAATAATATTTCTTGGCTCTTTCGCGTTTTTGTTTGTTCTCATTTTTCTTTGTGAATCTTGTAATAGATTCATAAAGAAATATATTTTTGTTGCTTCTATCGATACAATTTACATTTTAAAGTACTACAGTATCTAATTTGAATTTTTTTACATCAATATATCTTGTTCGCTTATATTTTCTTAGTTTGTGGAATAATATTTTCTATCTTGTTCTGTCTTTTTATTGTATTGAAATTATAATTCTTTATTCATAATTTCTTTGGGTTTATTTAATAAACATCCATATTATTAAAATAAGATCACAGATTCCTTATATCAAGGAAATGGAATAAATTTAATCATTATATATACTATCGTTGCTTATTATAATCTTCGAAGCTGTACATATTAAATTCCAATATATACACTTTGCATACATTGAGCTTGTATCATAATTTAAAAAAAATTATGCACCGGTATTTTAATGATATACTATTGATGATTGTTGGCAAGTTTCTTGTCTAATAAGAGATTCTCTCATTTTCTTTTCTAGGACTGATTTTTCGAATGTACTTTTTCCATCTCCAATGTCTGAAATCTAATTTTTATACACAATGAAGTTATTTGCTTTTAGTTTTATATAAAATATTTTTTTAGCGCAATAATAAAGATTTTAAACACTAATTACAAAGTTTTTTATCTATAACTCAAGTTATATGGGTCATATTCACCATAGATGGTGAACTTAAACTGTAAAAGATCAAGAATTTCCTTTATATAGTATAATTCTTTTGATTCTACGCTAAAAGATATTTGTTCATGTAACCTTGAAAACTGGTAATACAATTTTTGAAGTTTAATGTATATATA
Source organism: Rhyacophila brunnea (assembly GCF_057557595.1). Classification (NCBI taxonomy): domain Eukaryota; kingdom Metazoa; phylum Arthropoda; class Insecta; order Trichoptera; family Rhyacophilidae; genus Rhyacophila; species Rhyacophila brunnea. The sequence goes on along the minus strand of NW_028233338.1, from coordinate 1,577,517 downwards.
AATTGCAATTTATGGTTCGTTCATATAAAATAATTGTATATATTTAAATTATCTTTTTTGATTTTATTTAGAAGTAACTGTGCACGTTAAAACATTATATATGATCAAGATTTTTTTCATTGAAAAGAGGCACCTAAATTACAATTTATAAAATTTGGAGATAAATAATAGTTTTAGAATGCTTTAAAGCAAGTTAGCAGGTATGGTCAGATCTAAATGATATTATGTTATATATTTATATTTCTTATGATGTTATCAAACATTTTATACTGACAGAACAAATATGAAATAAAAAAAGCCTAAAAACTCTTTTAATATTTACTTAAGTAAAAAAACTGATTTTTAATATTTAACCTATATACGCCATTTTTAAATTTTAGCAAAATTTGATTGTATTTATAAATAATATAAACCAAAGCTAGGAATTCCATTTGAAGGCATTAACACTCAGAAAATAAATAAATTTAATTTCTTTTAAACACCATATATTTAAAAAAATCAACTATGTATATAAAGCATCAATGTCTGCAGATTTTTGTTTTTGATTTAAGAAATATATTCATTCACAATTTTTTTTGTTTATATAATATATTTTTAAACTCAGACATTGTTTCGTAAAAATTCTACATATATATATTTATACACTCTATATAAGATGTTTTAAAAAAAAAGGCAAAAAAAAATTGAAATCAACATATATAACTTAGATTATCTTTTTGATATAAGATAGATATTTATTATCTTATACAAAATTTCTGTTGCAGGACGTGATCTTATTTTAGCTAGATTTCCCCAAGATTCTTACATTTTCCATGCCAAGCGTCAAGAATAAGCATTTTAATCATACATTAAAATATAACATACTGTCAAGAATTTAAATCATATATTAAAACTTAAAGTATTGTCAAGAATTTAAATCATATATTAAAATATAATATATTGCCAAGAATTTAAATCATATATTAAAATATAATATATTGTCAAGAATTTATATCATAAGAAACGAGTAGCTTTCTTATTTTATATTTAATCAAGGTTTCATAAAATACAAATAAACAACCTACTTATTGAAAATTTATCGTGAATATCTAGATTTAAAAAAAAAAGTTTCTTAATATATCTGTCTACAAAATTAAAAATAACAGCGAAAAAAGAAATATACAGCAAATATCCAAATATTATATTGCAACATGTATTTTTCTGTGTGTATAATGTTCACATTAAGCATTACTAAAAATTGTCAATGTAAAATATATATTTTCGGGTATATGCATAAAAATTCAATGTGATTTACGCATTACTTTACCATTTTATGATTTATTTTAATAAATTCATTAATTTATTTTTTGATGGTTGGCATTATATTTTTACATGGCCTATAATTTTATTCTTGTAAAAAAAATATAGCATGTCTGACAATCATGTTTTAGTTTATATTTTTTGTTTCTTAGAAGAATACTTTGTAGATTTAAAAATCAAAAAAATTGTTATTTTCTATATAACTATGATGGTTTTTACTTTTATATCTTTTTTTCAAGTGATCAATATAAATAAATGTATAAAACCCCTCAGGATAGAATTCAATGACTTATAAACGGTTAATAAAACCACTTTAAATGCTTTATTGGATTTTTTTTCATGCTTATTATATATATCTAGGCCATATATAATTTCTTAATACATGTAACTGGGAATATTTTATACAGCTTTTTATTATTACCGTATCGCATAAAAAATTCATATAAAAAAATTTGCAGTTTTTTACAAACTGATTCTATTTAATGTTGAATAATTTTTTCAAAAAGAGGTTTTTTTTCCATTTCATAGATTTATCATTGCTTTTAAATTAATATTATACTTTAGAAATATCTTAAGATATTGATTTTATTGCATATTTCTTATATATTTAAGTTATCCATACATATTATCGTCTTTAGAAAAATTAATCATAAAATAAAAAAAAGAAGCGCAAAATCGCATAATCTGCTTTTGTATATGTATATAAAATTAAGATATAATTTTTCGTCGGGTATAATTTTACTGTGTCTTTTATATGATTTGACAAAATATAACACAGGAAGAAAATCCCTATCCTGATCCTAAAATATATGTAAAGTTCGAAACTAATTTAAAATATTTCAATTACCATCATTTTCAAAATGAATTATGAGATTTTACAAAATGAATACTCTGTAAGAATTTCATTATATATTATCTTCGGATCAGACATTTAAAAGATCAAATTTTGCTATTCTACAACAAAAAAAAAAGAAAATTGACATTTTGTGTTGCATTTATATTTTTTATACAGCTTTTTATGATAAGTGTTACTCATCGGCGTAGGTTACCAGTCAAAAATTGAATAATCACCTATAAAAATTAGTATCCGTCATATTATTTTTTTACTGTACGCTCTATCCGACGCATATAAATAAAACCTGTTATTTGATATGCATATAAAACAGAACAGATAAAGCAACTATTAATATTTTATATAAGTTGACACGTAGCAAATGTGCATAAACTCTATTAGTCTTAAATCTTTCTTGCATATTTTCATTATAGTTGTTGTTATTTTAATATGTTTCAGAAGATATTCCATATTTTATATGCTTTATACCAGCTCTAGAAGTAAATCGGGTTTAAAAACAATAACATGTGTATTTTTGTACGTATGCAGTTGATTTAAGTACTCTTTTTTTTATGCTCATTGTATTATTATGTAAAAACATTCGGGTGATCATTATGGATTTAGAATAATAAATAAATTTTATATACAAGAGACAATACACTTATGCTCGATTTCATGCAAATACAACCTTTAAAAAAATATTAAAAAGGTAGAATATTTCTTAAAATAACGGTTTCACATTTATAGAAATGATGGTATTTTTTTGATAAACCATCTCATATAAATATGCAAACAGTAATATATTTAAGAATGAAACTTATAAAGACAAAAAATCCAAATGAATGATGATAAATAATTTCAATTCTTAGAATTAAACATAAGGCTATAAATAAGTGTAATTCATGATATAAAGAGCAGAATTATATATAAATTCTATAAATTTATGCAAATTATAGCTTTTTTGCTATATTGACATTCCAGCACTGACAATACGAATTTAAGGGCTTAATTATTTCAAGTAGATAATAATTTAAAATTTTAGTTAATGAATATTAATGTATCAAAAATCATTACAAATTAAAATTGTAGCCCCCAATAAACCAAATCTGAAAATTACAAATTTGAATTTCATACAAATAGATTTTAAGTAATTAAAACATTGGGTTCGTTATTATGAAGTCTCAACACATGAGATTGATTTGATAATATGAGGCGTGGTTATTATACTATAAAGGTGATATTCTAAGATTAAAATACTAATAAAACAATATACAAGACTCATTTACGCTGTACACATTATGCCAAACCTTCACGTATGATATTTTTGCAGAAATGCGTCATAATAATATTGAATTTACATTAAGAAATATTATCTTCCTATAAATAACTGAAGAAGCTAAAATTCTTTCTTTGTTAAAACGAAAAATGTTTTTGCAATGAATTATGGGTTAGATTTATTTTTGAAGACAATAAGAATATTCTCGTTATATAAATCGATTCGAATTTTAAATTTTTTGATTAAGCAAAAAAATTGATATACAAATTAATTAGAGGCGTTTTTTATGTCATCACACCGATAAAAACAACGAAATTTGCACATTATTTATGTAAATAACATTTAGATAGCCTATTTGACAAAATATTGGAAAAAAATAATGATTAACTATCTTTATATTACAGTAATAATTTAAAGTATAAACTAAAATAAATATCACACTTGTGTAATAATCAATAGTAGCAGGAAATCAATTGGATTATTTTACGTTTTCTAAATGTCAATAAATACAAAAATGATAAATAAATCGAGTAAACTAATGCATAAATTTTTAAAATATAAATATTTTATTTTGACAGGTTTTTATTGGCTATTTGATCCTACAATATCTTTGCATATCGTATATTTGCATGCGATGATTTTGTAACATAACTACCCCTTTTCAACCATCAGCCAGATATTGAGACGGTTCAAATACCCAAAACCATGAAATTCTTACAATCCACGTATTTATGTGGATTATAGGAGTCAATTAAATCGCCGATACTGTTTAGAATATACATAGCTGTTGATAATTTTTAAGATTGGGTAAACATATGTCAAAGGAAATAAAAAGTCAACTTTTATAAAGAATATATCACTTATGCACACATATATTACTTAATTTTTTTTGTACACAGTAATACTTGAAATATTCCTTTTAAACGCAAAAAATCAGATAAAATATTAAATGAATGTATATAAAATAATTTTGTTATTACTGTATCATCAAAAAACAGATTGAATTTCATATGATTACAAATAGCCCGGGAAAACATATTAGATTTATTTTTTTGCATAGAACACGTTTTAAAATATACAAAAATATCATAAAAAGCTACATAAATATTCTTAAAAGAAATTATAATCTTTCATGCTTAACAAGTAATATTTTTTTGATATAAGACGAAATGCGTCAAAAATAGAATAATTTAGTCTAAGCAGATACAAAAAGTCATATATTTGATTTTTTTGCAGCCCGTTATATTCTGTCAATTCTATTTGACGTACATAATTAGTTTAAAAAAATTAAATTACTTTTTTTTGCCTATTTTTGCGGAAGCATAAATTTGGTTCAATATCAAAGCCATAAATCATCATCAAATAGCATTGATATATAGTTTTTTTTACCATGTATTATCAAAAAAATTAACAATTTGCAAATTTACTAAGTATCTCAGCACAGAATCTATGATTAATTTATTATTTGATAAAATATCTGCATAAAATTCGAATCTTCCTAAGATTGAATTTTGGAAAAATTTAATGGAATGTAAATCGTCAACTTTATAGTTATAAGCATAAAAATAATTTTTTTTTGTTATTTTACTATTTAATTTATAAGTATTATAGATAGATTATATAAAATATAAAATTTTCGCTAAGTTAAACCTCTAGTAGATGTTATTTTATTACATTTATGATTATATTAGCAATCCCAGCCTTAAAATCTGTTTTTGTTGCTATTTCAAACATGAATCGATAACATATCATTAATAGAATCGCTGCTAGCTTAAAAATTCTTATGCAGACATTCTCTATTTTCTATATTTGTTTTACATTATAAAATAAATTAGCCATAGATTAATTTATTTGGATACTTTTTTTCGAATATTTATAAAAAAAAGTCAGCTAATTTTATTTTGGACCAAAAAATACTTACAGTAAAATTCCAGATAAAATCAGCAGTTTTAATATATAAATTTATCTATCTATATTAATTTATACCGTATGTAACAACAAATCATTTTTTTCTGCTAGAAAAGTGCCACCTTTTTAGATTAAAATATAAGATTTGCAACAAAATCATCCAGAAGAAATTAATTAATAATGTAAATTTTTTTAAATTTTATATGCAATTAAACCTGCGTAATATTTTTTCTGTTTACTTAAAGTTAGATCGTCTATTTTTATGTTCTTATACGATAATTTGGGGGCAGATTACAAATTTTTGCCGTTAATATAGAAAAAATTGATATTTAAGTAAAATGTAGAATTTTATACAAATTTTGAAAATTTCACTTATTTTAAATGATTTTACATCTTTTAAAACAAGATATTAGTTTATTTATCTCTTATATACATTATACTTTGTTTATGATATGCCCTTTAATTTCTTTATTTTTTTATGGAAAGATTGGAATTTAAAGATATGTTAAAGTAATTTTCATTTAATTAATGACTTATACACATGGAAAATGTCCTTGTAATAATATATAAATATTAAAACCGTATGAATTATTATAATGAAATGATTTCTTAGGCTTAGTATTTTAATATACAATGGTCTAATAAGTAAATGCTAAAATATTAAAAAATAAATAAATCAAGTAAATTTGACATAAAACTTGCGCAATAAAAAATACTGTTTAATAAATACCAATATTATAAAATTCAAGATTTAATGACAAATACTACTATTTAAATAATAGTACATACGGCACGTATAGACTGACTTAACACACTCTAACACAAAGATTATACAGCATATTGTAATTTTTTTTTTCAAATTCTAGAAATTTTTATTGCATGTGATTATGTTATAGAAAAGAGTTTTTAAATCTGTCTCGCTAATTATAAAAAATATTTTTGGCATGATTTATCTAAAGTTCCACAAAAAAATCTACTAACAATTAGAAAATTTATAAATATTTTACAATTAGTAGCTGTCAATTTTTTGTTAGATGTATAAAAAATAGATTATTCTTATATACTAATATGGAGTAAAGTTAAGAATTAAATATCTATATATATTAATTTTACATATTAAAATTCATTTTAAGCTTAAATTTGTATTAAAATCTGGTCTAATGTTTTTATTGTATATTTTAAACAGTATAGAGACTGTTTATAAAACATCCTTTAAAAATAATTTCTGTTCGACTTGTGTAATTAGCCATTTATACAGAAAAAAATTAGTATAAAGATGTAAAAGTAGTGTCATTCTATATAAATTTAAAATGTAATCCTTTAAAGATAGAATCATAATGAATCTAAAAGCTAAAAATATAAATTTATATTACAAGACATATCATAATACCATATAATATATTAATTAATTATAGTTTTTTTCATTTTAACTAAATTTGTTTGGCCTCAATCCATCCTATGTATTTAAATGCTCTTTTAATCAAGGATAACCTAACGGTAATATTAGTTTATTGAATAAAGCTAGAAGCACGTTTTATGCAATGGATTTGTTTTTGAAATCATAGTACCAACTCTTTTTATAGGCATAAAGAGCTTTTTATCACTTATTAATAATATGATGAACCTACTTGAAATAAAAAAACAAAGGTAATTTCGAAAGTTTAAAACCGAATAACTTTTTCCTATGATTATTTCAAATTAAAGATTATTGAATTAAAATATTCTAACAAAATATATTATAAACAAACCTAGTTAAGAACAATAGTAGCTTAAATGCCAACATTTATTTTGTTTTTTTTGACAAAAAATACTTTTTAGTCAAGTATAAAAATCTTTTACTTTATAAATGTATAGAAAAAGCAGTAAACAGACGGATGTTATAAAATACGAAAATAAAAACACAAAAAAAAACATGTATTTATAATACAAACACGAGAGTGCCATAAATCAAAGAATAAGAAAGTTTGCTCACTTAATACAATAAGTAATATAAAATAAAATTTGAATCGTCATCTTAAGCCAAAAATATACAAAATTATATAAAAGAAATATATATGAAAATAACTCTTTAAAAGAGAAAATCATTGTCTAATATCGTAAAGATCATTAGGTAATAGCAAATTTATCAATAATTCTCTAAAGTGAAACACAAAAGTTTTTAACAGCTTATATATTATAAAATAAATCAAATATGTTTTTCATATATAAAAATATTCTTATAAAGAATTTTATTAAAATTTACATCAAATTTTTAGGAAACCGAATGAATTTAAAAAGAGTTTTTATAATTCTTATTTTATATTACATGTGCCATACAAAATTCTAGACATATTCAGCCACAAGTGTAAAATACATAATGGAACTAGTCTAAAAACATTTTTTATGATTCATATATTGTGAGCTATGCGCGAAATACGAGTAATGGAATAAATTTATTTAAATTAAATGGTTCACATCTATCTTCCACTACTAAATGAAAAAATGTCGTTTATAAGTATATTAATTTAATATTAATATTTATTTTTAATTTAAGCATATATACGTGAGTCTTGTATGCATAAAAACAGTATAATCAAAATAAAAAAGGATTTTTTATAATTTTTTTTTATAGGGTTTAATCATAATATATGTAATATCTTAGCACATATACTTCGTATGATTATATGTCTTATTTCTGAATTATTTTGGATATAAAACATTTTCAGAAAAAAAATTTGATTTCATCTGTCAAGCATCTTCAAAGTAGTGTTTCTAATTATTATTTTATTTTAAATATCATGGCAATAAATTTTTTCTAAGTTTAATTTTGAGAAAAATAGTATTTTAGTAATTAAAACAACACATATTGGACTATTTTTGATTTTAAATGTTGTTAAGTCCATTAAAAAAAATTTATTATGATATCGCGCACTAAAAGAGAATGAAAACAATAAACAATATAATTTAAAGGATGGCAATATTTTCGACTGTATACGTATCTATAAATAGGCTAAAAAATATGAAGTATGTAACTAAGCATGCTAAATATAGTTAAATGTATATAAAAAGAAAAAATACAGAAATAAAAAATAGAATTGCTATTTAATATGTAAATCATATTTAAAAATAGATGCTTGCTGTTTGAACTATTTGTCATCATAGTTTTCATCATATATTTTTTCTTTTTCTTCTATATTTTTGAAATAGGTCATTCATCTTTTATATGTAGTTTTTATTAAATAACATATATTTACTTTGTAGCTTATGAGGTTAAAAATTCAAAAGTACGTTTTCTAAACGTACAAATAACAGTTTTGGTTTTTAAATTTATTTTTTTGAAAGCATAATTTTAAGCTTGTTTAATTTTATACTCCTTAATAATGTCAGTTAAATAAGTAAATATATTATCGATCAATACAATAAGCATGAATACTTAAATATGAAAACATTATTTAAAAAATAATATAAAAGCGAAAACATCCTCTTTTTATTCATGAAGCTTTTTTTTATAAAATATACACCACCTCATGCACATTTCCAATTTCCTAAAATTCCGTAAGTGATGTATTTAAGACATGCATATTATCAGGTTTATAAAACTACGGAAAAAACGAATATATAAACATAAACTAATATAAATAAGCATAACTGATTTATTTAGTAAATTTAAGCGCAAATTTGGGTCCTTTCTGCAAAGAAATCATGGTTTTTTAAAAAGAAAATTCAAAATTTTTGTAAAACCCCAGCATATTTATGACGATAAGTTTAAGGTTTATAATTGCATAAAAAACCAAAAAATATAGGAAGATGGATTTCGGATATTACTTTAGAACATAAGTGTCATAAATGGATAATAAAGGTACCCTAAAGGTATTTTATTGCCTGTGCATTTGTAAATATTTTTGAGCGCAAAATTTTGTCTTTTTATTAAGAAATCCTTCATACAATAAAAAAGCCCTTTTTAGAGCAAATAAGTTAATATATTTTTATATAAATTTCAAACATGTAAATTCACAACTAGCGCATTATCTATACTACCTATAACTAATATATATGCTTTTAATGTGATATGTTACTATTTTAACATCATCGTAGCGGTTTACAAGCTATTTTTTGTAATCTTACGTCTTTACCATGTGGTTTCTAGTTAAGCACATAATTCACAATAAACTTATGATGTCACCTAGTCTTTTCTGGTTGAAAAGACAGAAACTTACCTCTGTTGTTAGAATGGCTACATGCAAAATTGTGTAGTCAAAAATTTTATATTTTAACGAGGTTTATTCAGAACCTTTTAGTTTGATGTAGTTATAACCTAGTCAAAAAATAAGCTTGATTATGCCCATTGGGCCTATGAATTTGAGAAAAAATACTTAAAGATGTGATTTTGAATGTTAATCATACCAAGTGTTCTTTTACAATTTACATTGTAAAAATGATCTTCTGAATTCTTTAATATATTATTGCCGAAAGATCCTTTTTAGTTTATTCATGTAGAGTTATCGTTTGTGATCTTTATAGGTGTAAAGAAAGACAAAAGTATAATAATATAGCACAAAATAAAGGCCCATAAATGAAATATTATATTGAATATTGGAATTTTTTTTCATGCTCAAAGAAAAAAACATAGACAAAAAATATTTACTTTAATTACAAATATTTAAACAATTTAAAGATGGATTTTCATTATAATTTAATCTTTGTTTGGTGAATCTTTTAAAAATTACAAATTGCAACAAAACTTTTTTAAAAGAATTCGAATTGACTGTCAAGCTTTAAATTTTTATATATTCGAAATTCAGTCTGAAAGATCTCATATTGATGTGTTGTAAAATTGTAAAATTGTAATGATATCTGAATCGTATAAAATTTACTTGAGTCAAATACAAAATATTCACACATAAAGTCAAAACAATCTTTAACTCAATCTATGTGAATTGTAGATTTATTTTATAGATGTTTACTGGAGGTATAATATTTCTTAAGATAGAATCGTAGTTATTTCACAAATTTATCTTTTGAAATGGTACATAAATCATCTTTAGATCGTTTTTGCTTTTTATTAGTATTTAAAATAGATATTTTTTTCATGTATTTTCAGTTAAATTTTGTTTTTCTTTCGGCATTTCTACCGAAGCGTACATAGAAGCATCGAGTTTTATAAACACTGTATGCATTCCAAGATGATTTTTTTAATGATTTGCTATGATAATATATTAGATAATGCCTGAAAACAGATAAAAACGTTTCCTTCAAATATATGTATAAAATTTTCTAAAGCGTAAACGATCAGTTTTTGATTCTATGTTCTTCACAAATTTGAGGCGTCAAAAATTTAATTATGAGAGTGGCTATTATGTTTTTTTTTGCCAAAATATCGTGGTCCAATTTTTAAAAAAACAGTAAGACATTTACTTTTTGATTCTACGCTATATTTTACGTATTTAGCTTGCTCGTCTAAAATTTTGTTCTTTGTTTTGCCATCTTTGTGTTTCTTATTAAGACTTGAACCTAACAGATTCTTTTATTTGTTTTAAATCGTTCTTTTTTTGCCTATATATCTTTCTGATGCATTTAAGGATCCAAGTAAGTGTTAATATCATCAATATTATTTATTTCTTTTGAAAATGATAAAAGTTCTTTTTTGAAGGTTTTTTGGCATTGTTCATTTTCAAGATTTTATTTAATCGATGAATTGAGTTTATATGCCCAAAAATGAAAGAAGCATTTCGAATTCGATATGAGTCAATGTCGTTGACATTCTTATACGGAAATAAAGTTTACTATAATTTTTTTGTCTTTGAGCTCTAGTTTGTCTGTAATTTCATGGTCAAACTCGATGATTTTTGTATAATAACTGTAATAAAGAGAATTTAAATTTCTGATACTGTAGGTATATTCATACATGAAATATTTTAAACTTGCGATTTGCTTAGCGTGTCTTAATGGATATAATAGATTATCTTCAGGGGGATTTTCAAATATTAAGTCGTTCAGAACAAAAATACGATAAAATTCAATAAATTTCGTCTATATATCATGTTGGGGCAAAGAAATTTAGATCGATATCAGATTTTGTTATTTTTATATCTAAAATCCAAATATTTTGGAACAAAAAGTAATTATGGATGTTTATCATAAGTCTAACCATCTTCATTTGTACCTTGTGTACGTAATATGTTTATTAAGCCCAGGATGGATGTTATAATATATAATTTAATTAAGAGAAGATATAATTACATGATTTACTATTATAATCGCGTAGTTTTCCAGATTATTATTTCGACGCCTTGTTACACCATTAATATATTCTCTTAGATATAAATGAAATTTTTTTACCATATAAATTTCTATATTCATTTATATCAGGTCTATTTATATTATCACTGTAGCTATTACTACCGAATAAGTGCACATTTTCATTATAATTTAACTTATAGTCGATATTCTTAAATTCCATGGCAGTTTATATTCTAAACAATCCAATTTATCTTATTTATTTTTAAATTTAAAATCATTAGAAACCATATATTCGAAACCTGTATAATGGTGTTTTCTGGCAATATAATTTCTATTATCTTCTTGATTTGCTGCTATATACAAAACGCTCCAACATTTTCTTTTCTTTAAAATTTCGATCGTTGACACAAAGATTAGAAAATCGAATTCATAATTGATATATTTATAGCGAAAAATATTTTCAACTGGATAAATTTGCATTAAAAGAGAAGTACTGTATGTGTTTTCATAGTATTTTCTGTTTTGCCTTTTTCAATTTATTTATTGTTCCGATCTTTTATTAATTTTTATTTGCTGTGAACCAGTATTTTTTGTTTTCATCATCAATGCTTCGGATGAATAGTAAATATTTTTCTATAATGATCAATATAATTTCTTTGTGTTTGCAACCCCGCCTTGTAATCTCTTTTGACGTCCGAAAAAATGAAATAGAAATCGTATCATATACACATGTCTTTATCCTCATGATTGGATTTATAGATCTTTAAAATCCAAAACAAAAAATTTTGCCTTTGATAGTCATCAAAAATTAATAAAATACAGTGATTTTTTCATGCTTATACTTTGAAACATTGGGATCTCGATTGATACAATTATTTTACTTATTTTATTTATGGATTTAATTATAATCCATTTATTGAGATATTTTTATGACAAAAATCTATTAAATCTTTTGTTCGCTCTTATTTATTTTGTATCTCTGAGAAATCTTATCTTCGCATTGTTATCATTTTAAATTTAAATATGAAACCCGTGATTATCTATATCTTAAAGAGAAATGCAAAGTTTGCACATCGGAATACAAGAAAAACATTTTTCTATTTTATATATCAAATTTAAATATTTAAACTATTTACAAAGCATCATTTTAAAGAGACAAAATTAGTTTATCAAAACAGAATAATCATTTCTTTAAATTAATAACTGAAAGTGTATATTTGTTACCACACGTAAAAGCCTTTAATCTATCTCTTAAAAAACAATAAAATAACAACCCTGTTATAAAGTAGATATATTTCTTGTGGCTTAGATGTAATTCTGAATCTATTATTTTAATTTCTTTATCAAGAAATTCTTTTTCAAGCTCAAGAATCGGAAAAATCTTGAAAAAATCACAAGAGATTTGATAAACGCATTACTAAATATAAACATATGCAATTAGTCATATCATCAGAAGTTGCAGCCTTTTTAAAATCACTTTTCAAAACTAGAAGTTTTTTTATATTTTTCATGGCAAGTCTACCTGCTTCATTTATCATAAGATGCTCAAGCAAATGTGCAGTCCCAGTTATTTCGTTCTGGAATGATCCGACTGCAATAGATAATGAGCAGGGGATATAAGAGAATTGATAATAATATGCAATCTAAACACATCCCAGTTTTGAAGTTGTAAATTTTCATATGTAATTTTATCGTCTGCAGTTTTAAACATTTTGTTTGCTCTAACGAGTAACATTAAAGAGGTTATTTTTTGTAAATATTTTAATCTTATAACATTCTTGTCGACCACTTATTATTTTATAAATAATAGGGTTGTTAAAATTAAAATTGAGCCCCATATCAATAAGCCAGGATAAGTCAAAAAACCAGATTTTACTTAATAAATTATCCTGATCAACGCATATTTTTCCCAGCGTTGAATATAAATATATAGATTTCCAGATAAATTTCAATATGTGTATTTCCAGTGGGAATATATATAACGTGCTTTAATTAACTAAGAAAAAAGGTAATTGTTTTGATATTACAAAAAATTATATATCATTGTTTATTGAACTTATTATAAGCAGATATATTGATTTTTCGTGTATTCTGATTTAATTTATACAGTTTGCTTAAACTACACTATATTTCTTTCATGGATTGAATCCAATGAAGTTATTTGAATATAAATATATTTTTTTGTTTTGTATGTGACTGTTTAGTGATTTAGGGCTACAAGTCGTAGACATTAATTTATATAATCAACTTTATATTTTTTTTAATTTACATTGTCTCGATTTCATTTGCCATATGTAAACATCTTTTTTTAATCAGCTATTACAAGAAAAGGATAAAGTTTAAGTTATTTTTCTAGACGATCATAATTTTTGCATACGTTTCATAAAAAAAATGAACAGTATATAATTTTGTTCTTTTTCAGTGCGTTCTTTTTTTTACCATAAAAAAGCGAGATTTGCTTACATTTATATATTAAAATTTATTTATGATTCGTGCAGTTATGGTATAAAAAAAATTTCTACAAACGATTTACATTTTTCAATATTCTAGTCTAGATTATCTTGATGGAAAATGAAATATTTGAAATTTACTAGTAAACTGTGTGTTTATATATAATTTACGCGTCTTGTGTGTTAAATGCAAAAAATACAATTTATTGGTGACGAAATCTGGAAAGAGACAAAGTACATCGAAATTTTTCTTGAATATTATGTAATTTTTTTTATAAAACATAACAGATCTCACAAGCATTCATAATATATATATATAAAACTAGATATTAAGTTTACGAGTGAGGATTTTATATCTATAAACAATCTTATACCTTTAATGCTTAGTAATTATAAAATACAACAAAAAAAGATATAGATGGATAGTAACACACACAATGTCTTAAAAATAAATATATGCTAATAAATAAAATTTATTAATAGTAAAAATAAATTTAAGCTTGTGTAGTTTAAAATTTACACGTCAATTACATTTGAATTTGTAAATTTCTAATTACTACCAGTAAATTTACTAATTAAATATATATAGAGAATAAAAAATACCATGGCAGTATAAAATATATATTATCATCGTTATTTTTATTCATATTGCCTATATTAAAAAAAGATTATTATATGTTAATTTACAAAATTCATTTGTTTTAAATTAAATATACCGGTATATTATGTTGATATAAAAAACTTATTTAATCAGGCATATTACGTTTATTAAATATCTTAACCAGTAATATGAAATATTAAGAATATTAAACTATATTCATATATGAGCTTACAGTCAAAATTATTATTCAAAAGGCATTATAAAATCTACTATAAAAAATTATTTCTAGCGATAAATAGAAAACTCGATGTATTTCAAAGCTAACTTCTTAGAAATTTTATGTATAATTACACATTTTTTTCTTTTTAAATATGTAAATAATTGTAAGGTTTTCTAGAAATTCTAAAATTATTTGTTGTATATCTATATTACTATGAAAACTCTTATATATCACGAATAATATTCTTTAAAGAAACATTTTCACAGTTTTATTTCATGATGCAATTTATGTTTTCAAGGATTTCTAGCAGTAAAAGATTTTAAGATTTTTTAATACCTGTTGGATTTACATTATTTTAATTTCACACTTTTATGATGAAATTAAAAATAAAAAACATAAAAGCCAATCACTTGACGGTTTATTACAGTTGGATAGATATTTGGTGTAATATTAGCAAATGAATTAATTTTTCTTGTAACAATATTTGCATATTATATGCATAATTATTGTCATAATAAATAAAATGTGTGAATCATAAGGAATTACATCATTTTTAAAAAAAGGGTAATATGGTGCATCATTATTATATAAAACCTATGATGCTAAAATTAAGCCTTCACTTACATCCTTTAACAAAGATTTTTAAACAATCATTAAAACATTTTAAATGATACTTTAGAACGTAAAAATGAAAATGAGCACGATAAATTTTTAATTTCTTATACATTTTTCTACAAATATAATTCTGTACCAATATATGATCGCGGATTTTTTTGTTCTGTCATTATTTGACTATGAAAGATCTTTGTTGTTTATTAATGATATTGAAAAAAAACGATAAAACCTCCAAAAACAGTTCTTCTGTCATTTAATCCAATGAAATTTAGATATAATATTTTTCAGAAATATATCGAGTTTAAAAAATTCTATGTTTTTCACCCTATGAATTTAGCCCATGGTCATTATAGTCTAGAAAACGTAAATTTTACTATAAATAAAAATAGTGCATACAATCGGATTGTTTTTTAGGAATATAGATTTTATTTCAAAAGCCAATTAATCACTTGGTAATTTATTTAATAATTTCTTCTGTTGTAATATACCCAAAAATTTTATATTTTATTGTAGATTTCACTAGGTATTATATTATTCTAGTCAATTTATTTAATCAATATAATATTTATATATTTTATTTTGTTTATTTAACAAAATAAAAAAAAAATCATAAAGATGCTTATCAGACATTTCATCGAAAGGTTAATGCATTCCAAGAAGCAAAAATAAGACTTGATATATGCTTTTGTAATATAAACTAAGTTTTATAATAAAAAAGTAGGATGGAGCTATTTAAATACACTATCGCATTTTCTAATTTTTTAATATAATATTTTGGTTAAAATATATTGCTAAATTGCTAGCTTCTAAGGCTGAAGATTCCACTTCTGATTTGATATACGACTGTTTATATTTTTAAATAAATTTTCTTAATCTCAATTTTATATCAGATTAAAATTCTATTCATTTATGATTAAATCAAAGACATTTTCTTTGATACTTTATGATGCTTGTTTTGCAAATTACAGTTTGATTTTATAAATGTATTAATTTTTTTTGGTTGGCTCAAAACTTAGCTATTTGATTTATGTTTTGTAAAAATTATGATATCTCATATATAATAAATTTATTTGATAATGATAAATTTCTTTAATCTTTACATTCTTCCACAATTTGCTTTCTTATAAGTGGTGAAAATCAATGGAATTTCTTTAAGCTATCTTAATGTTTTCTTTAAAAAAAACGCTACCGTTATAACATCATGCATTAAAGAATCAATGTGATCAATTTAATCTATAAATTCATATATATTTCAATAATTTACATTAAAATATTCGTGTAAATATGCATCTAATATGTGATGTTTATTAATTCTGCTACCATTAAATAACTGTTTTTTTTCTTAATTACATAATGGCTGGTAAGCTGAATATGGATTTCATTTTTTATTATGGGTTAAGTTACTTTTGATTAATTTAGATATGAATATCATATTGGGAATGTTGAACAACTTCTTGATGCATCTTTTGACACTAATCTCTGATATTTCTTTATTAACTGCACTTCTTCTCACAAATAAGATGAGTTCAGAATCATGTGAAGCGTGAGAGCTTGTTTTTATGCTTCTACTTCGTAATAGATTTTTGCTTTTTAAAATAAATTTATATATAGATAGTATTTCGGAAAAAATTTTTATTTATTTGTAGAATTACAACTTATCTATTTGTTTCTTCTGTATACACTATATGTAATTATACATAAAATAAGCCAAAATTTAGAATTTTACAACCAAATTATAGGTGTTTAAAAATGCATTGGATACTTTGGACTTTCACAATTGCAAAATGTACTAGTTATCGGTATACATTCCTTACAAAATTTCCATTATATATAATTGATTATTTGATATAATTTGAACATTATGATTTATATATTATTACAAAAGACTAAAGAACGTAAAAAAATAAGATTAGAAAAAAAGACAATCTTTATATCCCTAAGCAACAAAAATATGATTTCATATTGAATTTTTATTAACAAAATAATTAGAGATATGAAATTTTATTTATCAGTCTTAAATTTATGTGTTTTTAAATATATTTTTTCTACGCACAAAAAATCACCTAAAATCCTTTTAAAAAATATCCAAATAAGAAACATGAGAAGACATTATAATAAATCAGACCAATATAGATCACTATTTTTATAATGTCTAAGTAATGCATAATATAACCCACCTCATAAAAAACTACATCTTAATATTAGATTTCGATTGTTTTAATGTAAAAATTATGGCTCCCATTTATTATTCATATATCATCTACATTAAAATTAAAGGACCATTTGTTATTATTTTTTATTAATAAATTTGTTTATATTACTTTCTATAAGGCAATCGTTTTGATTGCATAAAAAATAAGCTAATATCCATAATAGTCTGAAAAACACCTTGACACTACAAATACTTAAAATTTTGATATTTTGCTAGTTTATGGCCCATATTTCACTTTAAATTCTAATCGAATTTACTTTATTTATTTATGTTTTACTTCTATTACTTTTTAGGAAGTTCGCTTTATATACATAGGAACTATTGCTTAACTGCTGCGTCTCTCTGTGGGACTCCTCCAGCACTTCTTGTCACCCGTAATCACCGTGGATTGGGCCCTTTCTCATAGGCGGCAGTCATTATGTGGAGGGAATGAGATTCTGTCTACTGTTCATCGCTACAAGTTACAAGCTACAACCACACTTACCTATATCCTTGCTGAACGGTGTGGGATCATTTTCAATACTGAAGGCACAGTTCAACGGCTTACACAGCAACCTCCTTTTCTCATGGCTTGTCAGTGCTTTATGGTTTATCTTTTACGGTCCACTGGCCGCCCCCTTGGGTATTTTTCTTTAGAGTAAATTCGTTTCGGAAATTAGTGGGGTGGGTGGAAATGGAACCCGCGACCCCTGACCTAGGAGTCAGACTTGTAAACCACTCAACCACACCGACCCTTTTCACTTTAAAACTATTATTTAAATTTAAGTTTATATTTCAACTACTAAATATTATGCTCATATAAGATCTCTGAAATATTTAGGAACTTGAATAAAATAATCACACATAATAAAAGAATAACATAATGATTTAGATATAGGTAGATTTTGTGAAATTTTTAAAAATATTTTTAGCATGAATTATAGAAAATTTTGTGATAAAGACGCTAAAAAGTCCTTTCAAGTTAAAAAAATATATACCCGATAACTATAGATAGCCGATAAAGAGCTTAAAATAAAAAATACATGTGTTTTATATACTTAATATCGAAATTTTATTCCTAGTGATTTATTAAAAAGAAGAAAATATGGATGATTTTTCTTGATGTATATAGAAAAAACCTGTTCACTTTAAAACATAAAAAATAATAGCATTTCTAATGATTTCAGCTCTAAAAAAAGAAAATATTTTTCTTGTCTTTTTTCGTTTTTATTTTTACTTTGATGTTTGTAAAAATTATGATTCCTATATACCTTTATTTGATTGTGAGTTCTTTATCATATATAAAAAACAAAAAAAACATTCGCACGTTATCATAAAAAATTCATAATTTTTAGCTGGTAGATTTTTTCTTACATTATTATTAATCCATTAATAGTTTAGTATATATTTTTATAAACTAAAGCCACAGAAGTAAATTAAAAAAATTAATCCTATGAAGACAGAAGTTTTTGCACTGTCAAATGTATTCAAAGAGATTCATAGTATCCGAACAAATCTATTCGTTTTGTAAACACACTGTGTAAGATTTTTTAAATAAAATGTGTATAATACAACGAAAGGGGTTATAATGATAATTTTAAGCTATAAAGCTTTGTTCCGATACATCGATAGTATTCAAAAAGAATATAAGGGTATTTTCTTACGCTGGTTAGTTCTACAGTGTATCATCTTTCTTAGATAAAAGATATATTTATAAAACAAAAAGTCTTTTTGAATAATATATATCATCGCGAAATAAGAGCTAAAAATAACTCAACTTCATCTATCATATTTTTGCATAGATTTTTTTTTGTTTTATTGGTTATAAGTACAGGTGATCTTTTAATTTCTATATAAATCAAATTTATTTTGAACATTATTCTGGTTTTAGACATGTAAAATGCGAAATATACTGAGTTAAAATCATTTTTATCGTAATATAATTCCACATAGCATCATCATATTATAATAATCAGAATATTCTATTATGTGGTTCCCAATCTAGAGCAAAAAAATCATATTCCTGTACAATACAAAAAATATTTTTCTGCATATGTAAATTTTTAAACTGTTATATCAATATATTGTATATTTTTCATATCTTTTAAAAGATTTGCAGTATTTACTTTTAGCATCTAAGAAATGTGATGCAATGCAAAAAAAAGGTCAATGGTATAAAAGAGCAAAACATTTATTATTGGAATTTATATTTTACATATTTATAGTTTTTTATGGTATAAAGAAAGAGATTTTTTACTCTTATTATGATGATGAGTTTCATAAAAAAAGCTATATATTATCGTATATCTGAATTTCATGCTAGAATCTATAAAATTGTAAGAATATACGTTCATATTTCACCAAACATATATTGATTTTTTTATGGATTTATTATAAACATTTTATAAAAAATAAAATACCTATATGAATTTTTATTATCGCCTAAAAAAGCTTAAGAATACTTTCATGCACACAATTCTATATACTAATGTTATCCCTAGGTTCTTTCTTCGATATAAAAAGGCAGATTAAACTTCAAAATTTATATGTAGTAACAAAACGCATCTATTTTTTTATAAGCATATTAATAAACAAAAATTATGCATTAAAGACATTTTTAATAGATTATCGTATATCTGATATACATAGTGACAGCAGCAGGTGCAAAATGCGAGTTATATTTAACAGAAAACTGCGATTTGGGGCTTTGAATACATAGTTTTAATTTTTTTATGCACAACCGCTGGTCTAAATATAAAATAAACAAATTCATTTCTAACCCAAATACGATGCACTGCGAAAGCGTGGAACAATTGAATTACAAAGATGCGCTATAACTGCTATACAAGCAACCTTAGATAAAAAAATATATGCTATTTAACATCAAAAAAGTTTTATATGATACGATAAAATTTTTATAAAATGAAAGATGATAAAAAAAAGCTCAATTTATACAATGTAAATAGAATTCAGCCAATTTTTAGAGAAAAAACATATATAAATGTAATCATCTAATGTTATTGTAATAGTAAGAGCCCATCCGAACTACATTGGATTTTCTAAAATAGCTTAAATACATATAACCGGCAAGATTAGTGCAGCGCAAAATAGGTTCACAGTAATACTTTATATAACTAAAAATTACTGATGCAGCAAATTTATCTAATCAATAGCTTGAAACTAAACTATATTATTTCAGAAAAAGGATTGCATAAAAACCTACTTAAAATTCTGAATGATACTCTAATAAATGTAATTTCGACACATACGAGCTTGAATTATATGAATTAATATAGAAAGAGTATCCAAAATCTTCAAAACAATGCGCGTACTAGCATTATAGAATCAAAAATATCTCCAAAACCTTTTCACAAACAAAAGTTAGTAACATCTTCTCTGTTTATATAAAAATGTCTTTTTAGACATTTAAATGATAAAAGTTAATATTAACAATAAACAAATTTTAGCTTTGATGTATAAAGGTACAGACTCAAATAAAGAAATCACAAAAATATACATATAAATAAAAGATTAAATCAATAGTACACATTTAACCTCTAAAAAATCAGAACAATAAATATTAGGTATAAGATCTAATTCCAATCAAATTAAATTTACTGTCACAACGTGGCAATCTAGTACAAAAACAGTAAATACACATGCACAAAAGAACTACATAAATAAAAAAAAGAGGATATACAGAAAACAGATAGCACAAAAATATTTTTAACATTCTAAATAGATCATTTATCCAAATATTTTGTAACTAGCCATAAAATAAATTTAGGCATAATTCCCCTTCAAGAAAAATGGTAGGAATTATGATTCGTTGGGCACATGAAATATAAAATAACGTATGACTATATAATCCAACACATATGAAAGACCATTCAGATAACAAATCTTGCCTATTCGTAAACCAGATTCTAGCTTTTGATTCTACAGCGACTAAAGAGTGTTGTAAAAAAAAGACCAAAAAATTACATTTCATTTAAAATGTAGACGAAATAACAGATTATTTATAGAAGTAAATATATATATGATTTAAAATACTCAATCGGATTTTTATATATTGCAATCGCGGAGAATGTCACCATAAAAACCGTTTTTATTCCAAAAAAATGGTCTATTTGGGTTTTTAAAGAATTATTTACTTTTAAAACACGCTCAATGCCCTACTAAAGCATTTTAAAAAAATAAAAAAAAAATATTATATATGAAATGGTGTACTTAGATGGTTAAATTAAATTTTATGAACCCTCAAGCAACAGACAAAGGACTCTTCAAATATTTTCATTTAACTTACATAACAGCCATTTTTTTAGAAAATTTAGATCTATTATGACTAATATGAATATATTTTATGAATAGAAAAATTTGTCTTAGATGGCTTAGCGAACTGAATCTATTTAAAATCACAGCAATATTATGCTAAATCTAGCCCAAATAAGCTATGGAAAGGCAAATTAACTGCGTTATAAGTATTCTAAAAAATGTACTATATTAATACTCGCGATACCACGATCACTTTTAACACTAAGCAAAGTAAAAAAAAAATTTGAAAAAATACCCGTAATTAAAGAATTAAATTATAATATAAAAATTATTTTTTGTACATTACACATATAAATCAAACGAACGTCGATATAAATATATATTGACCATTGACCCCATTAATTTTGCAATACCTTCAGTTCTATTACAAGCAAAAAAATATATTTTTTTAATGATTAGCGATCTTTAGGCTAAAGCTGATCACGAAAAAAGACTTAGAAGTATTTTTATAGCGAGTTTAGAGTTTCTTAGAAAGTAATCAGGGATTTGGATACTGATCAACAAAAATAAAAATGCTTTCATAACGACTACAAGGATTTTCAAACGTGTAGAAACAAAAAACATATACCAATCTATATATTTTATTGTTTTAGATATAAGTTTTACAGTTTTAACCAAGATAAGAAGCGGAGAAAAAAATTTAGTGGAAGTAAAGCCGACTAATTAGAGCAAATTCGACAAAAACTGCAAATATAAAATTTCATGCAAATTTATTTATATATTAACACTTACAACAGGGGTAAAAAGCTCTTTACTTTGTATTTTTTTTAATCTAATTCGACAAATACCATACAAGAAATAGAGAATAGTAGAATAGCTATAATACTTCCAAAAAACATATCTTAAAATATATGCATAAATAAATATATCTTTGCATCAACAAATCTAGAGAACACTAGAAATGTAATTTATAGAGAAATTGTCCCTTAGTATTTATAATGCATATTTATTTCTTGGCTGAAGATATTGCCAAAAAAATATTTATACAATCTTATAAACTAAAATACAGAAGATCATATTTTATGCCTTAAAAACCACTTTGTTGACGCAATTTAGACCCCCGATATAAAATTAACAGATAGCGGTCTCAATTCACAATAAAAATGTATTGAATATATTTAATTGTCACATCATAAACTATATAAAAACTGACTCATCAGTCCTACATAACATAATGGGTTATTTAAAAGAGTTATAATTTCTACTAACAAAAAAATAACAAATCATTTCATAAGCTTTTGCAGAATGAAAACGAACTAAGAGCTGTTCCGAAAGCTATATACTGCATATAAAATTGAATTCTATATGAGTATTTATGCATTTAAGATACAAAAGGCAATATTTATAGATCTACGCTATTAAAATACATAAAAATACGAATGAATGACAGAGAAGAGACATTGAATTCTTAAATAGACAGTAAAAAGACAATAAATACAAATTTTATAAGATATTAAAAATCAAAATTGATATAGGTGTGTTATTTTATACTTGGCTTAATATTCGAATTTACATAATGGATATAGAGCGTGCATTTATGGAGTTTTTTTTGAGAATTCGGTGTAGTGATAATGGTCATATATTATATTACACGCCCTACGAGCATAAAATGACAGACAACAATGACACATATATCATAATAAATTTATCGGATACAGAAAATATAAAAATAGACATACATATAAATCCGAGAAACATATTACAATAAGCATGTGAATTCACACAGACCTCAAGATATCGAATATAAAAGAATGGCATAAAAATCAGAAATATATATTATATTTCCACATATGAAATAATTAGCAGAAAACTAAATGTTTGAATGATCAGAAAATGTATGATACTAAAATTTAAAATATAATCTATGAAAAACAGATATAAAAAGTAATTTGAAAATTTTGACATAAATTCATTGTTTAAAGATTTTATAAGTTCACTTTAATTTTTTATCATGTTTTTTAGACATCCATAGTAGTATTTGAGGATAAAAAGCGATAAATAGATCAAATTTAATTCTTATAATAAAACAAAATTCACAAAAGTTCGTAGATGTTCATACATCAAATTGTATTTGCCATATTATTTATATATAAATCTTCTTATAAAACTGCACAGCATTAAAAATCCTTTAATTTTACTTATTAACTAAAAATTAAGAAGTTGTCGAATTTTATTCCAATATGTTTGCTTTTATTTACATGCACTACTTACGAATGTTGTTTTATATATTTTTTTGTGATTATTTTTGCAAAATATACAAAAATAAATTTTTCATTAATGTTTTTGTCACAAAGTTTTTTTAAAAATATGTTAAGGTGGTATAAATCCCACACGAAGGGGAAGCATGCATCACGCTCGCAGACTCTACAAGACACTTGATAAGATTGCATTTTAGAGGAGAAGAGTAGTTTATGATGATGAGTTAGGGAAAGGTGTCAAAAGATACAACAAGAAGTTGTACAATATTCCCAATGTTCTGACCAATCTAAATAGATAAAATGAAAAAAATAAAAATTAACTCATAAATAAAAAAAATAATTTATAATTTATTTATTCATTATGTTTTTCTTTATAACATAGACTGGCAAATTAGTTTTTTCAGTTAGGGGAAGAAAAAAGTTTAAAAAAATGATTAAATGATAGACATAGTACGAATGTTTTCAACTGTGATATTGTATCTTTAAGCATTCTAGATGTAAATTCGTCTCTAAATTCTTAGACAAATTTATCTAATATTGGATATAAGATATGATATAATTTTTTTTTTAAATGATAAAAAAAACACATATGAAAGAAATTTCTAAAAGAATCTATATTTTTTATTTTATTAAGTTTAAATGAGATGCCTGTAAAATAGAGATTCATCTTTTATCTTCGTTTTAAGAAATCTTAATTTTATTATAACAAAAGCCTGAATACTAATTCATTTTAATGAGCCATTATATTCATAAAAACTCAATATTGAGATTTATAGTTTAGATTTGACCATTCGCGGGATTGTTTCTTTGGATAAATATTCATATCATAGCAAAAATGGCTTTGATTGATTAAATTTGAGTTTTAAAAACAGCAAAGATACATCTGAGAAATCACTACTGTGTGTGTTGATCCAAAAAAAATATTCCACTTGGTTTCAGTACACCATGTTTGGTATATTGCTTGGTGTTGGAGAATATTCTTTGCCCATTTGTATTAGATTCATGTAACTTAGTACAAGTATTCAAAACAAAATAAAATCATTTTAATATATAGTTAATAAAATAAAATCTTACTAAATTGGCATGGCTTTTGTGTTTTTTATAATTTTTGTTTAATAAAGAGTGATAACCTGGCTGAAATATTCTTTCCAAAACTATTGCATTATATCAAATTCATTTTAAACTATAATGGAAATAAGGTGTCAAAAAATGCTATAAATTGATACATTGGTCTATTATGTACTCTAATTTACAGTTTCGGATATGGCTGTAAAGTTATTAAAAATGTGTGTTTCATCTGTACAACAATATAAATATATCGGAACGGGCATTTAATATATATCGGATCATAATACTTTCACAATTCTACGACGGAAATAACAGCGGTCAGAAAGACTGAAAGATCAAAGAACAGTTGACATTATATGTTCAATGGTCATAGAGAGTATATGTGTCGAATTAAAATTCTTGAATCTATAAAATCATGGGCCCAATTTATCTATATTGCTTATATTCAATTATGATTGCAAATATTATATATTGTAAACTTTGCAAAGGGAATTACATATGTTTAATAAAACATCATTAAAAAAAGCTCGAAATTTAAATTGTAATATGTCGGTTATATTAATTTTATTTTACGCTTCGAATGAATTTGGAATGATCTGATATTGATATCTTGTAACTATATACTCGGAAACATATTTTTATTGTAAAATATTGTTCGTGGTCTACAAACAATATGATGGTCAAAGTGAAAATTATAAGGGGTATATATACGCATTATAATTGAATATTACATGTTTTACATATTTATTTTAAAGTTTTAACTGTAATAATTGTAAGTAAAATGAAGGAATGGATAAAATTATTGTTAAAATTACACATGCAACATTTATAATTTCTTAAAAGAAAAATTGTTAATTGATATCAGATATTATTTAATAGAACCATCAAAATACAAAATTTGATTTTTTGTTTGTGTTACAGGATTAAACTGCAAAAAATGAAAATTTTAAAATCCGATAAAAGTAAAATATAGTGGAATACATTTTAATAATTGCAATATAGTAAAAATTTCAGTAATTTATTTTTAGCAGCGTTCAATATATGCTTTTAACACAATAAAAATACTAAAATGCGAATTTTATTACACCACAATCGCAAATAACCAAACATCACTTAAAAATACGGAATTAAATTTTTTTTTAAGACAGAGATATTTTTAACATCTTGATTCGAGTCTCTATAAATCTATATATATTTAAATAAAATTTTTAAAACTCATAGTTATAAACATATAATATTCGTTTTTTTTTACGATTTCTTATTATATTTTTTGTTTATATATAAAAGCCACAATTGTGATATTTTTTTCATTTTTGATGTATGGTTTCTGCTTTTAATGTAATCATATGGTAAAATAGATAGTATAACAATAATATTACACACCTATTTATCGCATATTTTAGAACCTTACTTGCTGTTCTTCTTTTGTATGTTTTGAGTTCAATTTTCTAAACTAGTTTGAAGATTGTATGTATGCTTCTACTTCACTGGGATTTTGAGCTCCTAGTAATTTTTTTATGAAATTTTAGATCGACCATGCCTGAGTTATAGCAAATTGTATTTTTTTAGTTTTAAAAGTAATAATTTAACCAAGTACTTTTGTATTATTTTCATACTTTGTATATTTTCTATTCTCAGATTCAATTAAGTTTTTAAGGCTAGACTTATTTTAATCAACGCAATAAATTTTCATGTTATAGCGTATGATAACCTAAAAAGTCTATTCTGTTAAGTAGATAAATATGTACATATTTTGCGACTAATTTTATTTCTTCAGTTTATTTAAGAAAATCTCTTATATTAGGTTGTTTCTAAACCTAAACGTTTTCTTAAAGTTCACGCATCTTGCAAGGAAAAATTATATGCATACAACGATTTTGTACATTCGTATGTAATCAGAGACCAATATTCCATTATATTTTTATGCCAGATTATCTATTTTATCATTGCTTCGTACCAAAATGAACACTTTCCGGTCAACATAGAATTCATTTCCATCTGTATAAAACAACATTGGCTATATCTTTTATTTTTTTCTCCATTCAATTTCCATCTAATCAAATCAAAGACAATAACGAAAATGTATTAATAGTTCTAAAAAGTTTTTCATATAATTTCTTTCTTTTATTTAAAAAATATCATTTCACGTAGCTTTTTTTCTGTTCCTTAGTCGATTATGTCGATATAAAATTATTAAAAAGACATTTTTACATTATCAGAGCTGTTTTCATTTAATTTTTATTAAAGATATATTCACCAGACTGTTTTCACTAATTTCAGTCAGTTATATTTAGCTTCTAGATAATTTTCTTCGTTTACAATTCATAATTGCATAGATAAGATATAATTAATTTTTATTGTTAGATATAAAACTAGGCTGGAAAAGATAACAATTTTCTTGACAACATTTTTATTCTTATGATCCAGTCGATTGTATACTCACGGTTTTTATTGGGTTATGCTTTTATAAACATTTATAAGCAGTTATGCACTTTAATATGCAACTTAAATAAATTTTTACATTTGTTTAGTTTATATCAATTTCTTGTAACTTTTATCATTTAATTTTTATAAAATAACAAGTTCTAGTTTTACGTCATTTTGTTACACTTAATTACTTAAAATGATCATATGCGGCCAGTGCCACAATAAAATTCTCTCATCTTCGCATATTGTATTGTTAGGGGCTAATTTATTTTTGTAAATTAAAAGGTCTACTGTATTTTATGTGTGACGTAAAAAACGTCGTATGCTTAAGCAATTACGCAGTCTTTATCATAAGTTCGAGTTCATTTATAATCAAAATTTATATTTTTTCGCATGATGTTTTTATTTTTTTACTGCGCCTACCCACTAATTGCATCCACTGTGTTTATACTACAACTTATAAATACTAATAACAAAGAACAGAAACAGGCTTTCTCGAAACAGTATGGTAGCAGTTATTAATTTGTTTAAGATTTTTTTACTTTAGAAGAAGACAAAGTAGTGTATTTACGTGTTTTATAAAGAATTAAAAATTAATTTTATGTAGAAATTTGTATGTATTACGTAAAATTATGCCGGTGAAAGTGTATCTTCGCGTGTGGAATGATTACTTTCAATATTCTATGTTTAATTTAGAATATTCAGACGTTCTATAGATAATTAAAATTTAAAATAGCCTGTATTTTATTTATTAAACCTTTATTATATTAAGTATCGGTTTTCAAAAATAGATAGATGTATCTCCACTATATATGGCTAATTTTTTAAGCAGATTTTGTTATAATATTTTTTAGGTGAACGAACGAGGTTGATCTAAATAACATTTTTGTCAATTTTTACAATATAAGAAATCAATAAAATATAACTCTTTCGCTTGATTTTTATATAAACACATATATCTGATCGATATTTTTTTATAATAGGATTCATGATGGAAATTATCTTTTACACTAAAAAAATTAAGAATTATATTTGAATCAGTGTATTTTATATACGACAACGATCCTATTATGTCATCAAATACGAATTAAATTAACAAGCATATTTTTTACTTTTTTTAAGTCAATGGAAATAGACATAGAACATTAGATAAATGCTTAATAACATTATTTTACGTTCCTATTCCAGCATCTTAGCTCAATACAATCCTTTTTTTATTTGATGGGTTGAGTATATTGTTTTATTAGTAGTCAAACATCATCAGAAAAATCCCCTATTATGCAAAAATCTATGTTTTCTTTGCATAAAGTATTTTTTTTATTGCTCTATCATAGGATCATCTTTCATGTTGTTTTCTAGATGTTTTAAAATTCTATACACAATAGAAAAGTATAGACAACAAAATCTATGAACAATGGTAATTTTTTTGTTTTATCTTGCATTGAGTGTGTTTTTTTAGCACAATCTTTTAATCAGATGGGATAAATTTATACATTCAAGTTAAAATTAAAATACAGACTAGCTTTTATTTGACTATTATTGCAGAGTAACATAATTTGTTTTTCAATCATTAGAAAGTGCTTTATAAATTCATTACATTATCACATTGATTGCTAAATCATGATGTAATCTCTTACTCTGCTAGAAAATTAATTTCAAGGGTCTTAAATAAATCTGGAGTTTGATATGGGACTCGATACAGCAAAGATTTTTTACAATTAAAAAATCAACATTTTAAAAACATGTAATATAATATTAAATGGTACATAAAACAAAAAGTTGGAAAATCTATATTGTTATTCTTACAAGAGTCGTTAATATTATTGCTATCTTTACGTATATCTACTTTTTTATAATATAAAAATTTAAATATTGTTTTAAGTATAAAAAAAATGATCCTACAATTTAAATGTTCTTTGATCTATCTTTTGGAAGCTAATAATACAAACGTAAATTTATTTGCTTAAAATCAAACTCTTTCGATTTTTTTTAAAGCTAACAGGGATAAAATATATACATTCATGGAAAAAAGACCATATAATCGGTTATATTATACACACAATATTTAAATACTCAATAAATATTTTATAATTTTCGGTTGATATTCATCTAGAATATTATTTAGGTCTAAAGGACTATTTTTTTTAAATGTGATCCATGAACGAACGATTAAAAATGAAACGCCGATAAATAATCATGAATAAAATAGAATCAAAAAAATTGGAAATAGGATCTTTAAGAAGAGCAAATTTCATCCCTCTTATCATTATTATGAAATAAAAATGCAAATAGATAAAAATTTTCTTATGCGATTCAATATGTGGAAATATTGTGACTCAAACAGTTTTGTTTTTTTCTTTTGATTTAAAAAAAATTATCTGTAATCCGTTCCGACCATGTTCAGTTTAATTGTAATTAAGTAAATCTTTATTAGCTAAATTTAAAATATTGCGACACATAAATGATTCGGGTACAACAAAGAATGCAGTAAATAGATAATTTTCTGGAAGACTAAATTTTTATAGTATTTAAAACACTATTTTTACCTCTAACGACTAATGTGGATTAAAATTATAAGATATTTTGCAACAAATTTTATAAGTAAAATTTTAATAAGAAAGAAATGTTACAAACATATATTTTACAATCTATAAAAACGAATTATCCGCATTTCTAATATTAGTTATATCATCCATTAACCGATAATTTTGGCACAAAAAGAACCGATTATTAATTAAGTATCAAAATAAGTATATTTTCGTTAAATATGTATGTATATTCTGTGCTTTAAAAATGTTAATTATTTGGCACGTCCAATATCATAAGCGATGTTATTTGTAAAAAAAACGTACCTAAACGATAGAAAACAGCAACCATATCATCGCATTATAGAAAAAAATGGTATAATTTTTAAGCAAAACAATCCAAATATCGATTATATCTATATAAAATAAACTAATATATACCGAGTGCTTAAATATGTAATATTATACAAAATAACCTTGCTATACAATAGTGTATATATTTTATGTATTTATTAACAGAAAAAGTCAATTTATGACAAATTAATACGCACGATACGATTCAAAAACATATTTATAAAAGCCCCTTAACTCTGGCACTTGGTGAAAAATTAAAAACATGTTTTTATTACATATTTAATATCAAAGCACTCGATTTATGTTTTATTTGCTTCTTAAGTAATTTATATATTTTTAAATTTTAATAGAGCTACAGAAGTATTATATACAAATCTTCTGTGATACTTACTATTATATTAAGCTAGATAAAATTCGCTGTAAGTATACAACACCTTAGTAATACATGTATCGATTTTTTCGATATTTTTATGGTTTTAATGTGTATTTTTTATGTACAATCAATTAAACTGTACTGATATATATGATAGCTTTCTTTTGAATTTACGAATAAGGTATGGCTAAAATATCATAAGGCGTCATATATATTTAATACCGACATTGGATTTCTAGTGTTTAACATTTTTATTTTAATTATTATATTTTTATTTATGAAATGCAACATAAACATATGTTTTTTGTCTATTATATAATTTTTGAATGTAGTATGAATGCATGTAAGTAGATTCTATTTAGAATGGCTTTTTTATCAATCGATTTTTTTTTATTAAAAAGAAACTATATAAGATCTCACGCCTTTTAAAAAGTTTAGTTATATACGTTTCCCTTTTTATATATATTTTTATCTTGTTTTTAAATTTTATCATTGGATATGCAATAAATTGATTGATGTACAGAAGTAATAAATATAATTTATAATTTATTTTACAAAAAAATTTGTCTTTCTAATAAAAAAATGTAAATTATTATAAATTCAAATCTGAAAATAAGATATCTTTTTTTATATTTTTTTCTACGATTATCATATTTTGAAGCGTTTCCTTAATTGATAAAGAAATTTCCGTTTTTAATGAGAAACGATCAAATTAATTTTAATGGCTGTAATTATCAAATAAACATAATCTGCATCTACATCTGCTATATTAAATATTTTTGACCATTTTAAATTACAATTCAAGTTGTACGAACAGAATTTGAATTAACTTATAACATTATTGCAATTTTATTGTGATATTTTTATCTTTTTGTTTGTTTTTCATTAAATCTACAATTTTGAGATATACATGGGATTCACTTGTACTGCTATAAATAGAGAAAAAAATTTATTTGGTATTTTTTTCATTTACAAACTTATATTTTTAAATTAATGATCTCTGTGATATATATTAATTTTTTAAATAATTTTTTGTAGTGCACAAATTTCTAAAAAACCTTTCATTTATTTTCTAAGTAGATATCTTAATATTTCCCATTTCTTTGATCAAGGCAAAAGCTAATTTAATTTTAACAAACCTGCTCTACAGGAAACATCTATCCACATATTCGTATATTCAATCTATGATATTATGTATATAATTTCGCATTTGCTCATTTTCAGATCATTAAAATCTATATTTATATAGCTCAAGGGTATTTTTAGATATTTTTTAGAATACAGCATTTCCTTAAACTCAAGAGATCTACAGAATCCAAATTTAATTTTTAGCAGTATTTCAAAATTTTATTTTTAAACCAAATTTAACAAGACAAGTATATAATTCTAATTAAATATACATCTTAACATCATTTTTTCTGCAGTGGATGGTAAATAAGGCTTCTGTCCGGTTATAACCGAAAAGTATGATACTGCTTCCAAGTCTTTATGCTCAAAAAGATGACTAAGCTATTCCCGATTTTCTGACAAAATCTTGAGGTTCAAATTTTTTTAAGCAATGCACACATTGACCAAATGGGCTACCATCTTTTCTTATCTGACGCCGATTGGCTGGATTAAGAAAGTTTGAATAACACATGGATCAATTCTCGTTTATATCTTCTGTTTAATATTGACACTATCCTCTACCAGAACCGATGATATTGAACATACAATTTAGTAAATATATTGATGGTTTTCAATTGAAAAGATTGTATGTAAAATTCGATAAATTTATTTAATAGGATCGTAATTTGCATATTTTTAGGTTTAAACAGAATTAAATATCAAGTATATTGACATTTCATACTAACGAGAAAATATAGTTTGAAAGGAGATAATTTTACGATGATCTCTTTCTAATAATAACAAATTAAATCTTTGGGGTTGAAAAACGAATGGATTTGTATAATTATCTAAATATCCAAATCTTTTTAGAGAAAATCAGCAATTGTGTTCTTTAAGGTATCTAAATTATATAAATAATGGTTTTAATTTGTAATAAATAAATATAAATAACTTACATTTGTATAAATAATTTTCAATTTAAATGAATGGGCTTCTGGCCCAATTAAACATTAGCTGTGTTAAAAAATAGGCTTTATTGTAAAAAACTTAAATTTTATTTATATAGTTCTTAAACACCCACAATGTGCAATGATAGGGTTTAATTTATATTTAAGGTGCTATGCATGTTTTTATGGGTATATAAAATCATGTGGTATTAGTTACATTAATATTATAATGTACCATATAAAAATGAAAGAAACCCTTTATACCTCAA
Source organism: Rhyacophila brunnea (assembly GCF_057557595.1). Classification (NCBI taxonomy): domain Eukaryota; kingdom Metazoa; phylum Arthropoda; class Insecta; order Trichoptera; family Rhyacophilidae; genus Rhyacophila; species Rhyacophila brunnea. The sequence goes on along the minus strand of NW_028233338.1, from coordinate 1,544,303 downwards.
GATTTGGTATATAATTTATATTTCACATATACCAATGACAAATATTATACGATTAGTATTGGGAACATATAGATAAACATATTATTGTTATAAACATAACCAGTCATCAAGTATGCATATCCCTTTTGTTTTTATGTTTAAATACCACATAGGGCGATGTAGAAACTAAAATCATAATAAATATTGATCTTTCTATGTCATTTTCAAACCAATCTAAATACAATATATTGTTTTTTTTAGTTGAACGTTTTATTAATACCCGTGTGATATAATAGAAAAAATATATAAAAAGATATAAAAACTTTGCAGAATTTCAAGCTATCATTAATATTATTGCATTTATTCAAGAAAAGTAGATTTACGCTATAATTTTTTTAGGTATAAAAATATCGGCATCTTGTGTATCATTTCTATTTTTAAATTTTTAAATATTTAAAATTTAATTATAAAGATTATCCTAAATTCATTATCATGTTGTTTTTTTATAAGCAGGAAAATGTATGTAAATTAAATTTCAATTACACAATTCATTTATGTATCTATTGAATTGTGCTTTTTAATAGCAGAAAACTATTTTAAATTATGGTGAACCTTTTATCCTTATCATAATATTGCTGTAACTTTTCTTTTTATTACTATTTACGATTATTTTATATTATATTTCACAACTATTTTGTATTTAACAAGCTTATTAAAAAAAGGGAGCTGCAATTTTGTTGATTTTTAGTGATTAAAAACTACTAATAATTTGAGCTTGATATTTTAACGAAAAAAGCTCATTTTAGTTATTTTTTTATCCAAAACACCCAATTATTATATATATAATCTTAATTAAAGATGTATTCTATCGCTGTAAAATATATTCTATTTCATTTTCTATACAAAAAAATTTTACTTAATCTACAAATAATAAGAGCTAAATATATTCAGCGAGATCTAGGTGTTAAAAAACTAGTAAATTTTATGTTAGAAAAATAAATTATAAGTAAATTCTGTGCTGGCCATAAATTTGAGAATAAGTAGCCTATATGTTTTACTTGTAATTTTCTCGTCCAAATTTTTCGTTACACAAAATCTGCTGCCATAATTCTAATAGTCTGGATAAACAAAATATATTTTAAAAATATTAAAAAAATTATGCTTTAAAAAGAAGATTTAATGATTTCAAATTTATACATAGATGTAAAAATAATTATTTTGAATAATAGGAACATACAAAATTGCATTTATATTATTTGAATTATTCAAATTTTTTTGATAGTATCTAATAATAATTATACTATTAATTTCTAAAAGAATATTGCTTTTTCGTAATGGGAATGATATTATTTTAGCTTGCACAGACTTTCGTCGGTATCCTATGTATACGTAAACAATTTTTATATTACCGAAATGTTATTTTTGTGATTTTATGATGCATAAATTTTTTCATAAAAATAAACTAGTTGCATAAATATCAAGGCATCTGTTATTATATGTTTAGTGCTAAAATATAGCAATTAGAAAATATGCGACTATTTAAAGAATATTAGATCAAAAATTAGGAGTCTTAAATAAATAGTTTTACTATTATTTGTTGTTACAACTTATAAAAAAATATATAATCAGTCTTAATTTAATATAATATAATAAATTAAAGCAATTTTTTAATAAAATAAATTTATAATGAGTAAATAAATAAATACAAGCGCGAAATTTATTCCTCTAAAGCAAGAATAAATAATATTAAATCTTGCGAAATTCCATTGTAAAAATAACAAATATTGATTGACTGATTTTTCCTTTTCTATAATAATAATAGACATGATATATACGCTTTGGATAGATAACAAATGATGCTAATATTTATTTTGTGTACAATATAAAAAAAATTACTAATCTTATGATTTATATATAATAAATTCCGGACTAAATTAATTAGATGATAAATGTATGGAAGTAATATTTTACTAATTGATACTTTTAACATAGATAATTAATCTGGTGATGTACATCGGTCAATTGTTCTTAGATTTGTGAAAATTAACAATTACTTCTTAGATTGTAAAATGATGGTTTATTGTGTAAATTAAATTTTTATTATAAAAAATGTACTATAAAATTTATGATCTTCTATTTTATGGATATTTTGTTTTTTGAATGATAATGAGTTTGTTATATCTATTAATGCGGTTGAATTATACAGGTGTTGCTTTCTGCACGATTAAAACATTTTATATTTTAAATTACTCCAGTGGTCAAAAGAATTCATTTTTGTGTATATTTTGCTTTTTGTAGCATTTTGTTTCTTTTTTCTCTAAACATAACCAACGACTTTTATGTATATTTTGTAGTTGGGTAAAAATTTCTATACATTTAAAAATTTCCTTAATTCATTGTTGATAAAAAATTCAAATTTATTTAATCCTGAAATTTGTAATTATAAATAAATTATATAAGCTTTTCGTTTTTTTACTTAGATTAATCTTCTAAATACACATGTAAACATATTTATGTATAAAAATTTATAAGATGCAACGTAGCAACAGTATTACAAGATTCTAATAGTTATTAAAATTACAATTTTTTACATTACGTCGTAAAAGTTAAAAAATTGAAAATTTTAGTAATCGTTAACAAAATTACTGCATTTAATTCATACTATTACTTACTAACTTTAAAATTCAAACGCAAAATTTTCAAATCTAAAGATGCATATAAAAAAAGATGTGGCAATATATATTTAAATAAAAACTTAAAATATTTTAATTTTATTTTAATCATCAAATAGCAATTTATTTATAAAATTAAAGGCTTTTGCGTTTTTAAACGCTTAATTTACCACCAAGTTTTATACTATGATCAGTTAATATTAAAATTGATCATCATTTTTCATGCAACAGGCAGATCTAAGATTTTTGTAAAAAAGTGTTTCTAATTCTTTTGAAGCTTCTAAAAGTCAGACATCCTCGCATATATCTTTTATTGTTGCTTCATTACATCCGGTTTTGTAATCTTATATAAAATGTAGAATATTTTTTTTTTATTTTACTAATTAGAAATATTAGGTTTCCGAAAGAACAAAAAAATATTATATTCTCTTATTTAAAAAGATTTGTTTGTATTAATTAAGAAAAAAAAGTCATTTTGATAGTTTTTACATATTCCTTTTTTTTCATCTATAAAATAAATCGATATCTACTACATATTGATGATACTATGATCTAAGCCTGATCATATGAGAACAAAAATTTTATACATAAGTTTATGAATATAATAAAATACAATCATATTAAATATTCTCAAATTTAATGAAATAAATCAAATATTATAATTGATTTAAGAAAGTCATTCAGTTGCTCAAAAATGCCTGTTATATACAGAAGTTTAAAATAAACATGCCAGCATTCTTTTTTTAAATTTTTTTGCGCAATTATACAAACATATTATTTTTTATTGGGCCTAAAATCACTTGATCTTGATTTAATATATCAATAGAATGATATTTTTAAGTGAGTTAGAAATTTATATGCTTTTTTTTACGGAAATACAATTGATTAAGACATGGAAGAATTTGATATACATTCAGCAAATCAGGCTTATTTTATCCGATATATGTTATGTTACCTTCCTTAGTTCATAGAAATAAGTGTTTAAATAGCTTTTTTATGTGTATTTGTTCACCGCGGTATTAAAAACTTGTTTGGAAAACTTTTTGGGATTGTGAGTACATAAAACTTGTATCATACAAACTTTAAATAGTAAGATTTTCTATATTTTTTAATTCATGAATCTAATTTTACACATTTAATGCCCACAATTTTTTATAAATTCAAACTATAAAATAGAAAGTTAACAAAGCGGATTATGAACAAAAGAACATATTTTAAAGGGTTTTAGGTATTGGATTTGCACATTTTCATGTGATTAGATGTACTGAATATTGCAAATGCAATGATATGATAGGTTTTTTTTCTTTAAACCACAACCAGATTCGAAAAGATGTATTTTACAGGGCATTAAGACTTTTGAAATTTTTATATTTTTTGTTTATTGAAAGTATTTTTTAACAATTAAAAGTCAGATTATCTTTTTTAGACACCAAATACGATAAACATAAAATAAAAGTAAGAATTATTACTATTTTTAACAAAAAATTACTTTAAGTATAGAATTTTCATACATATGTCTTATATATTTAAATGCAAGAATTAAATGATGTATTATGTAATTTTATAAACCTTTTCTTTTGCGTATATTTTTGTATAAGAAGCCCTTTACACTAAAAATCAGAACATATGATAGTTTTATAGAAAGTATATTCATACGTTGGTGGTATAGTCATGAAAATTTATGCTTTGATAGGTATGAAACCTCCAAAAACTAGAATCTGCATATAAATAAATCGAACAGTGCAAATAGTATAATAATAAGCATACAAGTAAATTAGAAATGTGTAAATGTAAAAAAGATTCTAGATTGTATCATAAATATAAATTGAACTTATTTCTAGTTTCTTCCGTATATTGTTTCTATTTTTTTATAATGAACTAACGATCTGTGAGTTTTTTTCAAAAGAAAAAAATTATAAAGTAAGCATTCAAGATACAATTAAGATAATGAATCAATAGAAAAATCCATGTGAAAAATTTTAAAAAATTATTAAAATGCTTTTAAAACATATTGCAGATTAAATCCAAATTAAGTTAGATCAAATAAAAATATGAAAAATTCATAAAAACCATGTAGATGGATTTTTGATAATGTGACAAACAGAAAATAAAGATAAAGATTTTATTTTTGTTTTAGTTAAATGGATAAACGAAAAAATTAAATAATTTAAATTAAAAATGCTGAGAAAAATAAATTTCGAATATATAATAAAAAGTATGTAAAATTATTGTTTTTTATTGAATTCAACGTATAAAAAATCAAGGAAACAAAATATTTATAAAAAGAAATATACTGTCAATTTTTATGTATTAACTACGATTTATATTTTTTAAGATTGTATTTTTTTATATCTTACTAATAAAAATTCTATTATACATTTTTGCGCTATAAAAAAACGTTGATGGTATAACCAATAAAAGTGAAAGGAGGTTGTTTATTTTAAAAATAGTTTAAACTTATATTTGAAATAATCTAATTATTGCTTATGTACACGTAAAAAACTCTAGGTAACGATTTTTTTTTCTTTATTTTATTTTCTCGTAGCAATTTTTTTAGATTTATCTAATCAGAAAGAATAATTATTATTTGTTATTTATTCTGGCTAAATATTTTTCGGAATCATAACAAGGACATATTGTCACGACGAAATTGTAAACTTTATTTTTAAAGTAAATTGAAATTGTTTTGTTAAATTTGTACAGAGATCTTATCTATGCCTGCTAAATTTATATACAATATAATTAAGTATGTAATATTCCTGTTATTCTGACAACGTCATAATGGATATAATTGATAAAAAGAAAATTAACCCATAAATAAATAATAATTATTTATGATCAAAATATAATAATAAAGAGGCTGGTTTTTATAAAAAGAATACATCATCAATGTTTAATTATTGTGCTATTATCTTGTGAATCAGATATATTTTTTTTACTCTGTTTATTTATCTTTTTGATTTGTTTTATCGTTCTTAATTCTTTATAATTAACGTAGAATCAAAAAAAAATTTAAACAAGTTTTTCATACTATCTTAAAAATTATTTATATACAAAGAAATTTTTTCGAATTTTAAATGGATTCATAATATTTAATATTTTCTTTCTCATTTTTTCCATTTTCATATAATTGATTTACTGTATATCATCGAACAACTCTAATGGGATTAAATTCTGTTGGTTTTTAATTTGTTTGTGGTTTTAATTGATGATTCTTGTAAGGATCATGCTTTTCTTGATTTTCATAAAACATTAATAAATTATGAATTTTAGTTTCAGCTTATTTCACTGAAGCTGTTCCTGTTTCTTTTAATCATCCTTTTTTTATGTAAAATTTTGGTTATGTATATAATATAATTTATTATTAAACTTCCTACAAAATAAAAGATCAAATTCAATGCGTCACTATATATCTCTATTTTCAAATATTCTTTAAATTATCCTAAATATTTTTCTTTCATATATATTTATATTTCTAGTTGATTCATACTGTAAATATTCCAAACACACATTGGAAATCATATTCGACGTATATATCCATTTTATTGAGATCAAAAGACTATTTTTAGTTCATTTTAATATATAGTCTCAAAAAAGTTAATAAAATAATAATTTGTGCGTTCTATTTAATCTTTTACCTAACCTTATTAGAATATATCTTTTGATGTTAGATAAATTGACCGAAGAAAATAATTTTTTCTAAATCCAATATACATCTGGATGTAATTATAATGCAAATTTAATTTATCTCGCTCATTCTAGGTTAAAAAATAATCCATGCTTTTTATAAAAATAGCCATAGAAACAAATCTTGTAGGTTTTAATTTGTAAATTTATTTTTTCTTAAAACTTCTAAAATGGGAAAATCAAAAATTATGTATTTAATATACGTGTATTAACTGAATCCAATTTACAAAAATGAAACAAGTAATTTTTTTGTGCTTTTCAATTATGATAATAGTGGATTTTTGATATTATTTGAGGCATTGTTCTGCTTAGTCTGTTTTGCCATTGAAATAAGCGATATGTTCAAAGCAAAATTATATTCTATTTATAGAAATTGATACCTTTTTGTTCATTTTTATATCTTTATGCATATAAGAACATTATATTGTTTTTATTTCAAAATACTGGTGAAAAATTACATAAAATTATATGAAGATAAATCTTTTTACACACGTCTATTTAAAACATTTATAAGACAGATTTTTTTTGAGCTAGACTATGAATATTATACATCTAAATCGAAACGATGTTTATTGCCTTAATATGTATATGGGACGAAATATATAATTTTATAATCACATTTATTTCTTGTTTATAAAAATTTTATTTATAGGATTTATTTGTAATTAATCAAGGTTATGCTTAAAATAATATTTTATGTAGTAAGGCTGTTTTTCGAAGATTTAAAGTGTTTAGAAGTTTTTAATATAAGGTATTGAAGAATTTATAATAATGTATCATGGTATTTGCGATATTTATAATTTCTATGTGATAATAAAATAAAAATCATTTTTTTTACAATCTTTCAACAAGACATCATTTTTTACAATGAGTATTCGTAGAGATTTAACAGATTAAATTTTTGCAATAAAATGACATTTGAAGTAGTATGCGAATGAATTCTATTTGTCCACAATGTTATGTTATATAGTATTATATTCAATCATTATAACAAATAATGTGCGTAAATAAAAATTTAGTCAATATAGGAATTAACCTCTTTTATTGGTTTTAAATCCCTAAAAACTAATCAAGCCAATGTTTGAACGACTCTTTAACACTTACTTTGACAAGCCTTTGTAATTTTTATGAAATATTTGATTTTAAAGAAATTTGCCTTTATAGAGATATAAAAAAAATATTCCACCTATTTTAACCCATAGTAAGTGACTCAAATACTTTTGATCGTGATCCCAAAATTGCTTGTTAGATTGTATTGCCTGAATATGTTAACGGCTGCGAAACACCTAAAACAGATTATATTTGTTTCAAATCTGTATCATTTATATAGAATAAAATCATATTAGTAACATAAATATTGTTATACATATATACTATATCAAAGGGATGATTTTTTGCGTAAAAAATATACGCATGAATTACAGGAAAGATATTATACGAGAGCCTTTTTGACTCTAAAGTACCAAATATCACATTTAAAAATGATATATAGTCATTATTGGATAAGAAAGAAATACGGAGGAATGTTTTATATACTGCAATGAAAAATATAATTTTTTTATATAAATGTTTTCTGTGAGCTAGAGAAATAATAATGGTATAACTAGTAATGTTAGAACTTTAGAAACCTGAATTGGGCATATAATTATCATAAAGTAATATTTGTATTACTTATCATTAGTGTATTTTATTTCTTGAATACGGCCCCTCGCAAAGATAATTGATTTATTAAAAAGTAATTTTTTTAAAATTAGTGTTTAATATAATATATTGGTTTTAAGAACAGAACTAAACGTAAAATTTACATATAATAACTTAATTTAAAACTTTAAAGTATAAAAAAATCTTTTAAAGAAGATTGCATCATTTTTAAATAAAAACTTACATTACCTAACTATATAAATGAAAAATTTGGGATTTTTACAAATTATAGTTCTTATCGGTTACAAATATAGTTAAAACGAATTATGTTTAGATAAAGGGGAACGATAAGAACCAATGAGCTTCTATAATACTATATATGTTATATATTATTAAATGTAAGGTATTTTGTATTTAATAAAATTATATTTGTATTTTGCTGGATTATAACCATAATTTAATCCTTTTAAAATCTGTGATCTTGATAATGCTGTCTATTTTTTATAGATATTTGGAATTATTTTAACCCCGAAAAGGAGATTTCAGCAAATTTTAGCTAGCTCCGGGTTTCGTATATTTTTATGATGATTATATTATTCATATATCTGTCTTCATAATAAATTATAAATCTCTATATTAAATGAGTCAATTCATATCAAAGGATATTCTGCTTCTATTTAAGATCACTCTATCAACCTCAGCGCCTCTTTGGCGATTTTTATATATTTTAAACGATTCGCATACATAGATCATGTATTCAATGATTACGAGTACAATTTTATTTATTTATGGGTTTTAATTTTCGTTTAATTAATAGGTCTCTAAAGAAGGAGGGGTATTGAAGAAGACTTAGGAGAGGAGAAGATAGCCGAAAGTATAAATACGCTGTGTGTATAGAGAATCAAGCAAATTGTGACTGATAACAAAAACTGAAATTACGACTACAAATTCATCCTATGAAAAAAATGCAATATATAATAATAATTTTAGACTAGATTATTGGTGCAAATTATAAATTATGGGTATTTGTATCCGCATAAATAAAGGTCACAGCAAAATATTTTTTCATAATATAAAATAAATAATCTAATGTATTATTTATATAATAAAAGATATATTGCACATAAATTAAATATTTAAGCCGCAAATCTGGTAGCTCTTTTTGGATTTGCAATAAGTACAATATTTTGACTTTATGATATTTACAAGATATCTGTATTAGTAGCAAGCCGCTAGGGCAATTTTAGGTTTTACAGGAACTTAAAGCATATGTCCAACTATTTATACATTTATTTTGCCAGATTCCCTATGATCAATGTTCTTAGAATCTTGAAACTATACGATTTAGATGGTATAAAGAAGTTCTTTCTAGCTTAGTCTAATTCCCAAATCTTGTTTCCATATAAGATTTATTAGTAAACAAGTTTCTATACGGATGATAATTCGCATATTACAACAAAAACGAGCTTTAGTTTATATTAAACATATAAATTAACAGAATTCTGATTTATAATTAAGAAAAAGACAATACAACACATATATATTATGCTAAATATAATTTATTCTGCGACCTAAATGCTAAAAACCACAGTTTATCACACAAAAATAATTTTCAATGTGGAATATATATACATTTGGTAGCATCATTATGTCAGAGATAAAATTTTAATATATGGAATATCCATTTAAATTATGAAAAAACTTGATAACAGAAAAATTAAGAAATAAAATCAAAATTTAAAACTTCAAAATACATATACTTTAATATAAAATATTTTAGTAAAAAAATATATTCACGATTCTGCTGCAGCACTCATTAGACAGAAATAACGATAGTAAAGCACTTCGTTGTTAAAGACTAAATCAAATTTATCTTTTTTAGAGTCATTTGTTACGAAGGCATAATTTATTTTTTCTTCTATTTTGTACAAATTTTAGCTTGACAACCGATTTTAAGTTACAAAATAAATGTTTTAACAATTCTTTTTTTAACATTATGCAAATCTTATTATATAAATCCCTTTTTTACCTTTTTTTTCTGGTTTAATTTTCTGTTTTTAAAATTAAAACATTATTTTGGCTCTAGTATGTTTATTTTTCATAACAATGCAAAACACCTATTATAATTAAAAGATTACACATATTAGATTTGATGCTATGTTGTATATAACAGATCTGACTTTTATGCAGAAAGCAAATATTTTTATATAATTAAATTTCTGCTTTTAATCCCGCTAACAAAAAATATAATTACTGTCGAAAAATTCATAAATATGATTCGAAAGAAATTGCCAATATATAACAAAACTTTTAATAAAAAATAATCTAATTTAACGGCTAAAAAAAATAAGCGCCTATAATTAGCGGCAATTATGTATAAAGACATGTATAAGCTTTTTAGCCCTTATTATGGGAATTAAGCTGTAAAAAAAAATCTAGAAACAAATTTTATAGAAAATAACAAATTGATGCTTTTAAAAAGGCAAAATTACAAGTTCATGATCCAACCATATGAGCAAATAATAATCACCCGGTATTGTAAATTTTTGCAACAATATATATATTTTTTGAATATGCTTTAGAATTGTATTTATGTGCAAAAATGGCTTATCTAGTTTGGCATTCTTTAGTAATTCTTGATATTATTTAAAATGTTAATAGCACTTTTTATGTATCTAAAATCCGTTAAAGACGATAAAAACCCGGATTTTATTTACTAAATTGTATTTTTATCAAAATTGAAATTTAAAAAATCCACACATGCGATTTATTTTGCTGAAACAGTTTATTATAGCATCAAATACCATTTGCTCGTATTGTTCTTTTCTTATAAAAATAGGCACTTATTTTTATATGAAATGACAGAATTGACTATGATATGTATTATATTCGTTTCTCTACTTATGGTAAAAAAATAATAATAACGAATATAAATTAACACATTCAACCGAAATAAAACTATCATTTTTTACTGATATAAAATTTATTAATAATGATTTACAACAAAAATATGTATTCAATATAATCTGTTTATCATAGTGGAATATATGTTATATAAATTATTGAAACATTGGTATTAGAACATAAATATAAATTTCTTATTGGTATGTTTTGAAGTGTTAAAATACGCTACGAAATCATCCATGACTTTTATGTATTATTTAACGATAACAGAAGAAAAAATTCATGACTTTTTGATGTAAAAATTATTCCATTTTTGTGCATAAAGTTCGATCAATTTTTTTTTGAGTTTTAAAAGTGGACACAGATTATAGAAGCATTTAACCACAAAAGATATCTAATATAATCGTATATCAAAGATCATTAATTCAAAATGTAAATATATATACCGTGATCTATTTAGTATTTTTTTCTCAAAATAAAGGCACAACTAAAATATGCAATTAAAACCTTATAACATTGCTAATATTTTTTTAGATAAAAAGCTTGCTTAAATACATAAAAGGAACATTTACGTAAATTATACAATAGTTTTCTAAATTATGCGGTATAATAGAAGAATATGCCTAAATGAAAATAAAATTTTTACATATATATATAATTTTGTAGAGTCTAATTCGAATAATATGTTTTTTTGCTTATTTTATGTGATTTGCCAGTCAAACGAAGAAAATACATTTTATTTCAGCACAATATTTATGCAAATTAAAATATATAAATTATTGAAGAATAGTAATATATTTTTGTTTTTTATATAGTGTTAAGATTCTCTTAAATTGTATAATATGCATTTTTGTGGCTTGCTTCTAATGAATTTAAATAAGAATAATAAATCTGTTATATATATTTCTATATGATCTTTCCGATTTTTTTCTAGACAGTAAAAAACGTGCTTTAATAAAGGGTTACCATTTGTTACTGTAAAATTCATCGCAAATATAATTTAATATTGTAAATTAATATTAAATATATTCTTTTATTGTTTCAACGAATATGATATGAAATAAAAGTAAAATCACAAATACCAATACAAATACAAATAATTGACATCTTACATAAGGATCATAGTTTTATGATTTTGATTAATATGCATAATATTTTCATAATAAAATGGTGATAAGTATAGCTGTAAAGAATCTAAAATACATTAAAAAGACTTGCGATATGATTGTACAGTAACATCGAATTAGTGAGGCAATAAAAATATTTATATTTTATATTCCTATTTTATTTTTATAACAATATTTAGACGTAACAGGAGATTCACGTTTATTTTTTTTCCAGTGGCTAGGATATACATGAAATTAATATCGAATTTACTACAAAAAGCAAACTAATTGGTTAAAAATTTTCAGAAATATAAACTTTATAATTTTATTTAAAATTTATGTATTTAAGATATTATAATACAACTAGCATGCATAAAATGATTTTTACGATTTAAAGGCATGTACAAAGCGTTAAAAACATACTTATATTAATAAAATTCTTATTTAATGATAGCTTTGTTGCACAAAGTAAAGTAATTGTGTTTCTGATATATAATTCAATGTATAAATACACATTGTCCATATTTTGTTTTTAAACTAGAGTAAATATTTTAATTGCGATATATATATAAACAAAGAAAGAGCAATCAAAATGTTTCCATTTCATTTTAGTTTAAAAAATAATAATATAATATATGCTTTTAATTTATCTATTATATAAAATTTTATTTTATCTATCATATATAAATTGTATTTTCTAATATTGTTAAATTATCATAACCTAAACTCAAATGACATTAGATGGAATTTTATGGAAGCATCATAAACATTCATTGTTAAATTTTATAATTAAAAATCAAAGTTATCAATTAGACGAAATAATGAAATCTATTTTTTTTTGTTTCTATAGCCCTTGTTTTTATTTTCTGTCTTTTATTGAATTATAACGAAAAAATGCGTAAAAAATGTTTTTTAAAAACATAAAACCTTTATTTATTAACTTTCCTTATCCTGTTTTCAAATTTAAAATTACCCCTATATTGATATATCTATTGAAAAATCAATTTTTTAATTTTATTTGTACTTTTAATAAATTCTTTTCTCTATATATTATAATTATACCATTTCTGCTTATTAGGACATCTTTTCTAAACTTTAATTGTATATGAATATACATATTTAGATTTTTGTATCAAAGACATAAAGATAAACTATTTTTATACACATCGTTAAGCCTAATTTCATTTTTTTATTTTCTTAATTTAGAAGACGTTAAAATTCCAAAAAAAATTATTAGCGTAGCATTAGATTAACTTTATGGTATAAGGCAATAATTAAACCTATAAACATAAACACGAATCCTATCCATGTCTTTAGCTATTCTTACATCAAAAATGTAATGTAGGGGAATAATATTTTTTGTCTTGTTAATGAACGAAATAGAAATATAGATTAGGAATGGTTTGGAATTATATTGGCAAAGTGAATGCTACTAAAAAAATTATAGATAAATATTGTTGTCGATTTAGAAGAAATCTCTGTGCGATCGGGTTATAATCAGTTTTTCTTTTTTTCCTATAGAAAACGTATGTAATACCACATTATGACTGCTCTTTGAAATATCTATGGCAATATAAATAAATTGAAGGATAAAATTCTGTAAACTGCAAAAGTGAAGTTTTTATTCCAATATCGATAAAAATACACCGTAAAATAAAATATTTGGTGTTTTAATACTACAAATATATTGCGACTCAAGATAATCAATGCATTATACCGTAGAAAGCATTTGGGCATAAAAGTATAGAAAGCCAAAGAAGGCCCAGATTATATATTTGATCAAAGAAAGAAATTTAAGGGGAAATATAAACATTCAAGTTTATTTAAATATCTATACTTATTCAACGAAAATATTGGAATCTATGCATAGTTATCAGTACAAAGCAATATGGTTACTTCCCACCATAGTACAAATATTTCCACAAACAGATATCAAAATATAATACTATTTTTATTTGGATATGGTTGCAAGCCATGAAAACGAATTTAGCTCGTATTTTAAATATTTACTATGGAACTCTAAATATATCTAAATGATCATCTTAAAACTTAACTCTTTGAAATCGATCAAAGAGTTCAAATTGTTAATATAATTTACATGGGATTGGTTAACGCATATTAACTAAAATACCGAGTTTTATATTTATAATAATAACTAAACAAAAACTCAAAAGAAAAAAAAATATTTTAGCATATATTAAGTGAAATAAGAAATATCTAAGAATCTCGGGTAATAGAAGATATATATAAGCTCATATGTTAAATGTTATAAAAATTTATAAAATACAACTATAATAAGTAATACATAATTATGGAGCATAGCATAAAATAAATGATCGAATATGTAAAAAAAATATAAGTTGATAATAATATAATAGAACAATAGAATCTACTTAGTTTTCAAGAGGACTAGAAATACAATCTCCATTTAACATTGAATGAATTTCTGCAGTAAAAATCTAGAAGTTAAGATCAAAGTATACTAATCGTATAAATTCTTAGATAAATACGAGCAAATCTCAAAGTACTTATATATTTTTTTAAAAAGGTTATTGATCACATTATATGTATGTGCTGGTATAAACAGATTTTTATATAAGAATAAAGCTAATTTTGTAGTTAATATAGTCTTAAATTTTTTCTTTCTATTCACATGTTTTTAGTTACTGCAGCTGTTGAGTTTTTGGGATATTTAATCGTCAAGCTATATAAAGTATCAATATATTTAGTAAATGGTAATTATATCGTCAATAGTTATAAAATACTTAATTATATAGAATGCAAAGAAACAAATTAACTTCGTACGAGTTTTTAGAAGCTATATAAACTACAAAACTTTGAATTTTAAATAATACTGCAATAAATCAAATTATTTCGATACGAAACATTTTATTTATTTGAAATCATGGAAGCAAATGTATGCTTGCATTAAATAAAATTTTATGATAAATTCTTTTGGAATAATATATTTATTATCGGAAATATTGTTATGAACTGAATTCAGCAAGAAATTTCAAATTTTATGATTTCTGTTTATAATCTGTCTATATTTATTGGTGATAAATTTGGTATTTTTTTACACTGTGGTTTTAATTTCTTATTTGAATTTATAAAGTTATATGTTTATACATTCCCGAAAAAAATTTTATGAATATTTTTTATACTAGAATATGTAAAGTTAAAAAACCATATATGATTTTGCAAAATCTGTTTATTATTCACTTAAAACCTAGCCAAATATTAATCACAACTAGATTATATTAGACTGCCTTCCTTAGTTTGAATACCACATGAAGATCTATTAATATCTATAACAATATGTATTTCATTCTTAATTTATATTTTATGATATATATCATTTTATCAAAAAGATCTCTTGGTTTTATATAATATTCTTAGTTAACAATTTATATCTGTAATTAATTTATGCCTTTGCAGTAACTTCCTGGATAGGTGTTTCTAATAGATTTTTCTTCACAACTATCCAAGTAGAAAAGGTTTCCTTCCTCATTATAAACAGTTCTAAAATGACAGTGTATATGATTCAGCATATATAAATATTTTAAAATATTTTTTTATGTTAGATATATAATTATTTATATGACCAGCAATATTCTTTAATATAAAAAGCACATTTTAATAATCAAAACAAACTTTAAAGTTTAAACCTTAAAAATATATATAAAAAAACAGATTAAATTTCATATTTTCTATACTAATACATGATATTAAATTTATAAAATCTAACGTGTGGCTGTAAACTAACAGTTGAATCATCCTTAACTTTTAAATTAAATAAAAAAAGTTGTGAAAATGACTTTAAATGTAGCTTAAGGCAAATTTAATGTCATATTTTGTTTTTAAATATTTTTATTTATAAAAATTTGGATTAATATAAAATATTTCAGGGATCGAGAATCTCTAACATTTACATTTAAGCCTAGAAAAAAAAGCTATAAATATAGGTATACTCTAAAATTGCAAATACTTATATTTGTAATGAACTTTGCGTCAATATTCCCAACAAGTATGCAAAAGTACATTTACTAGGCTTAATCTTTTTACTTAATATATCATATATAAGAATGCATTCTAAATTCTAATTTAGGTTTTATACATAAATCAACCATCATTATCTATTTTCCATAGAGTACATTTTTGCATACGATCAAAAAAATTACAATTATATGAAGATCTATAGATCCTAAATTCCGCTTTTTTAATCCTTAAATTTTCTAATTTTGTTCTTCAGAACATAAATAAATATCAAATTTTACATTCCTTTGTTTTTTATGAATATAGAGGCATTTATCATTTGTTATCCAATGCTCAGTTAGCCGTATTAATGCAAG
This sequence comes from Rhyacophila brunnea, assembly GCF_057557595.1. Lineage (NCBI taxonomy): Eukaryota > Metazoa > Arthropoda > Insecta > Trichoptera > Rhyacophilidae > Rhyacophila > Rhyacophila brunnea. Next base: position 1,527,962 of record NW_028233338.1, on the reverse strand, counting down.
CCATTTTTCTATATTTATTCTAACAGGAGGAATATAGATTCTACTGCATATCAATGCTTTTTAGTTGCGATAAATTGATGATTGTAGTACTTTGTGATCATAATACGACATGATATTATAAAACCAATAGTCACTCGACGTATATTTATTGTGAATTATGAACTTTTATTAAAAAAAACTAGAACATACAAAGATTTCAGATTATAATTTATAAGTAAAAATTATATAAATAAATGTAAATATTTGACTAGTTTACAAATAAGATAATTTAGTCATATATTTATATATTTTAGGCCTTTATTTTAAAAATATTATTTATAGAATATTTGTGTGCATTTTTTTAATTTAAAGGCTTCTAATATTATATCTAATTTATTGCGATCAGACAAATAGATGGATATAAATTTCTTTTGATATACTCTTTAAATATTTTCTGGAATTATTTCCTGGAAGCCGATGAGCACGTCATATTTAACTTCTTTATTTTTTTGTGCTAAAGGCTCTCTTAAATACCTGAATCTCTGTGTGTAGTTCACAAAACTTAAATTTTATTTATTTATGGGCTAAATTTTAATAAATTACTTTGTATTTGTGGAATAATTTTATTTTTATCATTTAAATATATTAAGACGTAGTCAGTCCATTGTGAACTTTGCAAAACTCCTTGATACATCATTTGAAACCTTCCCCTGATCTATCTTCATCAACTGCTCTTTTCTCTCAAAAGAGATGAGTTCAGGTGTCTGCAATGATAATGTCATTTTTATAGTAATAAAATTACAAATTCAGTAAAATTATAAGGTAGTGAGGATTATAATTTTATATTATTTCAATGCAATTTTCTTTTTCTAATTTATAAAATTACAGTTTGTTAAATAAAACTGTTCTTAATAAATTAACAATATTTGCCATTCATCTTTATGTTTTCTGCTATTTAAATTCTGGTTTTGTTTTATTATGTCGAATTAATTTTAGGTAAAGACACTTATCTATCTTATATTCTTTCAAAAATTATATAATGACACAAATACGTCATATATAGGTTTTCTTTCATATTTACAGCTTTGAAATTATGCAATAAATTAGGATTATGGATTTAAACGGTTTGATGGGGGTAAAAAGAAATTTTATTTACGCGGCAACTAGGACCGGATTTATACATAAATAATTTACAAATTTTAAAGAAAAAAAAAATATTAGAGTACAGTGAATCAATAGAAGATACATCATGTGTATAATATATATCAAAAACCAGAAATTCATGTGTTTAATTTTTTGTTGTGGAAAATTTGAAGTTCAACTCATATATATAAATGCGCTATTATTATAAATTTTATGATTCATTTACAAGTTAAAAGATATAATTTGGGCTATCGTGATTATGTCTACAGTAAGTTTTTTTTAATAAAAATTATACTTTCGCTTGTACAGTCTGTTTCTGTTTAATAGATAATGAGATATAATATTAGACAGTGTGATTAAGATCCAGCTAGAGTTAACTTGCAATAATTTAATATAGATATTATAATTGCATATATAATTATGATTATACAATATATCTAAATTTATATTTTTATCGTTAAAATAAATACAAAATCAAATTTTCATGTAGGTAAATTTTAGATATTATAAATCTAGTCTTCACATAAAAAAATTCATATACTACACTATACAAAATCATTTTGGTAATAGATGTATAAGTATGTTTAATTTTGATTTTCTATTATTTATAAATTTTATAACATATATTTGATATACTTTTAAGTGATTTATATCATAAGATACTATCCATCCATATGTCAATTTATATTTTATCACCATGAAGATTATATTTTAGTTTTTTGCGCTTCTTTGGGTAAGAATATAACGTGAACGAAGCTATGTAGGCATTTAAATGGTAACAAATTTTTATATCCATAATATTTATATAGTATGCGACCAAAATGACCACTCTATTATTTGAAAGCTCCAGATCTATTTTTTATCTAAATAATAAAGGTCTTTTAATAACAGTGATCTATCTAAAGCTATATATGTTTTTGGACACCGACGCTTTTTTGTTCTAATAGATATACTAAACTTATAATACAGATATTTTCTGGTCATCATATAATTGGTCAACAAAAAGGCATAAATTATATAAAATTTGAATTTAATGTATAATTTAGGCTGTGTATTTATATTTTTACAGCATGCAATATACACATTTGATCTAAAAACTTGCACGATTTTTCTGAACATATCTTATATTAGCCGAAATTATCTTTAATATTACTTTTTAGACTTTAACTGCTATACTTCTCATATTATTTCATGTAGATCATGTTGCCTATTATCTTCTTAACATATTATTGATGCTGGTAAAAAATTTTAGTTTTCAAGCGTCCAATTTATATAAATACTATTTTTGCATCGAACTCATAACATTGTGCTCTCTATGATTTAAAAACAAATTTATAAAAGATTTTTTATTTTTACAAATTTTTTTACAGTAATTATTTCTAAAAATCAATTATGCTTTGTAAAATAGTTTCCTTATAATGGAGATGCAAGCGTATTTAAAATAATCACAATATTTTGGAAAAATTCTTGATGACATTTTTATTGTAAATGAATTAAAATAATGTCGGTTTATCCTTTTTTATTTGATTTAAGGCTTTAAAATCACGTTGATTATATGATAAATGAATTTTAAATGATACTGAGCTCTATAACACGTAAAAAATATATTTTTTAGTCTTTTGATATTTTAATACCTAAGTAATTCCATCAAGTAATTTTTATAAACAAAATTTTACAATGCGTTTATGGGCCTCATGAATACTGGGGGAGGATCAACATATATTTAATTGCATTTTACATGTTCAATTCTTACTGTTAAATATACTTTATCGTATATAAATAGACAACACTTCCTAATATCTAAGTGGATATATTATTTTCGAAATATATAATTTACCTTTCCAGATATGACTGTCAAGTGGCTGTATCTACATCAAGCGGGTATAATTGACATAAAAGATTGTATTTCTATTTATTTGCACTTTTAAAATAAAATCATATTTTTTTATTAATGTAAAATTTTCAATCGACTCATTTATGTATAATGTGGTATCTTGGATACCAATTAAACTCATTAAGAAATATTTTACAACCCCCCTTACCCCCTAAAAAAAGTAAACAATATGGCATATATAGATTAAATCCTTTAATTTATTTATTTATTTATTTGTTTTATATTATAGCATATTATATGTCAAAAAAGGTTTTTTAAAGCAGAAAAAACATAATTATTAGCAAAAAAAAATACACATACATGTTCATTTGCTATATTTATGATTTTATTCAATTCCTTTCTTATTATTATTTTTTATGAACGTATATAGAAAAAGCAACACTAAAATTTTCGCATCTATTTATTTATCATAAATTTTGATTAGCTAACTATATCTTTACTTTAAATTTGCCACGCGTTTATGTCAATTTGTCTATTCCAATGGGTCATTTGGTTTTTAGTTATTTTTTTTAAGGGTATATTTCATTTGTTATATAATTTAATGTGAATTCAAAAATTCACACGAAAAAATTTAAGATAATAATTATTTTATCATTGTTTCAACATTGAAACTTATCATTTCTATTAGTCTTAAAGCATTATGCAAAAAAATAGTCGTCAAGATGATACGTCACATAGACATATTGGATCTACAGAAAATCAGACCGGTCGATTTAATTTATGCAAGCTTAGAATAAAAAAACATATGTTTATGGTATTTAAATTGATATGATATTAAATTTAATATAAATTATATTTTAATAAGTTCAAGTGGACATAAATAGAGCCTAGCTTGTACTATAATCTTTATTATACGATCTTTTGATTTAAATAGTTTTGTTTTTCAATCGTCTTGTAGATTAAAAGGCTCACCTAAACTTGTTTTGTGTGACTGAATATTCTTTTATGTATTTAAAAATCTAGATATATGGATATAATTTATCCGTGTTTTTATAATGTTGGAGTCTTTATATGATTCTATTTCTTTGTATTCTCATTCGTCTGTATATTAAGAATCCTTTTCTGATACTTTTCAAATTTGATTTTTATATGTAGTTTTGTCCTTGATAATAAAAACCGATTCTAATCCTCAGACACACTTTTTACCGACTCTACAAATGTTGCAAATTAAGAATTATAGCTAAACTCTATTTCTTGATATTGGGTAATTTTGCTTTAATCATATTCTAATCGCTTAAAAAATCCAGCCAGGTTTATATATTGTTCTGTTAATGTTGCGGCGATTTCCGCTTATTCGTTTCTTAATCTAACCTATTATTGCTGTGGATGTTGTGTGTGAAACGAATCTATGCATTGAAATCATTTAAGGAAGGCTTATAAAAAGAAAGTCTTAAAATAAAGCGATTTCGGGTACTGATATCTAATTTATAAAACCATTTTTTTGCTGATATATTAGTTTAATTTTCACAGTTGATATTCGTACAACAATATATAGGCATTCCAGCTATTCCACGAAACGGTCGGAGCCAATAATCGATTTGCTCCCATTTGAAACCATACAACTTACGTCCATGCAATAAAATACCATTTTTATGGCAACAATTTACAGAATTTTATTTCTTCTTATAAAAAAAATAATTAAACAATTTAGTTGGCTTTTTAAAAATCTAAGATTTTCAGTATATTTGTTTTACTGTCATAGTCACAAAAAAATTTAATTATTTATAAATAAATATGTTCAATATTTTATATAATATATTAGAATTTCTGGACATGTGTGCTTAAATAAGAAAATAAATAACATTATGTTTACGTAGTTTTATTCTTCTTCTGTAACATCTAAATGTGCGGTTTTAATGTGTATTCTTCCACATTTTTTATGCACGATGCTAAATAAATTGATATAAACATAAAACATTTCGGGTCTTTATTTTAAACTTATAATAAAAACAGGTTCATATGGACAGCACAATTTATTAAGAATATATTATGCTTATGTCATAGAAAATTTTGACCAGAAAAATACTTGATGCTAGATTACTCTTGTAAACTACATAATGGAACAAATGTGAACTAAATTTCAAAATTGATGTTTTATTTATAACAACTTTTTATAAACAAACTCTCTGACGTTATTTATATTTAACACTCTAAATATTATTTTTATTAAAAATTTGCTTGCATGTGAATGCACATTTGAAGGCTGTATTCTTATGCGGCATTTTACGATTGATTAAAACTATTTTTTTTAATACTATAATACATAGATAGGTGCAATTATATACTTTAAATATAGTCTACCACGGATATTATGAATTTCGGAAACGATTGAAAGGAATTTAGTATATTATTCATGTATATGCATAGATAAAAAGTAAATCAGTTGTGAAAAAATCGCTGTATTATATTTTTAAAGTAACATAATTTTTTATTATTTAAAATTTTATGCAGATATATTTTTGTTACCTTTAAAAATATAAAGAATATATTAGCTATAGTTAAAAAAAATTAATATTGAGAAATTTATATCATTTAAATGCAAATTCATATGATTTACACAACATTCCGATAAAAAAATATTATATTATAGAATAATAGCAGAATTTTACAATTATCACATATAGCCTTTTTGTAGTAGAACTATGCTCAGTATGTAAGTCATGCCGGAAGTAATGAAATAAGTCTGAAACAGAGTTCCACAAAAAAATGTCTAAATTTTCGTGAGATATCATAATTTTTTATGCCAACATAATAGGTATTGGAGCTTTTCTTTGATAAACATTTGAGTTTAATGGCCAAAGATGGTTTTTTTACGGTATATCAAGTGAAATAATATTAAAAATTTAGGTTTCAAATAAAAAATAGACCTGTGTCATTTGTATGCAATATAACTTTTTATGCTATAAAATACTCGAAACAGAACGTTTTTAAATCAATTCATATATTTATAGAAATATTGAGGTATTTGAAAAGTGATCCCAAAATAATATTCAAAAAAAAATACGTAGGTATGTATTTTTCCATAAAAAAGTTCTTATTACAAAAAAATGCTTTTTATTATATAATTTCAATCGAAACATCCAGAATATTAAGGTAAATTATATAAATCTATTAAAATACGAATTTCATGCTTTTGTGACAAATTGAAAATATACATAAAACTACAGTTGTGCTAAAATATATTCTTTAGAAAATTATTTTAAGATCAAAATAATAATTTTTTATGCACGAATAAAGTTAAAAATTACATAAAAAAATTCTGCTTGTAAATTTTATGATCTGTATGTTTAGATGATTTTTTTTTGTGGTATTTTGAGATTTATTATTGAAAAATTAAATGTAAAAGAAATTCATTGATTTAAATGTTTAATTTGTTTTATGTAATCTTTGACTTCTCTTCATATTATATTTGATACATTAAAAACCTTAGCTTTCCCTGGCATGATTTAATCGACGATTACTAATTTTCAAATATCTGCGATTTTACACAATAATTCCTTTTTCAGTAAAGTATTTGATCATATTAAAAAAATAATAAATTTCACATGTAAAATTACAATTAAAAATAAATCTGAAAATGCATACGTGTTTTTATAAGTAATACATGCAAATTTATATATATATTTCTACAAGCAATTTAGTATCTAAAATTTTTTAAATGAAACATAGGATAACATATTGATCTAAATTTATAATGCTATATCACGCTATAAAAATTAAAAATCAAATACCATAGATAAAAAGTTGGAATAACAATATTTAGCATAAAAAAATCATGTATATGTTCGCCTCTATTTATAAGGACATTGCTGGCAATAAAATTATATTATGTATGATGATTTTTCAAGAATACATTTACAACCATGATTACCTCGTTTCATGTCGGAAACAGTTTTTCAACCTTATTTATAAACGAAATATATTTAAAAAAGGTTTTTATAAGTTTCTTATTTTAAAGACAAAGGTTAGAGTAATTAAAATATTAACAAAGTATTTAATTTTCCATGCCTTTTTGCACTTATTATTCACATATTTTATTTTTTATCTTATTAACTAGTTAATTCATTGATAACTAAAATCTTTTATCTATCTAGTCGGTAACTGTTTTTAAATTCCTGAATTCGAAATTTTTCTCACATATATAATATATAACAATTTTTTATTTTTTAAGCAATCAAAATTTTGAAGCAATATAAATATTCTTAACAATTTAGATATTTTAATGTAAAAATATTAGCTTTTAACCTAATTCTTAGTTTTTTTGGTAGAACCTGAGTACTTTATCAAAAATTTAAAAGTTGTAGTCCAAAAATTTGCATGTAAGTTTTTTTAGAAGGAAAATAATAGAATTTTATAATTATTACATAAATTTATGTTTACAATTTCACAAAGAATCAAACTTTTCGTATGATCCTTTGTAATTTTAACAAATTATGAAGATTGTAAAATGAATTAGGTAAATAAATATTTTTAAAGCTTAGATCTATGCATTATTTTTTTAATATAGATCGTTTAAAATTTTTGTATTTAAAAACCTACAACCTAACTAATAGATGATATATCTCAATTCAAAGTTCAAAAAATTTATGTTCGTAACTTCTTTATATTATGTGTTAATATAAAAATATACATGAATGGGAAAACTTTTTTAATTATTTACACTAATCTACTATATCTAATATTCTTTGTTATATTCTTGTAATCTATATTAACATAAAATAATTTCCTCCATAAATAAAAAGATTTAGTTACCATTTAATATTTTTAATGAACTCTTTTTATCATAAATTTCTTATCTGAGACTATAATTTTTCGTGCATTTTATAAAAATTTTTTTTGTGCGGCATACATTATTTGTAGGCTTTTAACATCGGAAAATCATTGTAAAAAAAATTACTAGGAGATCTTTAAGATGAAAGAATATGTTCTTATCCAACATAAAAAAAATCCGATAATTCGATATATAAAACTAAAATCAAAGTTGATAGTTAATTTTATGTTATATTTTTTTATTACCATTTTCTGTTGATATCTCTTTATTAAAAGTTATATTTATAGAATTCGTAATCCATTAAATTCGTTACTAATAATATTTTTATCTCATATTTAGCAAAAATACCATTAAATAAATCATCTATATGAAAAATAAAGGTTCTGTGCAGCATATCTAGCTGAAAATGTATTTTAATGAAAAGTCTTGGTTTTAAACCGATATATGTTTTATATGTATTGTTAATAAATTGTACCTTATAATATAGTTTATTTGCTTAACAAATAGTCGTAGATAATAAGAAATGTTTTTACAAATATTATAAATTTAAAAACGATTAAATTCTATAAATATCTTAGGGTTAATTGTAATGTCTAAAACCTTTAGAATTTTATTAATTCCCATGCTAGAATTGTACCAACTTTTGAACTACATGATATCGAGAAAATAAAACTTAAATTTATAAGAAATTGGCGCGCACAAAACTACTAAGCATATCAGACCAAATTAAGTTTTAACGTTTTAATAGAATGTAAATGTAGATATTGATCGGTATAAAAAATTAAATTTACTTATGTAAATATATTTCCCGCTGATATTGCATTTTTTTAAACATGTTTTGAATATATTTGGCAATTTATAAGCGTCATAAAATAGATAAATGTATATATGATGAATTTTGTTTTTTTCTGTATATTATTCGATGTAAAAATAGCATAAAAATTCCTTTTTGATGCTTATTGACAAACAGATAGCAAATTAAAATCAACCATATATAAATGTGGGCTAAATATATTTTATTGTCTTACACATTTAAAGGTAATAGTGATTAAATGCGAGGGCATTCTATTATCAAAAAACATATGTTAAATGTTGCCAATGTGTAATGAACTGGGAAAAAACAGAGTATAAGACCTATATTATTGGAAATATTTTCAAGTAGGCTTTGCATATTATTGATCTGCATAAAATTTGAGCACTTTCTGAACGTAGAGACAGTGTTATGAGCTGTAAAATAAATTTTTGAAAATTACTTATACATGTGAACTATCTAAAATTGGGATGAAAACCGTCGATTTTTTAATTTAACATAAAGATCCATTATACCATATATGAGAATTAACAACATTAGAAATGTAGAGTACATGTCAATCAAATATCCATTTATAGAAAGAATGCTTTTTTGACATGTAATATATGCACTGTTCACGTTCTGTATAAACCACGATAAGCTCAACTTATTTCTACGAAAATGTTAAATGATATTAGAATATAAAAAAAGAATACATAAAACAGCGCTTGAATATATAAATAGCGAATTTTTCGCTGAAGACAGATCATGAAAATTATAAATAGAGATAAATTTATATAAAATTGCACAAAAGAAAATATTGATCATATTTCATAAATTCCTGTAGACACACATCGGTAAAATTTAAAAAAAAAATATAACTATATTCTAAAACTCTTGTGTATATATTTAATACAAGCCAAAATACCTTTTTACGCGTACTTTTCATTATAAATGTGTTTCCAAATTTTTAAATAAACTTATTCGATAAATCAGTCACATACTCAGGCGATGACAAATAAATATATTGTAAAACAAATCTGTAAATAATGAAATATGATTGGGAACATCATTTTACACACACTTTGTTGCATTTTTATAGTACTCGCATCATAATTAAGCATACTTTCGCTTTCATCATATTCCATAGCTAAAAAATTTTATTTTGCTATTAAAACAAAACAATTCTATTTGTAATCAATAGATATAAAACAGAAATAGTGGTTAATTCTAGTTATTTGTTTTGATATCAAATCTAAAATTTATAATTCGATCAGTTGAGTATATTCTAATTTTCAACATAGAAAGTTGATTTTTATTTTTTATTAATTGATAATAACTTTAATACTTCTTTTGCTTTTTTAATGCATTTTGAACACATGGACAGCAATAATTATTTCCTTTATATGAAAAGATTATAAATTAAGTTTAATGATTTAAAAACCGATAAAATACAAATAGATACGCAATATAAAGCAGAAAATTTTATGAAAATATGGCTAGTGTCATTATAAGATTAATTTCCTTATAAAAGGATTTTTAGAAGCTTCGTGGATTTACATCTTTAAGCCATATAGTTTCAGGCCAATTTCAGCAAATTGATCTATGATTTTATATCTGTTCACATTCATGGTATTTTACACATGAAATATCCATATAAACGTAAAAATTATTTCAGATCAAGTGCTTTTGGCATGATAAAAGAGTCAAATTTATTCGGCGTTATAAACACTGTATGTCACAGGTAATTGCTATTTACTGTGAGGCTGTCTACAGGTGAATGCTCCAATTCTTGCAGATGAGCCGGATTGAATAGCCGTTTAATGATTCAAAATACACATACGAGAATATTTAAATCTACAATCATAAAATTATGGTCTAATATATACACTATAAATCCACCAAACTAGAAATAAATCATTTTTTATAAATTTTGATATATCGAGAAATAACCGGAAGAAAATATCTATCCGAACAGATTGGTGATGCTTTACTTAAAATTAGAGCCACAATCAATGGTTATAATAGGGTAAAAAATATTAAAATTGATAAATCTTGATAAAATCATACACTTCAATTTATAGTTTATAAAATGGCAGTATAATCAAAAATATGCTTTTTTAGATCAGTAGAAATAAATGTTAAATATACTGACAGTGATAATTTAAAAACGACATTTTAGCTAAATAGCAGAAAAAGCATTCAAACTTTTAATTTTATTTGAAGCAAAGCGTGTAGAAGGAGATTCGAAACCTAAAAATAGTTTTATTTATGTTTAAAGAATTAAATATATGATTAAATCGTAATAAAAACGATTTAGAAAAATATAAGAAGCTTTCAATGAATTTTATATCTATTATGAGTATGAAATTTCCATAATTTATGGAATTAGATGTCACGAATCAGATTGAGGCATAAATACAAACCTTGGTATTGAGAGAAACCCGCGCATTAACAGATCTCGAAAGGAGGTGAAGTATTGAAGAAGACTTTGGAAAGGTGAAGATAACAGAAAGTATAAAAATTATGTGCACGCACTAATCTGAAAAGTTGTGTCGAGAACAATAACTAAAATCATAACCATAAAATAAACTTATAAAAAAAATACTTTTAGAAGACTATAATTTCTAATTTTTTTCATTATATTAATAATAAAAACACAAATACATGTGTAAATTGACAATATCTTTAAAAACGCATAAAAAAAAAATTGTGGAATATGGTTTATAAAATTTTTTTATATGTGTAGAGATATGCTATAACAAATATATAATATACTTTAAACATAGAAAAAATTTTCATATAAAATAAATATTTTCAATTCCAAAATCGACAGAAGATGACCCCAAAATTTTAGCTGTGTATAGGTATCCTCTAAAAAAAAGCAATGCAATCTTTTATTTTTTACAAAAATTTTTGTACCAGAAGGTGTAATCAAAGGCATAAAATAAAAGAATGGAATCATATATTTAAAATCTAGAAATGTGAAACTGAATTTAGTTATAAAAAAATACAAGCAAATATATTCTTTTGAATCTTTACTTGAACTATACAAATAAAAAAAAATAGCATTCCGAAAAATAATATTCAAAAAAATTAGGAAAATCTGCTTTAAAAAATATACAGATACACTCTTTCTTACAAAAAAACAGTTCATTTACAGCTTATGTGTTTTTTTCAACTAAAGTACAAAATAAAAATTGATCAAATAAATACTTAGCATAAAATACATTACAAAAATACTTTTATGCATGATTAATAATAGTCATTGTTTTGAATCGAATTTGATGTTTATAAGTTTCATACGTAAATAGTGGATAGTTCATCTTTTAATTCCTAAAGTTTATGTTTTTTTCTATGAACTCTGAATCGGATGTATTGCAAGACACTTTAATAATATAAGAAAAATAAAATGCCAATATAATTTTATTACATAAAAAAAATTATTTAGGTTCGAAAATGTATAATTCATAAGAAAACAGATATATACTAATAATTTTATAGAAACACTAATTAAAAAACAATAAACTGTATTTTTTAAATACTTTAGAATCATTTAATAACTTTGTTAATTGAGATGGTGTACAATTATCTAATTAGAAAAATATAAATCATCCACAATTAATGATCATATATCATCATATCTGCCTATAATTTTTTTTTAAACCAAGACTTAATCTTAGATGTATTTTAAATGATCGTATTCGAAATGTTATTTCTTAAAATCTATCAGATCTACATAAAACAATCGCATCTCGAATTAATATCTATATTATATTTTTATATCGTGTAATACATCCGAAAAAATGTAAACTTAAATAAAACATAAAAAATATATAAATAAAATTGATGCAACTTGAATGTTTTTATTTTAAGCATACAATATGCAAATTGTAGTGAAATATTCACAAACTTTAAATATAAAATATGTTTTAAAATAAAAAACTGATTTTTTGCTATCAGCTTGTACACTAATACCTATTGAAATTTTTATTATAATATATCTTAAACATAACTGCCATTATTTATGATAATAAAATAAATATTTGCATTCAATATGTAAAAAATTCATATTTTTGCGATCTATAAAAAGATATAAAATTGGACTATTTTGATTCTTTTTAATAGAATAGTAGGCTTATTAACGTATTTTTTATAATTTTTTAAATGTTTGTTACTTTTTTTTTACCGATCTGGAGCACAAATACAGTTTTGTGAACATTTGACGTGTTAAAATATTTTTTATTTATTTATGGCTTAGAGATTTATATCAGTTTAGACGTGGTCCTTTCATTGAGAATATTACACAACCCCTTGATGCATATTTTGACACTTTTCCCTGATCTATCTTCTATAACTGCTTTTCTTCTCTCAAATATGATGAATTCAAGTGTCTTGCGAAGTTTGAGAGCTTTCAAGTATGCTTCTATACCTTCCGGGATTTTTAACTCCTTTATATATTTTTTTCGGGAACTGCAGATTATTTATATTTTAATTTTACATAATAACAGCTTTATATACAATATTTAATCGTAATATAATCAAATGAAAAAAATATTTAAATTGAGCAATTAAAGCGCAAAACCCTAGAGTATTACAAAGAATGGTGAAGAAATAAAGAATCTATTATGTTTATGGGTTGTATATAAAAAATAAATAAATAATTGCATCATTCACTATATTTGTTTTCCCGTAACATATGTAATATAAAACCAATTGCAATATAATAGACAAAGAATATAATATATACCGATTTCAATATTTATTATAATATTGCAGTGAAAGTGTTTGGAGAATATAATCAGTTACGATACTTATATTTAAACGACGAATACTAACAAAAATCAGAGAGCTTCATTATAAAAAAATCCATGTTACCGTAAGTTTCATTTAACATAAAGTTTTCGCGTATCATACAAGTTTTTTCACCCCGGCATTTACCATCATGAATAAAAATTGATTTATTTTTTCTGGACGTCACACATAAAAAACCATAATATTTCTTCTTTCTGGACGTCACACTTAAAAAACCATTATATTTCTCTTTTTTGGATGCCGAACATAAAAAACCATTAGAATCATAATATTTTTCATCTAAATCTTCAGTTTTAGGACTCTCAAAATTTTTTTTCATCGGATAGATCCAAATGATTGATAAAAAATATATAATTGTAGGTCAAATATGCACGTGAAAAGTAAAAATTAAAATTATCATAACTAAGACGCCCGTTACAATGTGCATTATCAAGAAAAATAGTAAAGTTATCAATTTTTATATTTGAATCAAAAATGTTTTGATTTCCAATAAATATTTTACAATCTTTACGTTTTAGAAACTTTTCCACATGATCTAAAAAAGTTGCACAACATGGTTTCCTATGTTTCATGACTTCTAAATGGCAATTCCAATTAATTCCGTTAAAAGTTTTACTTGTATATCCAATTTGTACATTTTCACCAAAAATATTATTATCTCCTATTCTTACAGAATTCGAAATAAAACATCTTTTCGTTAAAATGCAATTTTTTCCAATTCTTACCTTACTTTGTACAGTACAATCATCCATGATGATGGTTTCGTCTCCAATAATAACATCCGATTCTATAAGAGTTTTTGCTCCAATATATACTCGGTCACCCCATGATATATTTTCTCCTATAGTAGCACTAGTATGTATAACAATCATTTTATAGGTTCCTGCGTCTAAGACATAGTAAATTTGAAAATCGGCATGAAAAATACAAGATTTTTTTAATCTGTATATATTTCCAGACGTGGTGGCTTTTGCTTCTTTTTCATACGAATCCACAATGTTGCAATCTTTTAAAATTTTTTCTCTGACATTTTCATTTTTGTTGAACATGTCAGAAATCTGATACATGTGACCAAGAACAATGCTAATCGATAATAATCGTTCATATATAAACAATGTATCGCAGAAAATTGAAAGCTGTGGCAGTGTCTAATCATTTAAATCAATTGTATCGCAAATTTTATGCGGAAATACAAAATTCGAATCTTTCTTATTTATAGAATCCTTTAAGTACAAAAAAGAATGTCGCTTTTCGATTTCCATACATTTGTCTATTTTATCAAGTAATAAATAAAAGTAGGGAATCGTCTCTCTACGGTGAATCCGAACAAATGTGAAATATTTATGGCCAAAACCATTCATAATTAGTTGATATTTTTCTTTAAAAATGCTTAAAATCACTTTTTTCAGCCCTAAATTATTTTCAGCTGTTGATCTTTTTTCAAAATATGGTTCTTCACTATATTCCGTATTCGAGATAATATGGTCTTTTGCATTTGGATCATATGAATCAACGTCTATTTTTGGTATTTCATAATTATAATTTTCTTGTTTTTCAGAAAAGGCTTGCGCTTTTTTATTTTCATAACTTATAGAGTTTTGCCCATTTTCAGATTGCCGGGACATGTGTAGTTTTTCCTCAAACAAAGGAAGTTCTACCTTATTTTGGGGGATATTAAATTTGACTATCTTTGCAAATGATTGAGGTTCTTGGAAATTTTTTTCTTGATGTATGAGAGGAGGCGTAAGGCTCTGTAATTTTTGAGAATGATCAAAATTTTCTCTACGTAATTTAGAATATGGTTTTACATTTTCTTCACGAAATGTTGAATGAGAGTTAACAGTTTGTACTATTTGCACTGAACTATTAAAAGTATGATGAATCCCAATATTTTTATGCACCTTGGAATTGCAATTGCATTTAACTAAGTTATTGTGATCAAATAGAATAACATCAGAGAAATCGTGATCACACTCCACATATGTTGTCATAAGAGATTTCAAATCCGTACTATGACATCGACAATGTCTACAGAACGAAAGACAAACCAAACTGCTATTTGAAAACTGTAATTTTGAATTAGAGTCCTTTCCCGCTGAATTATTATCTTTTATAGGTAAAGATGAACAGAAATCAGTACTGTGCATTTGCAAAATACGTACTTGCTGTGGATTTAAATATATAAATTGATACAGCTGACTTGATTCTCCACCATGGTTGATTCCTCTCTCTGGTATTGCACCTAAAGTATACTGAGAAGGCGAGGAATTGTGAGAAGTATCATCTTTTTGGGGTATATTTTCTTTCGATAATCTCTTCAGGATTTTAAAAGGTCCATTTGTGTTGGGTACATTCGTATTATTTTGAGAACTCGAATTTAAGAAACTACTCACATAAAAAAATAGTTTCCAGTGCATTTTTAAGATTTTACAATATAAATATTTATTTATACTCAAATTTTTCCTGAAAAATCTGATTACTTTTTTGATTGATCAAAAATACATTCAGAACTATTTTAGTGGTGTGTCTGGCAATTAGACCCGAAGAATATGCTTGATATAAACATGTAGAAAAATATGCATAATGCAGAAATCACGTATTTTATGGAGCTAGATACGGTCTATATAGTATTTAATTCAAGTAATTTGAAATTTTTAATCTTGTAATTTTTATGTTGACCTTATCAGGAAATTTCAACATGATAGAATATCAAAAAATTCAGAATATAGAAGCCAGAAAATTATTGCCCTGGATCTTTTCATAGAGCTTAAATTTTTAAATAAAGGGATATAAAAATAAATAGTTGATTACACTCATATAAAACAATACGTAAAGGTTAGAAGTAGAATATATTTTTTTTTAATATAAAAATCTTCTAAAAAACACGTCACTGTAATTGCAGCTAATGATACGCCACGAAATTTCTAGAAAAATGGCAAGAAATTTCTAAAAACACATATAATTCTAACTAGAAAAAAATAAAAAAGGAAATATTCAATTGGTTCTCTACAACATAGTAAAAAAAGGGTGTAGCTTGTATATTTTAATCTTCTTTGATTCTTTTGTTTGAACTAATTTAAAAAGAGTATTACAAATCAAAAAGATTGGCTGGTTCATTTATAAAATAAGATAAAAATTTAATATTTGTATTCTATGATGCAAATACAATCTTTGAATAGAATTTTGTATATTTTAAGATCCCTTTATGAATCCTATTTTTTTTAAGGTTTACTAGGTTTGATGGTCCAAACAGATTTTGAATAATTATATTGCTACGAAAGCTCGAAAAGCTCTTTTGATGGTATAATAGCTTTGCAGAATAAATAATCGCTTCAAAGAACAGCATAATCAATAATAACACACACATAAATCTTTGAAAATCACTAGTATTAAATATAGATCTGATTATAACCAAAATAAAAGAAACATAATAAAGGTTGATAAACATATTTTATTTTGAAATTTTTACATTATTACTTTAAGGTTACATGTTGACTAAAACAAAAAAAATGATTTTTAATCGCTTCAGTAATGAGATGGAGGCACTATAAGAATTTGAAGTATATGTTACAACCCTACAAGTATAGCGATAGCATTAAATCCAGTGTTGATTTATTATAATTTAACATTCTACAAAATCTAAAAATTTGCATTGAACTTTAGAATTTTACGTTTTAATTGCAAAAATTGGGTTTGTAAAAGATATGTAGGCAATTAAAAAGTTTTAAAATCAAATAGTAAAATAATTTTGCATCCATGTACAAATATTCTGCAATTGACAGTAGTTTTAGCCAAAAAAGTCATCTAAAAAATTGCTTTAAAAATATTTATATTCATTATCATCTAAAATCCAAATTTTCAAAAATTTATGTAATTAAAGTAATATCACAGACAAAAAAACCTTAAAAATGACTTTTTGTCATATTTTTCACCAATTTAAACCTCAAATTATTTTATTCTGCCATGTTCGAATCAGATGTTGCATGATTATCTTGTTTATAAATTTTTTTTCTACATGTAAAACTAATTAAGAAAAACCCTTATTAATTTAAATTTTATGGTGGTATTGGATATAAGAAGCTCTAATCAGCTACCGAAATTCTTACAAATTAAAAAATTATAATATTTTTGATTTAAAATAAAAATTCACATATAATGAAACTTTTTGCTGTTGATTTCATTTTTTTACTTTCAAATCTATAACTTGAAGTGAATTTTCAGATAAAAAAAAGCCTAAAGACGATTAATTTTTTCTCTGCTACATTTAAAAACATGAATTAAATAAATAAAATTAAAGACTTCAAATCGCATTATATAATTTTTACATATCGTAAAAATTTAGGAAAAAAATTTGTGTTACTGACGATCGCATAGAAAAAAAAATGTACTTTTTTTATATCCTATACTATGGATAAAACAATTATTATTGCTTTTTATGATTTCTGTTATATTTCAATGCATCATTTTATTTTATAGTTTTTTTTATAATTGTAGTAATTATTAAAATAAATTGTCATAACGGATAAAGATGCATAGCTCGAACTACTCGCTAGAGAATTATTTTAGGCAAATCTTCATACACTTTATGGTCCTATAAACATTTCAAATATTGTTTGTAACTCTATAACAAAATTGAAAATATTTATACCTATAAAAATTGCATTATACAGATATTTCAATCTATTTTATTAGAATTCAATATAATATACAATTTTTTGTTAAAAGTTTCGGGTGTATGCATAATGTATTATGAATTTTGTGAGATGAATAAAATATAAATTTTCGCATATAATTAGGTTCAAATAAAAATATCAATACTTTAGATAATTTTAGCCCGAATAAAATAGACTCAATATAAGAGGATACAAAAAAGATTTTTAAAACTGTTTAATAATGTTCGTAGCTACACTATGGTGTAATACATGCAAAAATTAAAAATTAATTTGCAATTTTATTTTTAATCTATCTAATAGCTAGGACATTACCATAAAACGGACGTCTTATTAAATACTAGTCCAACAAATCAATTTAATAGTTCTAATATCAAGAACACGAATACATTTATATATTAGCGTGAAAAAAGATAGAAAAACGTAATTTTATAATAATAATAATGCTTTTTGGCTTAGGCTAACTACCTGTTATGGGTCTAAGGAAATTTCTAACATGTGTAATGTAGCCCTTACAGTGGATATTTTGCTGCTGATAAATATTTAATCCAAAAAAAATTACATAAAGAATCATAAATCATAAAAAATTCAGAAAAGATTGTATCTTTGAATAATAATAATAACTAATTTCCAAACTTACAAGATATAGATCATATTTATCTTAAATTATAAAAATATCAAAACATATAAAATAAAACGTGTTTAAAGGTTATATATCAATCTATATACTCTGTCTGTTTTCAAAAATCGCCAATTTGATACAAAAAAAATTACTTGTGTACGTTCTCAAAAAATACAGTAATGATGCTATTAGTAATATTGTGTAATTCGATCGACACACTCATGTAAAAAATATAAAATTACTCCCTTTTTCATTATCTAATAACATAAATGTAAATCACATTACCATTTTATCAATAGAACAATTTTTATGATCTAAAAATTTTTATATATAAATTATATTATATTTGTAAATTATTTAACTCAAAATGCATTAAATTTCTAAATTTAAGAAAATAGAATTATTAAAAGAGATATTTCTCTTTAAATTTTGGGTATTCTATGTGCTTGTAATTTTTACAGGATTAAAATAATTTTTAAAAAAGGCTATTTGTGCTATTAATAACTGTAAAGAATTTACAAAACTGAAAAATGATCTCTTTTGTGACCAAATCTGTTTTTTATAGTTATAAATCATTCGAACTATCGTTGTTTCCATAGAATTCTTGATTTATGTAAATTACAAGCTTTTTATTTTTTAATCATTTCTATAATTCTTACGTAATTTTTTATATTATTAAGATATTTATTTATTCTTTATATTCACACAAAAAAATTATTCGCTTTTAGTGTATTTATGGGTGCTTCAATTCTTGTGAAAGTATATTTTACGGGTTTTGGTTTTTTCTTATAACTAATAGCATTAGAAAACTTTAGATTGTTTGATTGTTAGATCTTCCTTGATGTATTTCATTACTTCATGAATTTTTTAACACATTTATTTTTAAACACCTTGTTTTTTTGTTCTGTTTGCTACTTTATACGTTTTAGACCCCTTAAATATGACTAAAATAGTTTGGTGTCCTTATATTGGTCTTTTTAAGCATGTTGTTATACGTTAACGGTATTTATAAAAATTCTAGTAAATCATATCCACTTGGTATTCATTTTTAATATTAGTCTGATTATATTTGCTGGTTACTCCTTTTTCTATTAATGTGTCAAGTTTCTATTTTTACAATGCACAAAAATATTGGGCCTATATGTGATAATATAATTTAGTTAGTCGTCAATCCACATTTCGATTCTACCAGTTGATTTTAGAATATTTTTTTGAAACTGAGTGTGCTTAAATTTTCATTGATATTTATAATATTAATTTTCTTGCGATTTTACAGAGAGTAAATCAAAATTATCAAATTTCTATGTGTATTGTCATCTCCAAGAATTCTTTTATCTTTTCTTAGTTTGTGATTAGACGTAGAATAATCTTTTTATTAACGCGGGAATTTTGCTTTTTCTCCAAGATTATACATTTTTTCTGCCAAAAAAATCATTCATTTCCCAATAATTTTATTTTTTAAATCTTTAACTTTTATAAAACGAAATTTATATTGATATTTTTTTGCTGTTTATGGGTAAAGGTTTTTATGTTGTTTGTATATTTTATTTAACACATATAAATTTCATCTTGCTTTTACATGATCATTCTATGATGTATTATAACTTCCTAAAAAGGCATTGAAAGCTCTGATTTGTGCATAATATGTTTTATTTCTAAATCCTTCATTTTAATTACTTCTGATTGTATGGCTCTTAACTCGGTGAATAGTAAATTTTTTGATGCAAAGGATTTTTTTATAGAAATTCAAATAATATGTCAAGTTTCTGGTTCTCTTTCTATGATTTAAATCGTTGTTTTTGTGATTTTTGATGAGTTAATGATTAATCTTTAGCACCTTCATTATACAATGAAATATTTTAAAAAACAAGAATAGCTTAAAAACCCTATATTTTTTTTTAAAAATGAAATTAAAAGCCGTTTATCAATTATAATGAATTTAAGTCATTCATATTTTTTGATGATATATTCTTGAAATAAAATTGTCACAAACTTTCATTAATTCATAATCCCTTATTGATGATATAAAATCTTAAAAGTTTTAAAATGATTTAAACACATATTTGGATCTAAAGGCGTTGCATTCTACCCCTCAGAGTTCATTTCTTGTATTTTTCAACTATTTCTTATTAATATATTTCCATTTAACAAATTAATTAAGCTTCTTATATAATTTTCAACTTTTAAGATACCTTGTACATAAAATTAGATCATCTATGAATATAAATTCTTCGTTATATCTGGAATATCTTATCTATATAGGGACGTATTTAAGAGGGAATTCTATGTTGATTATTCTGCTTAGTGATTCCTTCGCAAAACAATTAGAAGTAGCAATAAACAATAACCCAAATCATTTTCTTTTTTATACAGCCTGTGTGTATCGTAAACGCTTTCATTTTATAAAATTTTATTTACACAAAAATAATTATGTTTTCTAAGTCCGCTAACAATTAAGTACCATCTATCGAATCATACTTTTTCATAAGATCAATCGGTTTTTTACACAATTTATTGCTGTGTTAATTGACCTTAATTTTCACTTTACGCATTCAAGTATTGTCCAATTTTACTTTCGATTAAAAATATAGCATGTGCAATTTAGGTTTCTAATATATTTTTTACCCATCTTTCCATCTAAAGTTCAACTTCTAATGAAATAATTAAACTAGTTTTGAATTTTTATTTTTTAATACTTATAGAAATCGGCCTTTTACTAATATAGATACTTATAATCCGATCAATAGTTTTGTTCGTGACTTAAGAAATCATAAAATTATTTGTCGAAGGATCTATAATGAAAATTAAACTTTTATCCAAAAAAAACTAAATAATTAAATAAACATTCGATTTTGATTTATGGGTTCATGAGATTTTTAACATCCTATAGATGTTCAAAGATAATTCTAAGATTTAGATACTGAACAAATTTGGCTAATACTTTATAACACCTCATTATTTTTACAAGCTTTCTCAATGCATCTTCTTCTCCCAAGACTTATTATTTTAATTGTATTCCACAATCTTATTGTTTGTGCGTATGCTTCCGCTTCAGTTAGCATTCTTAACTCCTAGATATCCGATTTACGGTTTTTTGTAGTTATATTATCCCAAGTTATGACGTATGGGATTTTTCGGGTTCTATATTTGTAAATTTGAGAGAGTTTATTTGCTAATATATCGTATTTTTAACATTTGTAGATAATCTTCATTTGTTATTTCTACTTCTATTAACGTGATAAGTTTTTCTTCTCATATAAGACGAAAATATTTGTCTATATTGCGATAATAATAAATACATTTTCATTCTTTTATCAACCTATATTTCTGCTAATTCTTTTTCAATAACTTCTTGAACCGAGTGTTTACTGATGTTCTTGTGTTTTTTAAAGTTGCTTTTTACTGTGAGCATAAATTATATGCATCTTAGAACTTCGTTATGTCTTCGTGAGCAGTCATGGACAAGCATTCTTTTACAATAAATTTTAGGCGTCTACCGTTTTATCTGCTTTTCCACGAATTTGGGATTTTGACCTTAATACAAATAACATATTTTTTCTATATGGTAGAAAATCTTGCTTTTCGTTTTGAGTTTAAGTTTCGCTTTTTTATAACCTTGAAGATCCTGTATAGTCAATTATTATGTTGTGTAGATACTAAAAAGTGATTGATGTGGTTTTTATCTAATTTTACTCGTCAATCTTTCTTTTCGCTTAGACCCAATAGATTCATTTGATCGATTTTTTAAGTTAGATTGAGCCATTTATATCCATAAATTTTATGCTGGTGTGTTTTTATGGCTCTTCTATTTTAAGGGGCTTCTTTTCTTAGTATTGTTTATTTATCAGCATAAAATGTATTACGTAACTTTCAAAGTATTTTCTCCAATAAAAATCTAACAGTAGATAGTCTTTCTAGTTCATCTTTTTTACAATATAATCTAATATGTTTTCTGGCTTAAATAAATAGATTCTTCTGCATGAAATTTTCTTATCTGATCATTCATTTCAGCAAAGTCATTTTTATACCATTTTTTAGCGCCCATATAATATTTACTGCTGAAATTGCGTGCTCGTACAATGAAATGAATAAGATATTTCTGTTAGGGCTGGTTTTGACTGGATCTTAAATTCTTAATATAATTTCATCACGAATTTTATAAAAGTTTAAAACTAGTATTACTGATTTACTATCTTTTAAAATCCGAGGCATTTATATGCATTCTACTTTCTATTTGATTCACATTTTCACTACATCCAAAATTATTTGTTGCAAATTTTGATTTTTTTCAACCTAGTTCTATGCAATTGAATAAATTTACTGTTTGTTCTGCTGCTTTGGCAATAAGCTTTAGATCATCTATAAATATGAAATGATTTTTCTATAAGAGGATCATCTAAAGGTATATCTACTGAATGCATTTTTCGTAATTTACTTTATTTAATAAATCCAAATACATGACAAATAGAAGTGTTTATAGACTATTACCTTGTAGTATCCCTCTAATCATACATTTTTTAAATATTTCTTTGTTGTTATACCTTAATACAATTTCTATCAGCTTATTATCGCACCTATAAACCTACATACCATTGGAAAAATAAAAATTTGCCAATATACCAATAAAATTTTGTTTCAACCATGTAATAAGATGATTTAATTTTAAACTAAAAAATATTGTAAAATGAATCTTGAAGCAATAAAGTAAGATCAGAATTTTGTTATCTTTAAGATTACGACAAGTTTTTATCGAGATATTAAAATAAAACACCACAATGAACTTATTTCTCTTATCAGTTATTATACACTTTATTTTATTATTTTGAGTTTTAAATCATTGTTAAATATTTAAACGCCTACAAATAATTCCTGCCATAAAATAAAAATATTATTTGTGGAACAAAATATCATCAGAAAAATTAATTTACAATCTTAAAGCATGGAAAAACTTATTCTCTTGTCTGCGAAAAACTAACCTATTCTAATATTAAAAATTTTAATTTTGTAAAGTATGTGTATTTATTTATATATTTCTGCTATAAATCTATTTTTAGTCATATTAACTAAAATTAACAATATTTAGTTGAAATATTCATATATTCAAAATACTATATAATCATAATCATTTTGCGTTATGAGATAGCTATGATTTATTGCCGCTTCAATCGCAGTTAAAGGGATTTAGAAGCAAAAAAATTAAGAAATTTTTTTTAATATACTTTAATTTTTTTTGTGGGATATTTTCTTTGATCTGGAATATTCATTTATTGTTAATAACTGAGGATTTTCTTTCTAAAAACTAATATATAAAACAAGCTTTTAGTTATAGGAAAATGAAGAAGATTAAGAATAATTATTCCACCATATCTATAGCTCAAATACTATTAACCATATTTATTGGCATATGAGCTACTAAAATACATTGCATTTTTTGTGTTTCTATTTCGTAAAAAAAAACAAAGTCATAGAAAAATTCATTTATTTGACTTTATTTTTTGTGTTTGAAACTTTATAAAAATTGATTTGTTTTTTTAAGTCCAAAAAGTCGAATTCTATATCTTGCAATATATTACATTATAGTAAAGTTAAAGTAAAATCTATATTATTAACCTAAATTAGATACCATTTGCTTTTTTTTATGTTTTTAACATGACGGCATTGATATAACATTGTATGGGGCTATATGAGTATCAAAACATAAATTTATAGTCAAAATATCAAACATTTCACGCAAATCAAGGCTTGAATAAAAAACGAACATAAATTCAAGTTATTTTTACGGTTTTTTGCCTACGGTTAACATATATTTGATATTAGTTTATATAAATCCTATTGACCTGATGAATTTTATATTTGTTTTCAATGCTGTAAGATATACCATTAGAAAAAAATAATTTAATGGATAAAATTATGTATTCTTTTAAATTAAATATGTATTTTTATACCTCTACAGCATAAAAGAACTGCATTAAGACAAAACTTCCCTTATCGCCGCATAGTATAAAAACAATGTTATAATTTTATGCAAAATATAAGATTATATATTGATCCAAGTTATTAAACCTTTTATTAACAAAACAATCTAAAGTTGGATTTTTTATGTCCATTTGATCATAATATACAAACATTTTATAGAACATATTGAAATATTTGTTGATTCGGATATGTTTTATGCCACCCTTGTTTGCTATTATCAATACAGAAAGGCCAAACCGATACTATTTTATCAAGATTGGGTTGAGAACTTGTCAAATCAAATTAATAAATGTTCGAATATATGGAAAAGCGATATTGCTAGAATAATTGAAAATCTGTTATTATATTTAGATCTTTGATTATGATGCAAATATTATCTGCGATTATGATTTAAAAAATAAAAAACAGCTTTTTTATGCTAAATTAAACATAAAAAAATTTTTACAATACTTTTCGAGCGAATGTTTAAACAACATAAAAACTTCAAAAGGAATTATATATCGGCTGCGTTTTTTGACGCGTTAAAGATAAAATATTGTATATAAATATACTAGTATCTTATTTTTATCCTTTCAGTCTAAAATCATATCTCGAAATATGATATAATAAACAAATCAAGGAAAAAAACAGTTTTTACCCTTATGTTTTTTTATTGCAAAAAAAAATATTTTATCAATTTTTAATCAAGATAAATTCTTCAAATCTCGTACATACTATCGGTCCTTATTTTTTATTTATGGGTTAATTTTACTTTCCCAATCCCCTCTATTAAGTTGTAGTCAGCGTGCTAGGAATATTGCACAACTCTTTGATGCATCTTTTGATACCTTCCTCTGATCTATCTTCATCAACCACTTTTCTTTATTCAAATGAGATGAGTTCAAGTGTCTTGCGGAGTGTGAGAGCTTCCATGTATGTTTCTACTTCGTCTGGATTTTTTAACTCCTTAACATTTTTTTTTGATATTTTGTGACCACCCCATCACAAGTCATCACATATGGTAATATTCACGTTTTACATTTGTAAATTGGACCATTTTTATTCGATAAGAAGTCATAACTTCTATATTTTATATTCTCAACTTCAGTTAAGCTGTCAAGGCTAGTTATACCTATTTCAATCAGCGTAATCATATTTTATTTTTTATCATATAGAAAAATATCAGGTCCATTTTGTTTGATAAAAATATCTGTTTTAATTCGAGTATCAACTTTTATTTCTGAATTTTCGTTTTCGCAGATCTCTTGTACTGAGTGAGTTCTGATCTTCTTGGTTTTCTTGAAGTTGTATCGTCTTGATAGGAGGAAATGAAGACATCTTACTATTTCATTATGTCTTCGCGTGTAATCATGCCCTAACATTTTATTGCATCTTGTTGCAAGGTGATCAATTGTTTTCATAGCTTCGTTACAATGTGGGCATTTTATCCTCTCACCGAAAAACACATTTCTGTCTTGAATACAACATTATTTTCCTTCTTCACTTGGTTTAATGTTGCCATCTTTTATCCATCTTGCCGATTCAACAATATAATCTTATCATTATTCTTGGCTTCATAAAAAAGTTTACGTTAATGGTTTTTTTTTATGTTACACAATAGACTTTCATGCTGCTTTTTCTCCAGTGTCTAGATAATGGTGATATTGGCATGATATATATTTTTAATATATTCTTCAATTAGTGAGAGATGCGTCTTGTTATCTTTTTCTACTTTTAAAATTGTACCCCTCCTTGGTGAACTTTTTTTACTGTTTTCAAGCAAATTTTTTGGCTGGTAGATCATCTTCTCGGCTTTAAATTCAATATTAAATGGCCCACGTGCAAGTTCATTTTTTTTAAATATAATCTTTGTTTATTACTAACTTAGAGGTGAATAGAAAGTTTTTTTATAAGATCTCGTATCTTATCTATAAGTTTTCTTTATTCTTCCGTTTTATTTTTTTCGGCTATATGGTAATTTATGTGTGATGTTGAATGTTCATTAATGGCATTAAATACATTCTTAGCATTCTGTTAAGTCTTGCATAAATTTCTTATTCGTTATAGTATTTTTTCTGTAATTATAATAATCGTTTCTAGCTTTAGATCCAATTTTCCATTCTCAATTACGTTACGATATTTATAGGCGTCCTGGAGTTCAATAAATGTTGCTACATCTATACTGATTTCATTGTTCGTGGCAGACTTTTTTTTTATTTTAAGGTCTACTACAATAAAGAATGTTAATATTTCTACCGTCATGAGTTTAAGAATTATGAATTTAAAATATAACAAATATAAACCGTTTCTGTAGAAATTTTATGCTTGAAATCGGTTTTTAATAACGTAAACACGTATAAAATAATGTTTTCATATCCGGGATTATATTACCATAAATATATAGTTTTCGTTATTTTCCGATATATTAGGGGCGGGAAATAAGCTCTAACACATCTAATACAATTTTAAAAACAAAAAATACATCAAAATTTGCTATTCTTATAGATATATTGAAGGTATTGTAAAATATAAGTTGAATGCTTTTAGGATATCTCTACTTAGCTTACAACGTCTCAGAACATGTGATATGTATATTGGACGTATCTTAACCTATAAATTAAATTTAAAAATTAAAAAAAAATGTTTGAAGAAACAAAAAATAAATTTATACAATATTTATTATTCAAATTCAATGTAAAATCATTTTTACAATATTTCTTTCCTATAATTATTCAATATCTTGGCATATATTTTAAAATGCTAAAATATAAATTTTTTGGGCCTTTTTTTAATATATTATTTGTAAAAACTAATATTTAGACAAAGTAACTTTACAACAATAGATTTGTGAAATAAAGTTTTGTTTGGTATAACTAAAGCGTAATTATAATTTGTGAATATAACAAATAATTATTCATCCATAAAACCGTAATCTTTGTGTGATCTGGGATGGAAATTTTTATTACATAATGAGAATCAAAAAAAAGGCCTTATTTAACATCATTAACATTATTTCACGAGGTTTATAAATTATGATTGCATTTTTTCGAAAAACCATATGAATTCACGGTAGTTCAAAACCCAAATGTAATGTAGAATTAGAAAAGGTTTTCTTTGTATTTTAGTGTTAATTGCACTAATATAAAAATATTCTTGGCTATTTTCAAAATCAAATGTATCAAATATAATTCATTAATGTGTTTTTTTGATTTCAAAAAAATCAATGATAGAAATGACTACACACAAATTAAAAAAAAAAGGTTTGTTTATTTTTGATCATTTATTACCTCAATATAAATTGAAGTTAATAGATTTTTCATACGTTTTTCGGCATAAAAAATCGCAAATTAACATCTTAAGCAAAAAAAATATTAAAATATGCATAATATTCCATCAAATAACAAAATCTTATTTAATATTTTCCATCTTGTACTGTATTTTCTTTAAGCATATTAAACTTGTAAATAAAGGAATAAATAGATAAAAAAATAATAATTAATTTAAATGCGATTAATAAGAGTACGAATGTAGGTTGTATACTCTAAAAAACCACAAAAGTATCATTAAAAATAAAAACTAAATTTTTAAGGTCAAAAACTTACCAATTATACTTTTATGCCATAAAATTGTAGCGTTGATTATAAATAATATATATTAAACCGAGTTTATTAATGTTTTTTGATTAAATACTTGTAATCTAAAAATTTCATAATATATAAGTTTATTCATGAAAAATTTAACAATAAATCCTGGATGGTGTACAATTTCAATTAACAGTTATGACTTAATATTAACAACATAAGTAACTATTGTATTTTTGTAAAACGAATACGCATTTACACGGATTTATATTATTTGTGCATTACTAACCTAGAAAAAAATGTGACATGATTATAAATGAAAAGGTTTTTTTGTCTTGAAAATATATAGTCAAACAACCGATTTGTGACAATTGAATTTTGTGTCGGTTGTAACCCATAACCACATTTTAAATCCCCAAAAACAGCCATTTTTACATAATTTTTGCTATTTTTTTGCTTAGGATTATTAAAAATCTCAGCGCATTCGCAAAACCTTGAATGCCAATAATATAAAATGATATAATAAGATTGTTTGATCGATTTATCATGACCGCTGGTGCAACAAAGAGTTCAAAAGTCTAAATGTTATGATCGGTTATATTTTTTTAATATACTTGATAGAAATCACTTTTATCTATTTACGCCTTCATATAGATTTTTTTAAGTTATTTTACTTTTATGGCTCTAGAACATCCTTAAGCATTTAAAAGAAAATATAAATACCAAAAAAGTTAAGGTTTAAAATATATCGCAAGTAACAAAGTACAATTAAGGACCATTATAGATTATAAAAACATAGAATGGTGCATGTTCATTTTATTTTAAATGAAGCGAAGTTTTAAATTCACTATTAATATATTTTAATGTCTGGTTTTATTTTGTTTTTTGTTTAAGCACTTCCCTTTTATAAGAACTAAGAATATAAAAAAAAGTAAAAAAAACAATTCTATACTCTCCAATTTATTAGAACACAGAAATAATTATCCAATACAAAAAATATTTATAGTTTTAGGGTCTTTTAGAAGGTAACTACATATGCTATTTTACAACGCTAAAATATAATTATCTTTGTTTGGCAGTATTTTATTTTATGGTAATATTTAATAAGTTGAAAAAAAAGTAATTAGCAAAAATTATAAAATTTATTCTCTAAGAGTAAACTAAGGCATTAACTCTTTAGTAGATTTTATAAGAACATAAAGCATAATTTGATTTACAAATGAATTAAAATGTTTAAAGACACGTTACGTTTTAAAGTTATCATTAAACCTGATAAATGCATGTAAACTTTAGGAAATTTTTTTATGTTCTAGTTCTGACTTCGCAAATAATAGTTCTTTACAGTGAGAATTTATGATTACAAACTATATTTACAGAATAAGAAAATCGTATGACAACAATTCGCAAAAAAATTATGAATACAATTTTTTTAATAGAACGGATATTTCTGATCTTATAAAGGTTTTAGAGTTTATAAAAAAATAGTATCGGAATTCGAATGATTGCTGGATAAGATAATATTTTGAATTTTTCAACTTTAGTTGACCAAATTCTATAAAAATTTGCTCTTCTACTTAGATAAATATTAGCTTTAAGAATCTTTTGTTCATAAATTAGCATACTGATACTACTCCGATCACAACTCAACTATCATTTTATTATCATATTAATCAAAAAAATGTATTTTATATATATAAATATACTGTATTGGTTGCTAAAAAGTTGACGTTTCGGAATTTTTAATGTCACGGAAATGATGTCTATTCTCAAACGATAGTCTATAAAAAAACACTTAAATTTTCTAAGCTTCTTGAGAAAGACGTATTAGGGTGAACTATGAAGATGTTGTGATTGATAAGAATATAGGTCTATTTTGTATAATGGTGCAATCTGAAGTTTTGCGTTATAAAATATGAAAATTTAGAGGTAAAATAGGCCTTGAATAATTTTTATGCTCGAAAATGTCATTGGTTCCTTTTATTGCCAAAAATATCATTCATTCACAAGATGGATTATATTTAGCTGTCAAAATTGGGTCACGAATACCAAAAACGTAGAAAATACGCTAATTAAGTAATTTTTCTGTTTTTTTCATATTTATTGTATGTTTATATATTACTTATGTAACGTCAAACATTTTTTGGTTATTCAAAATGATATATTTGGAATATTGACCGTATATGTATTTGAACAAATATTTTGAAATACAAATAAATTAAAAAATAATAATATATTTTGCACAAAATCGTTTAAAATATATATTGATAATATTAAATGGCAAGAATCTACCTAAATAAAAATTCCGCTTCATATTAAAGTGATTTTATGTGCAACAATACATATATAATATTTATTTCAGCCATAAAATTGTGTAAAAGTATTATTTTTTTAATAATATGTTTATTTGCTTTATAAAGTATAAATATTTCATCTACGGTAATTATAATAAACCAAGTTTAGAAGCTAACAATATTCTTTGCAAAATAAAGTAATTGTATATAAAAATTACTGATTTTAAAAAATATTAGGCCACTTTTCATCATTTTATGACATTAAAAGTATTTTCTCTGGTTTAAATTGATCACTAAAGAAAATAAAATCTTCTCCAGGAATATAGAAATGTAAAATTACATATCAAAGATCCAAATATAACCGTTTTTCTTGATCCATGATATAATTAAGTATTTCAAAAATCCGAAAAAAAATTATAAAGCTATTTAGTTAAATGCATAATCATAAAATATATAAATGGTCATTTTTAGTTACTTTTAGGCATAAAATCACCAATATTAAATAAATAAATATCAAAACCTAAGCCCTATGTTATGGCGCTTAAAATTTTTAAATATATTCTAAAATACTTTTAATACTCCATACATAATAATAAAATAATAATAATACATGTTTTGCAAGGTTTTACATGAAAAAATCTAAATACTGTGAAAATTACTAAATAAAGCAGTCAATAAATAAGATATATGTTTTAAGTCACAAAAGCCATTTAAGGACTTAACTTATCTGTATATATGTGCATTTCCCGACTCTAATATTATACATAATTCTTTACAAGACGGATCACAAATTCAGCTATATAGGCGCATATCAAGATATAATGTATATGTAGTTGAAATATATATAAAATTCTAATCTAAAACTCTTTATTTATTTATGTTTTGCTTCTATTACTTTTGGGAAGTACGCTTTATACAAATAAGAACCATTGCCTAACTGCTGCGTCTCTCTGTGGGACTCCCCCTTCACTTCTTTTCACCCGTCATCACCGTGGATTGGACCCTTTATTATAGGCAGCAGTCAATATGTGGAGGGAATGTAATTCTGTCTACAGCTCATCGCTAAGGTATATAAGCTACAACCACATTATACATTTAATAAATATCCTTGCTGAACGGGGTGGGATCCTTTTCCATACTGAAGGCATAGCTTCAACAACTTTCACAGCAACCTCCTATTTCTCATGGCTTGTCGGTGCCTTATGGTATAACTTTATTGTTTTCTGGCCGCCCCTTCGGGTATTTTTCTTTAATGTAAATTCTTTCGGAAATTAGTATGGTGGGTGGAAGTGGAACCCGCGACCTTTCACACTGGGGTCCGACTTGTAAACCACATAACTATACCACCCTTATAAAATCAATGTAATAATTTAATCATAATATTGGTTTAAAATCTAAGAATATATTTAGTGTTAAGACATATAGTGAAATATAATAAAATCTTCTGTAAATATATCTTGAGTTTCTTAATTCCTAATTTTTACATAATCTGTGATACATCGATGAATAAATATGTACAATAATAATCTATGCAAGTATAATTACAAAATTTTGATGATCATGATATGTCATACTCCTTTTTAAGATGTTCAAAAATATATTCTCGCTCATATGTACAAAGTACGATTTCTATAGCAAAGAATTTATATTTCATAGTTATAATTCATATATATTTATTGCACCATTCTTTTATATATTTCAATCATGCGTAAAGTAATATCTATTAAACTTCGAAAATTAATCGGTATTTAGCAACTTTTAAAGTTATTTCTTAGTTTATCAGCCCGGTTTTTAAGATCAAACTGTATCTTTGACTTCTTAAGTTTTACTTTCTTGTTTTTACAACAAATGAAATACTTGTAACTAAAAATTTGTTAAAAACTATGTAAACGTTTTTTTGTATTTCAAAAATCATTGACTGCTACATAATTTGAATGCATGAATATTTATATGATTATAAAATACTAATCCGTCCTATAAATCACTTTTATCGTCTTTGCAATATTTATTTAAGTGTGATTTTGTTTTTCAATTATGTCAGTGTAGAGAAATATAAATTGAGAATACTTTCGGGGTGAAAGTGAACTAATTGGTATAAACTCTATTTCTATAAAATACTTGATAATTTTATGTTATTAATATTTTTGCTGGTTTTAAATATCAACAGCATTTATATTACTCTTATAGCTTCAATTTTACGCAAAAATAGATCCCATATATGCATTAAAAAAGAATAAAGCGTGATATGACATGTTAATTATAGTTTTAAATACATTATAACAAAAAATACGAAAATATATATGTAAAGCGAAGTATAATGACAAGTGTAGCCATTAATAAATATGGGTAGTAATTTAATTATCCTACGCCATTAAAACAATGATGAATATAAATATATGTTATAATTATGCCTGAAATTTGTTTTTTAAGCATAAATGTATTTTTTATATGCTTTTAGGCTATTTATATAATGCGGCATAATCACTGGGGTGTATTTTATTTATGTTTTCTCCTTTTTGGTTTGTTTAAATTTCTGATAGATTCTATTTACAATTTTGACGTTTTTATTATGATTGATGTCGTTAATTGTGTCATGAAAAAGGGAAACAACATCGTTTTTAAATTTTTTTATCACAGATTCATACGATTTGAGCTTGTTTAAAAAGTATTTCTTGTTCCCATATTCTGACGCTAAAAAATGAAGTTTGATTGTATAATATACAAATCGAAAGTTATAAGTAGTGATTATATGAACAAAATATATTTTTTTGTCCCTAAAGTCCATATTTGTGTGGTCTTTCCGCTGATAATCGGTCATGGATCTCAGCTTTTGCAATATTATTGTGCCTAGTACTTCATCGATAATAGATCCTTTCATAATTATATCCTTAAGAATACCGATTATAATGGAATTGAAATGTATATTTATGATAACATTCAGATTTTTTACCTCTATATCATGTGTTCTTTTATTTATTTTTTTAAATGTGTCCGTCACTTGTTTATAATCGAAAGTATTAATAGGCTCAAAAATAATTTTGTTTTGTGGGAGCTTCCGTCTAACATAGTTCAAATCGTAATTTACCAAAAAAGAGACACATTTTATATCATACAGATGTTCTGCTATATATGCATCTATGAAACTATACAATATTTCATATTGATTGCTGTTTAGCAAATTTATTATTCCTGCGCTAGTGATTTTATTGATATATTTAAAAGGTTCTGTGTTGGTTATTTCTACTCCATATATATCTAATACCTTTTCTTCAATATTAAAGCGATCAAATATTTCTTTTATCTTACCGTTTTTCGATTTTTCCGTGAAATAGTCATCGTATCTTCCTTTTTGTTGATCTATTGTGCAACTTTCTATTTCTAAATTAGGAGTTTTATCGTTTAGAAGTTTAACTCTCGATTTAAGTGTATTATAAAATGCATTCAAAAGCCATGTAGTTTCTTTAGAGTTCGAATTATATCCCTCTAACCATAATAACATCGTTTTTTTAATGAAATCGTCCCCAAGTTTACTGAAATAAAATTCCAGAGCTTCTAAAAAATGAAACTTCTCGTTTTTCATTTCTCTATATAATGTAGTGTCTCTTAAAATATATATTGGTTCTCCTTCCGCAAACTCAATCTGTTCATTTTCCTTTGTTAGCATATTGTTTAAATACAGTATAAGTAAAATCAATACAACCATTTTTATAGATTTCTCAAGTCGATCCAAAATATTAGCACCTAAAATATATAATGCCCTGTAAAGATTATTGACGTTTTAGTTTATCAAAATAATATGTTTTTTTAATAAAATGAAAATTCATCTGTAATATTTTATGATAAATTATAAATTCATATTATATCAATATCATAAATTGCCATTATATGATTTAGATCATTGAATTAATTAATTAAATAATAATTAATATGAATTTAAATAAAACAATAAATTGCCAAAAAAAATATGTATTACATCTTTAAATTAATGTCATAACTTGTGATTTTTTGGTCAAAAAACCAAAAGTCGTATATTAAAAGCCTAGGAATCCCAGCTGAAGCAGGTGCGTCATCTCAAACTATAGAGTTGAATTGATGATAAAACTTAAAATAATAAGCTTTGGGGAAAGGCTTTGAGGGATATTGTGAAGATGGTCTGGGCTGAAACGAGTTTAAAGTTTATTGATTAAATGGATCAATCTAAAGTATTGCTTAGAAAGTTTTATATTCTGTAATCAAATTAACGCGTAAAAAATTTAATCATTTTCCTATTCCTTTATTTTATTGGAATCGGAAAGTTATTATGTTTTTTAGTAAAAAAAATGCAAAATAATTTCATTTTGCGTTTTCATAAACAAAGCTTTCAATAAGAAGTGTTATTATTAAAATAATTTACATTTCTTTATCTTTGTTGTGGACTTAATATATTTTAAAAATAAAACTAGTATATGTTGATTTTTTTTGTTGAACAATATTAAGAACGATTATTTTATCTTTGATCTTGATAATCTGCCAAATATGATGAGTTACATAATAAAAAATTAAGATGTTATAATATTCGGCAATAAAATTTAATTTGTGTGCCTTTAAGAAATTTATGCACTTATATGTGAAAATATCTTATTGTCGGGCTTATGTGGATTTTATTTTTTTTAAGCAGTAAAAAGACCATTAGTTTGTTCATTTGGAATCTATAATGAAACTAAAATTTTATTGATCATTAATGATAATTTAAAACCAATCAAAATTTATAAATCAAATTTTTTTAATGTTTCATTTCGGCTATCTTAAATAAGCTTTTTATTGGTGTATGACTGAACCAATAATTATTTATTTAAATTATATAATTTCTTAAGATTAATATATTATGAAACTAAAAGACAATAATGTTTCAGATTCGTCAAACGCGAATTCCGATAAAATTGGAAAAGACCAAACCATCTCGAATGCAATTTTAAATTCTGCGGGGGATTCTTTAGTGGTTTTTCAGAGATCTGATACATTACGGAGACTGGCAAACGAAGATGATATCGTTATAGAAAAAAAAGATGAAGGATTAGATGACCCCAAAATTGAAATTATCAATATTATAGATCTTGAAGAGGATACATCATTGAAATGTAAAATATGTTTCTTGCATAATAATCCAATAAACAATATGCCGGATTTAATCGCCCCGTGTGGGTGCAAGGGTTCGATTAAATACGTTCATAGGACTTGTCTACGGTTGTGGAGATTCAAAGGAAAGAACATTCGTGAAATTAAGCGCTGTGAGCAGTGTTGTTGTGATTATACAATAGGAGGAGAGCATCTTCCCCATAGTTTTGTTGTGAGATGCACTTGCATCACTACTATAACATTTTTGTTTTTTGTGGCGAATATGATGTTTAGAAATATTCAGGAAGCTATTTTCTTTTTGACGGACGATGGGATTAGTGATGAATGGATTGCAATAAAAAGCTATATGAGTGACAAGCATGAAAAAATAAGTGATACGATACATAGAGCAAAAAAGGGAATTGATAAGAATATTTTTAGAAATAACATTAAAAATGAATCTAAAAATATTGATGATAAATTTGTTCTTGAGCTAAATAAAAATGGAAACGTCAGTGGCGATAATTCTGCTAAAGTAGATGATAAATGCAATTTTATTGAGAACGGATTGGATTCAGCGGAAAAAAAGAACACAGAAAATACCAAAAATATCGATAAAGAACAGAGTACAAATTGGCGTAAGTATAGCAATAAGCGAAATTTTCATCACAAATCTAGCAAGTTTTCTAAAGGGTATTACTATATAAATACAAGCCCGGGGGCTGATTTTTTTCTCGAAAGTATGAAAAAAATTAGCTTATATGCATCTTCCATAATTGTTTTGCTGGCTTATTCGTTTATATTCTCATGGAGATTCTGGCCTGTTTTCAACTTCTTTTTTACAGCATGGCGTTATTATCAATTTGGATTTTTTTTCGATAGATATATTCTTTTTGTGTTTTCAATATATTATACAAAAAAAATATATTATGATCTATATGCATACATAGATACACTCTATATTTTTGTTTTAAATTATAGATCTTAGACTTGCATGGAAGCCATTATATTATGTGACGCACTGTATCTCAGA
This sequence comes from Rhyacophila brunnea, assembly GCF_057557595.1. Lineage (NCBI taxonomy): Eukaryota > Metazoa > Arthropoda > Insecta > Trichoptera > Rhyacophilidae > Rhyacophila > Rhyacophila brunnea. The sequence goes on along the minus strand of NW_028233338.1, from coordinate 1,491,324 downwards.
ATTATGTACGATTTATTAAATAGAAAAATATATTTTTAAAATATATTTATATATCAAATCATTTATATTTTGCGCTTACTACAATAATTTATTATTCTATTCTTCTGTTAGCTATGATGATATGAAAGATATGATTCTCAAAAACACAAACGAAAAAATAACCTTGTTCATGAAATTAGTTATACTTTGCGCTTCCTACATTAATTTATTCTATTCTTCTATTAGCAATGATGATATGAAAGGTATGATTCTCAAAAACACAAACGAAAACAATAACCTTATTCATGAAATTAGTTATACTTTGCGATTATTACATTTATGTATTCTATTCTTCTGTTAGCTATGATGATATGAAAGTTATGATTCTCAAAAACACAAACGAAAAAAATAATCTTTCTTTGTTTTTGTTTGCAACGTTCGTATATTTGGCGTTTTGATTATTATGCTATTCGTATAAATCAAATAAAATGGTAATAGCTCTCTTTTTTTTAATTCGTTGATTTTATTTATATTTTATGCTTGATGCCGTATTATCCTCTGGAATGACTGCATGGATATATTCTTGACCATCCTACTCCATACCATTCCAAAAATTATTAATGTAAATTAATAATTCAAAATATTAACTTACTAATGGGCGTTTTTTTTTAAAAATCTTTATAATGTATTTATAATATATTTATATAGTAAATTTCACGTAGATTTTAGTACAGTTTAACAATAAATTTGTATATTAATACAATCGTTTACTATTTCATGACAAAAATAACAGCTTTTCTTTATTCGTTCTTTGCTCTAATTACTATCAAATCTTTAAAATAAACCGAAAATTGGCTTACCATTATATTAAATTTTTTTTTGTTATTTTAAATTTCGAAAGTAGATAAGCATTTAAAAAACGAAATTCAACAGAAAATGGTCAATTCTAATCTTTCGAAGGGGACCGTAAAGCTAAATGAATATAACTAGTTAATATTGTAGAGATTTTTGCAATATATCTTCGCGAAAAAAATAATAATTAGAGAAATTTTCCTAAAAAAATTGATAATTCAACGGACTCTTTTAATGGTAGTATATGCTGCCTGAAATGAATTTATTTGGTATCTTATTAGTTTCTATATCTTATGTTCCCATAAATTTTCTGTCGTTAATTTTTTTGATATATAATAAAATATAATGTAGGCGTCATAATAAAGGCCGTTTTTGTGATATTTCTGTTTTTTGCAATATATTATACTATTTTAAATTATTTTTGTGGTAAAAATCTCATAAATTTTCATTTTTACTTTATGGGGCATGAAAATACATACAGTCACTTTACGAACATATAATATGATCAGTGTTCATATTCCATTCGTAATGTCCTAAAATTTGATATATTGTGGTTTTATATCAGGCTTTTATGGTTTTCTATGAGAAATTAATCCAATAAATTTTTTATAGAAATACAAAATTAAGCATTTAAAATTTTAAAATTGCAATATAAACTCAGAAATAAAAAATATGAAAAATTAGTACAACACTAAATAAAACGTTACTTGATTAAGAATCATAAAATAAATTATAAATAATAATTAAAAATTGGTTTTTTTTATTTTTGTGCTGTTTGTGTGTGTAAATAAAAAAAGTAAGACAATACAAATTTAGTGTGTAATCTACAGGAAATTTATATTTCTGATCATTATAAAAAATCATAAAATATCTGCTATATGCTACAGAAATGATGTGTTATATATTTTTAAAATCAAAAATTTGCCTATTTCTGTGCATTTAATTACATTTGGTTTTTTATTATCCTTAAAATCGATCCATAAAGTAAAATATATCATGCTTCGATGAGTTGTTTATAATATAAAAGGTGATCGTTTCATATTGAAGATACGTAACATTGGTTAGTAGTATTTTAATGCACCATTCTTGATTGTTATAGTTTAACTCAGATTAGTTATAATAACAGATATAATGTATTTGAATTATTTTAAGCTTATTCTTTATTATAATGGATATCACAGGTTATGATATGAATTTTATTTCTTCGTCTTTAATTTAATGCAATATGCTTCTTATTTTTGCCACATAAAAGTCCAAACTTTGTCACTATAATTAGTTTTATTTTCAAATATTAAAATCGGTGCTAAATATGCAGTATAGAACCTTTAAATATACCAAAAAGATTTTAAACAACCATTGAATAATTTTTAATACATATTCATTGTAAAAAGAAAATTTAAGACAAAGATACTTGATTTTTGCCGCCGAATATGTTTCTTCGCCTGAAAGATGTTTGCAAAATCAAATAAGACAAGAGTTTTTTAATAAAAAAACAATACCAGGCGAAGAAGAAGAAGCTAAAATTATCTTTTCGATTCGTTTAATAATTTAATTTTTAATACTTGTTTTAAATAGGATGTCAATTCAAAGTTGTAAAGGCAAAAAAACCGAAATCTAAGATTATATATTCTATTTTATTTTATAGCATTTATGTATATTTAAAAATGCATTTGAAATTAGTAATTTTTTTTAAATATATTTATGAATTATTAAAAAAAATATTCTTATTCTTCTCAACAAATTAAATATTCAGTTTTGATTTTCTGAATTCGTCCTATCATTTAAATCCTCTTGCTCATCACGTCGAACCGTTTTGAAACAACTGACTTCGATCTCCAATATTGCCTTGTATTGATTTTCAAAAATTGCAAACCATTCGTTATTTTTTTCAATTTATCTATAGATACTCATAATATACGGTTTTATTTTCTTCAATTATTCCCCAAATATCTTTTGACTGTGTTTTTTTATTCATAAAAAAACCTTTGCTTCAAATTGCGTATTTAATGAATCAAATAATACTGAATTTGAATGTTAAAAGAAATGGATTATTAAATTTACCTATAATGTAAAAGCTTGAGAAAATTTGAACACGAGAAAGAAAATTCAATATGATTACATGATACAAAATAAACAAAATTCAGAATGTTTCGGGGAAAGAAGCAAATTCGAAAACATAATCGATTGACTATATGATATCTGGGTACTAAATACTGGTATTTGTCTTAAACGATAAACTTTCTACAAACGCAAGAATTTCTGCCGATATTATTTACATTAGATCCTTTGTATAAAAAATAAGTTTTAAATTCATTAAATGCAATTATTCTTTTATTTTTTCTATTATAACAATTATTATTTTAATTTATGGGCATTTTTCTTTTAAAGTCTGGTCAATCTTTTATTCTTTGCCTTTTCGTTTCATTTTATTTATATAAGGCTTAATCTTTTGAACCATATGGCCAATAAAATAAAAATAGAAAGCAAATGAATAAGATGCCATTGAAATATATTCAATTGACTCATTTTTTTCAGTTTTGACGGCGTAAAATACAAAGATTATGCAACGCTGTTGATTCTCACTGATCTTACTGTTAATCAAAAATATTGCTTAGTTAAGCTTTAGCACGACTAATACTTAAATTCTTTAAACAACTAGTTCTTTGGGAATAAATAATTAGGTTATTATTTTGTATCGAACATTAAAAAAAATATTCGTACGCTTTAATTTTTAGAACTGGATTAATTTATATATCCTTACATTTGATTTTATTGGGTATTTTAATTAATTAAAGCTAAATATACTTGCTCCATCTTTTATATTCTGATCTAAATGTGAAATAATTATATTTTTAAACAACTATATGCTATTAATATAGGAATATTATTATAAAGAAACTCAGATAAAAAAATAAATATTAAAGCTTTTGTTATATTATTTTTATACAAAAAAATTAGACTGCGGCTTTTTCCAATTATAACTGTTTATAAAATTCATAGATGTGAAAATTGTCTAATGTTCAAAAATTGTCCAGTTTTTATTCATTTCTTAAAATATTTGTTTATTTTTTTTCGATTTATTTAAATTTACCATTTCGTCTTTGATTTATTTTATCTCCAGATCCAAAAATTATTGATAAACAATATTCATAATATTTTTTTTGATGGATGAAATCACATCAAATTTTCAAAAGAACTATGTTTAATCATTTAAATAACATCTTTTTTTATATATTAAGATAATTATGAATCCTTTCCCGCTAAAAAACGTAAATTTGCATGCTAAATATATTCTCTAGAAGCACAAAAACTCGAAAAAAGCGTAGATCATTAAAATTTGAATTTGTATACCACTTATGATAAAAATAAAATGAGCTTTAAGATTTGTTTGGCTTAAAAAAATTAGTACTCTAAAAACCTAATGTAAAAAATTAAAAGTATATAGGTATATTATTTGAATTTTTTTTTGTATAATTAATCCTTATTAAATTTATTCCAATATACTTTTGGTGAAAAAAAACTGTATTTAAAAATATTTTAGACAGATAATCATGCTCACTGCATAAACACTATTTCCTTGATAGTAGTTTTTTCTGCTTTAAAAATTGTTTCATTTCGAATATATTTGTTTATATGTAAAAAAGAAATGAATTTCCTGTCTTTCTGTTGCTTTTTCTTTAGGCTAACGGAAAAATATGTAAATATTCGACCATGGAAACCATTTTTCATCTAAAAAATAACTAACAGTACTCCTCTAAAAAAACAATAATCTATAATAAATTCATATTTTTCATGTTTAAATGAGGGTTTGTGATGCCTCTGGATTTTTTTTTGATATAGTAAATATGATGATTATTATAGCACAAATTTTGTCTTTTACTCACTATATACTTATTTTTGCGATACTTATAAATTTTAGGCAATGATAACCAATATATTCTAAATTGCTCGTAAAATATCCAAAAAAAATCAAGAATAGAGAATACAAATACTAAAAAATACAATAAAAAATAAATTCGTAGACCATGTACATGTAATTTATCATTAAAATTTTTACATGGAATAAAAAATAGGCTATAATCTTAATCCAAGTAGTTTATTTGCAAATTAAGCAAAATTTGAGTGTGATTACTAATGGAAATTTTTATTTAAAATTTTTTACAAGATTTTACCTCTCAAAAATTCACCTTAATATCACCTCCCATGAAATTTGTTAAAAGTTATAGCAAACTTAAATATAGACCCATGTTAATTTCATCATCTCTAGTTGCCTATCTTGCGCTTTGTGTTATAAGTCTATATCTAAATAAAGTTACTAACACACCTTTTAAATTCCAGTAGGCTTTATTTAATTTAAAAACTAGAATATATTTTTTATTATAAATATATCTCGGTAAAAAAACTACACAAACTCAATATAAAAGCACAAAAAAGATTTGAAACGGGGTTGTATTTGATTTATTTGTGGTAACTTCATCATATTTTTTTACATAAGATTAGATAAATATGCTAGGGATGATTTTTCATTGGTAGAGTTTTAGACAATTATAAACTTTATCATGTTGTCATAGAGACATTTGTTTAATTTAAACAAAGATTAAATAAGTGCATAATTTTCTTATAACTCAAGAAAATAAAAAAATATATAATTTTAGGCTTTTATTGATATATTCAGTTTATGATATCATCACAAACTATGTTCTTTTATCTAATAAATTCATATAATATTTAGATAGAAAAATATATTTTAGCATTTGTTTAAATAAATACATGATAAAGATTGATTTTCATGTAGCCGTATGTCTTTTTTTACTCTCTATGTTTTAGTTTGAACTTGCTGATATGACAAAATCTTGATAGTATATTAAATCTATTGTTTTTTAGGTATTTACAACAACCAAGAAATTTAAATTAGCGAGGGCATCTAGAGCCACTGCTGTATTATTGTCATGCTAATTTATATACATATTTTAAAATTGCATTCAGATTCTAATATCATAAATCTATTATCATATAGTTTTCTTAAATTTATCGTTGCTAAAATTGGTTGAATATATGATTATCAGTACAATATAAAAATTCTAATCGAATTTACTTTATTTATTTATGTTTTATTTCTATTACTTTTTAGGAAGTTCGCTTTATATTAATAGGAACCATTGCTTAACTGCTACGTCTCTCTGTGGGACTCCCCCAGCACTTTTTGTCACCCGTAACCACCGTGGATTGGGCCTTTTCTCATAGGCGGCAGTCATTATGTGGAGGGAATGAGATTCTGTCTAATGTTCATGGCTAAGGTATACAAGCTACAACCACACTCTACACTTACCTATATCCTTGCTGAAAGATGTGGGATCTTTTTCCATACTGGAGGCGCAGTTCAACGGCTTACACAGCAAATTCTTATTTCTCATGGCTTGTCAATGATTTATCTTTAATTTAGCACTGGCCGCCCCCTTGGGTATTTTTCTTTAGAGTAGATACGTTTGAAAATTAGTGGGTTAGGTGGAAGTGGAACCCCTCACAGGGATCCGATTTTTATACACTCGGCCATACTATCCCATCAGTACAATATAAAATAATAATTATTTTAATCTACAATTTTGTCCATTTGAATGTGAAATGTAGAAAATGCTTTTGCACAACATTAATAAGTTCTATTAATTATAGCCCTATAATGAGATAGAAAGTATTTATTTAGGAGAAAATTAAAATAATACAAGATTAAAATTTATGATATTTTTATTGTAAATAGAGTTCCAAATACCATTAAAATTTTCTATTTTTTTCTGTATTTTTAAGTATGGAAAACGAATATCCAAAAATATATTTAATCATAAATAAATATTTAATTTGTTTTTTTCATAATGCGTCTTTTATATTACAGAAAGCTCCTTAACCATATAATATTTTTATATATGTTTAATAATCCCTACATAAGTTCTTGCATTTATTCATATGCATAAAAACAAAATATCAATTAAAATATTTGTTATTTTAATATTTGTATGTATAAATTATCTTTTTCTCATTTCGATGCGCTTTTCATATCAGAATATTTCAATTAAAATTTTTAAAGATATCTATATTTTTCTTGATTAGTACAATTAATTCATGCTCTTTTCGTATTCAAGTTTTTTTTTAATTATTTAAAGCATAAATTTATCAAATTAACATCAAAATGAAATTAAAGATAGAGATAAATTGCGGATTTGGCGAAGCATGATCCTAATTTAACTATAATATTGAATCTAAATTTAGACTTAATTCAATTATCAAGAGTCTGTGGTTTTTAATAATATACACATATGGATTTATGAGTAAATAAAAAAAAATTATGAGATTACATGTAAAAGAAAAAGAAAGCCATAATTTATAATGTATCCTAACTTAAATAAAATTTAAAGATCAGTTGAAAATGATTTATCGATAAATGCAAATTATAAAAATAAATTATATTATATTTTAGTGCGATTATATTAAATTGATCTATGTGAAATTTAAAACTTAAATAGAAACTAGAGCATGTAATATTTTTTTAGACGTCTTGATTTCATTTTAAACACATTAAGTTTGTTGAAATAACCTAACCTATTATTTTATTTTGAATGGTTATATATTTTTAATTTTTCATTCTAATTTATTTCATGTTATCTGATGATAGCGGGAATTCCATATTTAATATATTTTTTGGGTGATTTCCATCGATGAAAACTTTCAACGTATTAACTTGTAAGGTTTTTCTTGCTAACAAGGATTCTTGTTTGCTAGTTCACTCCCTTATATAAAAAAATAAGTGGGCTTGATCGAAAATCTCAGCTTTATTTATCCGCCCCAATTTTAATATCTCCGTGTATATTCCGGATGATAGATTGATTTGTCTTACCCTTTAAAGGAAAGAAGAAAATAAAAGCGATAGATGTTTTATGATTTAAATTGGGGGCCCGAATTCACATGCGCTCGTAAAATCGTCTAACATATAAAGGCTGTTATAATCTTAAAGTTTAGGCTTGTGTATGATTCCCGGTAGGAATATAATAAGCATGATGATCTCAAAATACAAATTAGCTTTTTTTAATATAGCAGGATGATCTTAAAAGGAAAAACGATATATATTTATTTAATACAAATTGGGCGAGTTTATACTTTATTTCGAAGAAATAATCGTTAAAAATACGCTTTAGAACCAATTTGAATTTTTTCATAAATTTTTGAGATTTCGAATTTCTATATAAGTATTTAAAAACTGTAAAATATGATTTTCAGCATTATTTACGGAAAAATTCACCTTAAAAAGGCGTAGTAGCGCTTAATTCATATAGGGCCGAATTATTTTTTTGTGTGATTTATTATTCATACTTCGCAGAGAATTGATACTTTTTTGATGAATATTTTGTAAACAAACAAAATAATTTATGGATAAAAAAACTTGCATTCGGTCATTTTTATGCGAGAATTCCCCAATTAATCACCTTTTCATCTCCTAATGGCATATTAGCTTGAGAAATTAATTTTAAAAAAATATTGGAAAACAATGTTAAGGATAAAATATCTCGATATTCGTATGTTTTTTTGGTTTTACAATGCAATAAATCAATAGTTGCTGACTGTGCCATGATTTTACCATAAGTTTTGAAAGTCAAAGTAGCTATATAGAATATATGTGATATCGCTCATTTTTACAACGATTTTGATTATATTAATGAAAAAAATTCGTTAATTTTCTATTAAGATAGATTTTCTTGTATTATTTTTGATAGTCGTAGGCTTAAAATCCTTATTAAGAGTATTCGAAAAGATCGATATTTGAATATGAGTCAAAAATTTGAATTGTGGAGAATAACAGGGTTTTTTAAAAAAATCCAATTATGAAGTAAATATATGTTCTGATCTAAAGGATCAAACAAGAATGTACTACAATACTATGCATCAAACAAGAATGTACTATAGTACTATATTTTAACATGATAATGCCACGTTGCGCACTTCATAGAGATAAATTTGAAAAAAATTATGTTTATAAACACATCATCCGTTCTTATAAAATACTACAAAGGTGAATTAAAAGAGTGATTTTTGTGATTATAAACGCTTACAGACGAAAGCATATGTTGAAATTTATAGGTAAATATGGATCGATTCTTCAATTGTACTATATCGAACCAATAAACCGATTCTCTGCGGAATAAACAATCTAGCCGAATATAATTCGTGCCTCTTTATATGGTACATACAACAATTAATCAATCTTATCATATCTACAGTGAATTGTATTTAAAAAATTCATACACCGAACTTTTATATTGTAATGGAAAATAACAAATTACATTGATCAAATTAAATATTAAGTATTTAAAAGGTCATCCACAATAGAGGCATTACAACCCTAAAATATAAACTAACGCAACGAACACCAGAATGCAATATCTACTGTAGTAAATAATTATGTGTTACTCTTCATTCCTCATGATTGTTTTATTATATCAGTGATTATAAAAACTCTTATTTTAAGTGTTTCATGTGTAATTAATGATTTAGGCTAATCTTTGTAAAAAAAAATCTCGTGATTATGGATGAATTGAATTTATTGAAGATCATAAAATAATTTACAATATCTCGAATTCCGATGGTAAATAATTTACAACAAATAAAAGCAACGACCCTTTAAAAAAACCAATAAGAAAAAACAGCCTCAAATAAACACGAAAAGAAAAGGAACACGGTATAAAGCGATTGTCGAATTCAATAATAAGAATTCTGCATAATTTTCACTATTTACCTCCACACAATATTTTAAAAGAATATTTCGACCCCATTTTAAAAAGAAATGAATACAAAGAGATCGCTAACAAATGAAGAAGCTTCAAAGCGATCCAAAAAGATTAAGATACAATTAAAAGACATTATTTTCAATAAAAAAGTAAATTATCATATAGAAAACAGTGCTTTAAAAATGGTTACGGAATTAGAGAATCGTATTAGTTTGTATCAAAAGGAAGCAAATAATTGTAGCAGGTTGAATAATATCTATTTGAATCTGTTGATAGAGGTTCTTGGGAACCCGGAAATACTCCAAAATAAACTGAGGAAAGATGGTATTGAAAATGAGAATTTGTATGTTAAATTGATTGGTGAGATTACTGCACATAAAAATACATATCTAGATGAAAATCTTGTTAATAATGAAAAGAACAAGGATTTAGATAACAAATCAAATTTGTGTGAATTCTTTAAAGAGTCTGTTGCTGATGAATACAAGAAAATAATCGAAGAAAAAGATGAAGAAATTTCGAATTTAAAAACAGAACTAGACATGTTAAAATGTGGAAAAAATAAAAATGGAAAAAATGGACAAGATGATAAAAATGTAACAAACGGTGCAGATAATCTTGTTGAAAAGTGTAAAACATTGAAAGAACTAAATCAACAACTCGAAAAAGAAAACGTTAAAGTTGTTTCTGATGCTATTTATGAACAAAAAAAATACGAAGAAGAAGTCTCTAAGTTATACAATAAATATTCGGCCGAAAGAGATGAATTATACAAAGAAAATAATAATTTGAAACTTAAAATTGAAGAATTTGAAAAAAGGAAAGAAGTTCATCTAAAAACAATAAAACTTCTGAGAAACTGTTCACAAAAATCATCGTTGACCCAAGTACAAAAATTATTAGAAGCAACAAAAGAGTTCTACTCACTTAAAACTAAAGAAGATAACAGCAATGATATAGATTCGAAAGACCCACAAAAAACCAAAAATATTTTTGCCGCTTGTGAAGATACTGCAAATAAAAATGTGATGGATTTGAAAGTTGCGGAAGAAGCTAAAAGTATTTTTATTGCATATGAAGATATTATTAAGAAAAAATCTTTTTTATTAGAGAGTATAATAAAGAGTGATGAAGAAATTGAAATGCTGAATATCAAAAAAGAATCATCAAAAAAAGAAACAATAGATTTGTATAAAAAATATGACGAAGTAAATGAAGAAAATAATAAATTAAGAGAAGCAATAAACGAACTCGAAAGGGAAAATAGAAAAATCACAGAAAATATTAATGAAACAAAAAAAGTAATGAATAATTTAGCTTTTAAAGAAGATAATAATTTAAATGAAACACCGAGTGTATGTAGAATCAAAGTGAACGAAATCCAAAGCGAAAAGAATAATAAACCAATCGATGGATTACAAAATTCATCAATAGAAATATATCACAAACTAAAAGAAATATCTAGGCTCAAGCGAATTATTTATGAAAAAGACGCCTTAGCTAATTATCACAAAAGATGCAAAATAGAATTGCGTCAAGACCTAGATTACTACAAAAATAAATTTAATAAACCAGAAAATCGAGATCAAACTTTTGATAAGGAACGTTTAGAAGAGGAAATAAAAACACTAAAAGAAGATTATAGTGTAATGAGAAAATTAATGCGATGCACAGCATGCGATACTAAATATAAAGATACTATAATAACTAAATGTATGCATGTTTTTTGTGGTGAATGTCTAGCCCAATTAGTCCTGAATAGGAGTCGCAAATGCCCCACTTGTGCCATAGCTTTTCATAGTGCCGACATTAAAAAAATATATCTTTGAGTACCATAATGTATTAAATAAAAATCACATCAATATATTTTTTCTTCTAGTACCCCTAGTAAAAAATTTTGTTGCTCAATTGATATTTTTGAGACCATAATCTGTCAAAACATTGGATGTTTTTCTTAAAGAATCATATATGATTCATGTGCCGTTATTTATTATTAAAAGAATATAAAATGGGTGATTGTATGTCAAAATAGGCAAATCGCATAGAAAAAAGATAAGAAAACATTCTCCAATTTAGTATGATTTAAAACAAATAATGTTAAATAGATTTATACGCAATATAAAATGTATAATATAGCTGAATTACATTCCATTCTATATTATGATATTTTAAAACCCTGCTAAACTTATATATTACTTTATTTTTTTATTTATACGTTAAGTTTCTCCTTTTTATAATTTCCATCTACTGAGATGTGGGCAGCTTGTTAGAAATATTGCACAGCTCCTTAATGCATCTTTTGATACTTTTCCCTGATTTATATTCGTCAACTGCTCTCATTCTGTCAAATGATATGAGTTCAAGTGTCTTTCGAAGTTTGAGAGCTTGAATATATGCTTCTATACTATTTGGGATTATAGCATATATATTGTCAATTCTTATAAATAGAAACTTATTATCTTTTGGTTTTACTCTTCTAATATCTAACTAAAACATTAATTATTCAATAAAAATCTGTATTTTTTAGTGCTCATACTACAGTACAACTATCTGTAAAAAAGCATCGATAAAATAATATTTATTGCAAGATACCAATGAGGTGCACATAAATATGAAGCTGAAATTTCATAAAAATGATAATTCCTATAATAACTACCAACTATATATATTTTTTCATCGTTTTTATGAAGGGATGAGAGAAAAATTTCCACTATGTATATGTTTATCTGCTATTCTATAACCAAGCTATGCAATGTCTTTTAGTGCTAAAAAGATACAAATTAAAGAAAAACGAAGGATTTTAATCTAGAAACATTTATATGATCATATGATACCACGAGATAATTGCAACAACCCTTCGTATTTTAGAGATTGATAAAAATTTAACAATATAATATGTTTTTATTCAACTACATAGAGTATATATTATAAGCATTTACTAAAGCCTAAAATTTTATACCGAATTTTATTGTATTTATTAGCACCTTTATTGGATTAAAAATATCAAGCAGATACAAAAATTGAAGAAATAATGCATGAAATTCCATGTTTATATATATTTATCTAGAAAGAAATTACTTTTTTATAGCTATATTAATAAATAATATTCTTGCATTTTTATCTTTAAAATTAGCTACTTATCGTAGCATTTGGTGCTAATGCGAAATTTTTATTCTTATCAACAGTTAAATTGTTTTATATTGAAAAAATCCATTTACTTAGTCTCTCACCTAGAAAAAAATAATTATAAATTACTTGAAACTCAAAACACATTTAAAAAGGCTCCATAATGTATCTTTTAACTTATAATCTTGGGCATAAATGTACATAAATGCCGATTTAGGTGAAAAACCTTTTCTATAAGCCCAAATATCTTTTAATTGTAGGAACGTATATCATCCTGAACGGGTTTTTCTTATTTTAAAAAACATTTGTGGTATATGAAATCTTATATTATATATCTTGTGTGGTTTTTTCAGCTGATTAGCACTGCTGGTATTAAAGGCTATTTATTTTTTATATATGATATAAAAAACCAATGAATAATTACAACCTCCAGAGCAAATATTTTCTATCGTATAGGCATTTTTGAATTAGCAAAAATTATATAAATACAAAATTTTCATTCCTGATGATTACTTATGTGACCCTGATTCCATTTATATAAATCTATCTCGTAATTTAAATAAACCGCATCCAATGTAATAAACAAAATCGTGGTGATTTTATTTTGAAAGTGATGTTGTATATAAGAAAAATCGGCAATGATTGTAATGATAAATTGAAAATATCTCTTATTTAAATTACATGAATTTACTAAGTTTTGTAATCATGAAATTGATAATTTTGCAAAAACACTTTTTAAGTTAAAAAATCATATAAAAAATTTTAAAAAAGCCATTAATGATTTCTTAGAGTTTAAATTTTTCAAAATATCGAATTTATTAAATACAGCAGAGAAATATTTTCATTAAAAATATTAAAAAAGCGTAAAAACTAATATATTGTAAATATTACTTGGTATTTCTCTATAAAAGTAAAAAAAATTAGGATGGCATATGGAGAATTAATTCGGTATTTTATATGAACATATTTATTTTTTGTGGTTAATTTACTATTAGGAAGAAAGATAGGCATATTACACTGATAAATACAAATCAACAAACATTATTTACGAAAAAACCGGTTCTAAATATTATAAATAATGTTTTTATAGAAAAGAAAATGTAATTTTAATTACCTTGGAATAAGTTTTCTTATTGCTAGAAAGCCTTTGTTAAACGAGGAGAAATCCAAGAAACAGTGTTATTTTTATACTTTATAGAATCCAATATTTCTATGCAATGAAGGTATATATATTTTCAAGGTTTACAATGAATATGGCTTTGTCATCTTTTTAAGAATAGATATTTTTTCGTAGATTTCTGGCTGAATCGATATGTTCTGGGTTTTAATTTTTTCACAAAAAATACTCTTGATTGTTGCCATGTTAGTATTATATAATGTCGACAAAAAATCTTAAATGATCAAAAAAATTAAAACAAATGAATATTAACTACAGATTCGTGATAAAAAAAATTTAGGTATTTATGAAATGCCCTTTGCTAAAATTAAAGAACATAACACTTTAACCGTATATAAAAATTATATTTTCATATAATTGAATTGTATAGAAAAAAACTTATCAATCAAATAATTATAAGATTAAAATAATAATGGTAAAAATAACCAATTATTTAATAAAAATTCAATGTTTGTGAAAGAAATACGGATACAAATAGCCCATAGTCGGTGCTATAAAATATATGGTTTTATTAAATCTTACTGATATTTACTTTTTTGTGCGCAGTAGAACTTTAGATAGCTCTAAGGTCGCTTCAATAATCTATATTTAGGCATTAAAATCCATATTATTTTGAAAATCATCTTTTTACATTTTAATAGTTTTCGAAGAAGGAAAAATTTAGATGGGTCTGAAGGATGAGTTATTTCTATTATAATCATCCTTTTCGCAGGCACACTCTATATTATTTATTTTTAAAATTATCAAAACAAGTTTTAATTCACCCGATTGCCTATGCACATGCATCACTCTGTTTTGAATTCCCATCCCTTTATGATAATTGAAATATTGTTCCTTGATATTGAAATAAAGACCTGGAGAATTAAATGTTAAAACAACAAATATTTAAAAGGCTTAGAAAATCAAGCTATTATTTATACATATAATTAATGTGCCAGAAGATTTTTTTATAAATTAATTTTAATATTCCAATAAAATACAACCAAATAATTCACGATTATCTATTTTTATATGAATAATCAAAAATGTGAATGATAAAAAAAATTAAAAACTTAAAAAACTTAAAATCGACAAATACATGTATAATAACGTGTATGAGTGTTTAATATTTAAATAATTGTGTGATTGGATGTTTAAATGTTATTTTAACGGGCTGATTTCTTTTCTAGTAAAAAATATAATAATAATTTAAAGTAAGATGGTTTGATGGTAATATTTCTAAACATCTTTTTTTTAATAATTTTTTTTGCAGTTAAAAATATAATAATCATTTTAACTCGAAAAAAATATAAAAAAATTCGCGGTCACATAGTTCGATAGTGTTATTCATAAGAATATTTGGTTTAAATAATCAAATATTTGAGAAAAAAATAATAATTGGATCTAATTTGAAATAATAAAATCAACTACGCCAGCATAAATGTATCTATAAATCTTTTTTAATTTAATTTTAAAATAATATAATAAATCAAATGATATAATAATCAAATTAGCCAAATGTGTAGTAGAGGCTAAAAGATTATAAAGCTAATAATAATTATTTAATATTTAGATAATAATATTATGCTGAAAAATAATATTTGAAATGCTGAATTATGTTGGAAGTAGCTGAAATGAAAAAGTAAGTCATATAAATAGTAAATATTATAAAAATTATTCAATATAAAATATGGGTAAATCCATAAAAGGGAAAAGCTAATCGTTTGCCCATAAATATTATCAATAGTGAAATATATGGATAATTAAAAAATACGATAAGCCGTGTTTTAAGGAGCTGTGAATGCCATTTGAAGCAGAAGCATACACACAATGTATTTAGTAATAAAATTAAACTAATAAGTTTGGAAAAAAAAGGTACATTGAGGAAGGTTGTTAAGATGACTAGTTGCAAAGAAGTAACAGCCAAATCTGTTCTAAAGAGTATTCTGAAGTTTTGCTTGAAAAAAATCAAATTAATCCATAAATAACAAAAAATAGTGGAAATTTTGGATAATTACAAATTTGAAACAGGATTATTTAAATAACATAAATAACCAAATATTTCAAAAATAAATTGACCGTAGTAATATTTCTTATAACAATAATCAATAGAATTAGTTGAATAACATAAAAATGCCATGGTGATTCCACAATCACTTATTTTTAATTATAAATTAATTAAACGATAAGAAATATAATTTTTGAAGTGAATCAGCAAATAAACATAACATGTGATAAAATAATAAATACATAAATAGTAAAATAATAAATACCTTTTATTTATAGGCATATTTTGGTATTGATATTTTAGATTTTATCTTTAAACATCGTCGCATGGGATGGTGTGAGTGGTAACATAATATCATAAAAGATTGAGAATTAAATCGAAGTTATAACCGAATTGTAGCATATATCCAAACTATAAGACTGAGGAATACACTTGAACTAATAGAATTTGAAGATATAAGATATTTAGAGCAATATTAAGTAAAGAGAATATAGTCCGAGGTATGGAAATAAAAAAACCCACTAAAAATCGATTACATTGGGATTTAAGATATAATCTTAACTTTCAACACCAAAATTAACCCCTAACCCCATATAGTATCTTAAAGCACAGCAGGATTGATTTCACGTGGACACATCATATACATACCTCTGTCCTTATAATCTCTACTTAGTATTGTTTATATAACTTATCTTTTCAAGTTCTATTAGTTCAAGTTTATTCCTCAGTCTTATAGTTTGGATATATGCTACAATTCGGTTATAACTTCGATTTAATTCTCAATCTTTTATGAAATAATATGATTTATGATTATACTACCACCCGAATAAGAAATTATGAAAAAATCATCTAAATTACAAGAAATATATATCGGAAAATTTAATTGTACCGTAATATTAATAAACTATTATTTTGGCTAAAAAAAGTCGAATTGGTGGATTTTAAAACGATATTATGTCACGAGAAGTGCAGTGATATAAAATAGCTTGAACAAACAACGCTTTAACAACTAAATATAGTATCTCAAAGCATCGACATCATGAGTGGGTCGTAAAATATATATATAAAAGTCGAAAAAATACGATCCAGCTATTTAAACACATTGACGACAGAATAAATGAAGAGAACCGTAAAATTAAAAATGTGTCGAAAATGCCAGACACACCTGTGATTTATAGAGACATCACCAAATAAAAATCAAACCTTCGACATCAAATTACTGAGACTACAACGGAATGTGTGTTTATTTTTTAAGTAAAACCAAAACACTACATCAAATACAATTTGAAATTAGAGAAAAAAATTAACACTGGGCATCGTTGTGCCGATAAAATTGTTATAATATGTAAATATCAGACCATAAAAGAATCTAGTTGCATTTCTTCGAACAACAAATTTTTTTCCAAAAAATTAAAAATGACGCACTATATTAATCCTTTCAATAATTGACTAAATAGCGAGTAGATATAAAAAAAGTAGATTAAAACTACGAAAAATCACACTGTGATATTTTAATCTCATCAGTTTATGTGAGTCGGGAGATTAATTTTAAAATGAAAAATAATACAAAGGAAATTATTTAAAATAATTATAATGAGAATAAAGACAGACTTTTGGCCATATTTATACAGACTAATAGTATTTAAACACGAAATAAATTATTCTTGCATTACTTTATAAAATTGATCTAGCTATTTTAGATAATATAAGCATATTTCAAAATGAGAAATTAAATATATACGATTAGCTAAAATCAGAACTGTCATTGATATTTAAATTTAAAAAAATATTATACCTTACCTTTTAGAACATGGTATAATCTAATAACACAGAAGAAATCTGCTGAAGCTCAAAGTTTGAAGTACATCTAGATAAATATTCAAACATAGAAGAGACAGCTCTAATCTTATATGACCCGAATAAGGAAGGGAATAAAAAACTATGTAAGGGATCAATAGTTGCTAAAGCATTGATATGATGTTCTCACTTAAAATTTATCTCATTATAGTTTAAGTAAATATATAACTATGATATCAAAATTAACTGATAAATAAAATACCTCTTCAAGTAGAAGATATGCAAAATATTATATCAATATGAATGTTTAAAAACAATATATTTATATTATATAATAAAATCCATGCATGGTTAAAAGTATAATTAGTGTAATAGAGGAAACAAGAACAAACTGCATAAAAAAAGAAAATTGACGACGTTAGAGCTATAAAATATGCAAACAGAATCTTTAATTTTATAGATAGGCGGTTCAAAACGCCTTACACATAGGCATTAGAGGAACCAAAGCGTAGTAATTGCGCCTTGTGGCAAATAATATAGCAAACAGTATGAGACAACTCACAGTATTAAAAGCTTTTGCCCATACATACATTTTTTTGTAACCATGATAATTGACTCGATTCCAGAACTAAAAGGGAAGCGAAATGTGCTATTATTGGTAAAATGTGTTAGTTTACCTGTAGCGGTGACCCGATCGATGTGATCAGATGTTAATGGTTAATCCTTTTTTACTGTCTCTATCCACTCTTCATTTCCAATATTATATATTATTCATTCTAAATATTTATATTAGTTCTTTGTTGAATCCAAATTTCTATAGAATGATTTGTTTTGCGACTTATGAGCCCAAGATTTGAACTAGAGTTATGTAATTAAATTTATTTTAATTTTCCTGGGTTGTGAAACGAATCTAACCTCGTATAAATAACGGCATACTCAAATATCTTTACAATTAACATTCATATAGCATGGGTTTTTTATTATTTTATGTATTTATTTGATTTTTATCTATTCAATCTTATTCAAGAAAAACTTTAGATGCTCTTTTACATAGATTTGGCAGATACTTCTTTCCATCTCGTTATCTTTACAATTTTTCTCAAGTAACTTCCTATTTCCAGACTTATAAGTTCATAGGTGCACATAAATCATATTATCTGTGCGCATGCTTCTGCTTCTATTGGCGATCATAACTTTTTAATATAAGACTTATGGTATTTTGTAACCAATTCATTTCAAATTATGATAAATGCAGCTGTTCGTGTTCTGCCCTTTTAATTAGCGATATTTCATCGGCTACGTTCTTATTTACAAATTTGAGGAATTATCTTTATCTATTATTTCTAATACTATCAGTGAGATCAATTTTTTCTTATTATCGCAGACAAATATATCTGGTCATTCGCGCGATAATTATATAATCATTTTAACTCTGGTTCTGGTCTTTTATATGATTCGTATAGCATAATATGTGTTTTTCTATGACTCAATTTTAAAATTCAAAGGGCTAGACGTGACTCATGGGGTACAAAAATTATTCCAAAGTACCACCTTTACTATGTTTTGATAATTCTGTCTATATAATGATATTCTATTTCATCTTCTACTGTAAAACTTTAAGTTATTTAGTTTACTTTCATAATTATATATTTGATGAAATTGTCTGCATTCATAATAATTTTCAGAATTAAGTACTTCTGATTGTTTCAGTTTTATAGATGCGGCATTTAACTTATAATAATAGATGCTGAATCTAGCATGTCGTATTTTTGTCATGTCATATAATATTTTTTTAAACTTCTTTTTTTACTCTTCCCTAACATCTGAAGGGCAAATACCAACAAAAATAAACGAATTTCATACCGAAATATATTTCAAATTAATTTAGATTTTAGTAAAAAATCATATTTTCATTTTATATTTCTGGAAATCATTGTTAAAATAAACACAATTCTATATTTTGTGTGTTCAATATCTTTTTGGTAAAAATAATATTAAACTGCACCAATCAAGTTTAATATATTATGTCTATACCCATTTTACAGATTTCATGTACAAATTACTATGATTGGATGTTTCATTACGGAAAACCGATGCCGATCAATCAGAATAGCATCTTATATATCATTGTAAAAACTTATATCCAGGCAAGAAAAATTGCAAGCATTTATTTAAATTATCTTTTCTGATTTTATAACAGTTAAAAGTAGCGTTTTACTCTTTTCACTTCTTTCCACCATACCCAAAACACGCATGTCATCTACTCTACGCCCTCTATTATGTTTACAACTTCAAAAATACTTTAAAAGCTTATATATTATATTTAGATCATCAATAAAAAAAAAATCTTCTTTAGAAAATTCATTTATCTTCTCTTAGGATATTTATTTTTACTCAACAACTTTTTTTTTCGAAATACTAAAATATTCAATTATTATTTTATTTGTATCACACAAAAATGTCTTCCAAATAAATCAAAGTTTTTCAATGTTTTAATGTTACTCATATAAAGCTTTTTATTTAAAATTGGTGCCCTTTTGGCATTTCATCCTCATACAATAAAATTTTTCTTATAGGGTATATTTGAAGTTTTCCTAAACAAATTCGACAAGATTTAATTTGTTAAATATTCTAGTCTTTTCATTCAAAGTAAAGTTTTATAATTTTTATTTTTTCGCGCCTTTATATCTATTTTAAAAAGGTAATAAAAAAAATCGGCAAACATAGATCCAACACACCGTGGTCTCGTTAGTCTATTAAATCTCTTTCAACTGCCTTTAAAAAGTGAAATTCATATTATTCTATCTAAGTATGCTTTTTAAAATAACCCCTAACCTCATCTTTATTTATAAACTATGGTTTTTTCATGGCGGTATATCGAAAAACTAAAATGTTCTATGTTTATTTAATTAGATATAGACACATGAATTCCTTTAATTTTTCATCAATTCACTTGAATTTATAATTTTAAGAAATCATTATATTTAACTTGTAGATCAATGAGATGAAGAGCAAAATAAATATGATTGTCAACTATAAATATGTATTTTGACCATAATAGCCTCATCTGCGCTGTATAAATAATTTTATAAATTTTTAAGGATTGAATTTGTTTTTAATCGTAACAATCAATATTATTTCAAGTATTTAGATTACCTATTTAATTGAAGAACAAAGAGTTAATCCCGGTATTTGCATTTTTAAGCCTCTTTTTATAATTCCGTTTTTTTTCATTTCCTATACACATGGTTTTTATTCTTTATTTTCACATCACCTTCTCACCATATAGATCGATCTTAGATACTCAACTGTATTTGGTGTGGGTAATATAAAGGTGTTTTTTTTACTCATTAACAATAAAAAAATAATTGTTTTATAGATGTAGCCATGAATGTATTTAAAAATTACATAGATATTTTTTTATACCACGGTTTATATTTTAGATAACTAAGATTTAATTGATTCCATAAACAGTTGTGATGCATTTTATAGATAGAATATTTTTTACCATATATTAATTCACATTGATCTTTTATATGGGATATTTTATATTTACAATTATACTTGCATTGCTATAATTTATAGTGATAAAGAAAGACTTTATAATATATATCTCGATATATAATTTTTGAATGACAATTGCGCTAAAAAAATGAGAATAAAATCAGCACAATAGAGTTTCTAGAAATAAATAAGTTGATTTTAAATGCGTACCACGAAAGATTTCATAATAAACAGAACTTTGAAGAAAGTGTGTAAAACTACATAAACATGTAGTTTTATTGAGAATGGAATGGCTTCGAGGCCAGTTAAATCGAATAATCAAGGAAGTATGCCTCTGGTGACCTATTATATAGAATTAAAAAGAGATTCATAAGGAAGTATTAATAAGTCGCTACAAACGATTGTCTTCAATATACAACCGAACAGCCACTCTTTGACTTATTTATTCTTATAATTGAAATTATAAAAGGCAATAAAAGTAAGTTTGGGTCTACGCAAAGCCCAATCAAATGGAGATAATTATGCTATTATGATTATTTAATTCTGAAATCGAATTATATAGGCTAAGAAGAGTATTTTCGTTGGGATACACAAATTATATGGTAGTATTCTTGGGGTTAACTTATTCTACTAAGAACTATTATTAATCTTAAAATATTTTAAAGTAAATTTAAAGAACAAAAAAACACAAGAACAGCTGATTTGGTGGTACTTAAACGTAATATAGTAATATAAACCTCATAAATTTTATGCGTGTTGTATTTTAATTTTATTATAGGTATTGTAATTCAAATCTGTCCTTAAAAAAGTGATAAAGAAAGCTCAATGGTCTAAAATGTCACCCAATTTATTCTAATATATTATTCTATTTTATTAAACCTTTCACTGCTAAAATTAGAGATAATATGATCATAGATGAACTTTTTCACCCATTATCTATATATTAAGTTATCAAATACCACAGTCGTAGGAAGATTAAGTATGATTTTACTGCTAAACGGCGTCTAAAAGCAATCTAAAATTTTGAAAAATAATTTTTTAAATATGCTGGTGTTGGATTAATGACTTTCTGAATGTAATTATCATGATAGACATGCCGAAATTTGTTTTTCTCTAAAAAGAAAATTATGAAAAATGCCTTATCTCTAATAAAGACTAAAATTATCGGGTTGATTGATTTTTAATTTGTGATGATTTAAATATGGAAATTGCTGTGAATGGAAATTTAAATCCAGGTTGCTTTGAGACCTATAAATGAACATATTATAAAAAATTGTTTCGATTAATAAGGCCTAAATAACGGTTTTTGGATTTAAATTTAGTGAACCCCATATATCAAAGATTGTATAGATTTTCTAATATACGCTAAAGTTCATTCTTATTCTCTAGACAAATTCTCTATTTAGCTAGAAAATTTTATTTTTCAGAAAAAAACCGTGTGTTAGAGGATTAAAATATGCGAACAATATGTTCGTTATAATTTATTATTCTGGACCGTTATTAAATTAATCAAATAAAAAAAAGAACGGATACAACCAAACTAAAATAACTAAATATAATTTCATCTTGACAAAATAATCTTTAATAAACAATAACCAAATTTCATAAAAATTATATAATAAAGTGGTATTTTGATATAGATCAATAGATTTACTGTTAAATTATTATTAAAATTTTAAATAATCTGACACAACATATATTAAAAAAAAATGAAAACGGAATTATATATAAATGAAACATAGATAAACATATTTATTTATTTATCACAAGCTCAGTACACTTTTTATAGGTAAAATGAGATTATTCTAATACTATAGGTTTTGCATTCATCAATTTTTTACCCGTTTGGATTCTTTATTAACTTGTATCGAAGAATCGCAATAAAAATATGGCACGAATTTTTTATTCTCATAAAAATAGTTGTATTTTTCGGAAATCGCTGTAATTTTATACATATTGAGATAAACTTTAATTTACTTTTTATTTTGATTTATAAGTATTCTAAAAGTTTTATGAACATTTTAAGAAATTTTTATCATTTTTCGTATTAATTTTACAATTAAAGTCGAATACTTTTTACCGCGCATAAATAAATAAATAAAATCTATGATAATTTATATGTGAATTTTTATTCTTTATTGCCAATATTAACATTTTAAAGGTTTTTATTATATACAATTAAATATATCATTTTTACTTTATGTGCTTTTTTATATCAATTTTATCAATTAAATGATCTATTTATATATTTTGTGCAATAAATATTGATCAAATCGACATATTCCACTTTGAAGGTACGCATTTTCGGTTGCGGATTTTTCATCTTTAATCCTTTATAAATAATGTGAAAATACGAAGAAACATATGATACATATAAAACAGTGGTCACCGAAGCGACTAAATCAATAAATAAAAAAATTTATGGAATCTTCGTCCAAAAAGATGTTTAAGAAGATAAAGTGTGGAAGAATAGGTTGCGGAAAAACCTTTGAAATAACACACGCTAAGTCTTAATAAATGCTATTTAAGGTAAGAGAGACACTTAAGCTATAAAAAATAATCTTGTATTATAATTAAAAAGTCAAATTATTGAGGGATTAAGAATTTGTAGAAAAACAATGAAAAGTAAAATAAGGTGGAAAACATTTCATATTCTCTCCATGAACGATATAATTGGTAGAAAAGGAATTTGAATGAGCAAATATAAGTAAATTTATCGAATAAAATGCATGGTCGTATATAGAGTAGAAGAATTTTATAGTTGGAGCTGTTGAGATACCTAAAAGAGGAATGTCTTTTTTGGAGTTAAAAATAGAATCAAAAAAATAGATTATTTTAAAAACATGTTTGTACTGGCCTATAATTTATACTTGTAAATGGGATGGATCGAAATACATGAAAATATTCGATTTTGTATAAAAACTCTTTATCATAAAGTTGAATTTGTGACTATAATAACAATAATTCAATAAAAATTCCGTTTTGAATGTAACTAGATGTGTTTAAAGTTAACAATTCTAAAAATATATAGAACAAGGAAACATATTAGCATTCGGCACTGTATTTATTATGTGAATATGGAACGAAAGGTTCGTAATTTTGACTATTTCAATAAACAAAATTTCTTATAATCATTTTTATAGTATGATTTTTTTAAAAAAATGCTGTCATACTTCTCTGTCTTGTGACACTGTAAAAAGAAAGGTTATCAGTAAATTTTGCACCAGCCCGAAATACGAAATCATAATGATAAGCTCTATCTGAATCATATAATTTAAGCAATATTAGATCACACAAATTTTTATTTCTAATTCAATATTATTTATAACTGCACTTTACTCGCTGAATAACTGAAGAATAAAACATTTTCATGTATCTAATCCCAAAATTTGTTGTCTGATTTTAATTTTATTGTTTATTTGCAATTTTTTATCTATTTTAGCTATTCTCATGAAAGTATGTTAAAAAGTAAAAAATATTGCAAATATTCATAATAGATCACAAAAAGGAATAATTTGTAGCATATTTTTTTAATATCACTAAAAATACTATCAAAGCATATTAAAAACAACTTAATACGATAATTGCTGTTTACTCTATCTAAATGTTACTATCTTGTGTAAGTAAAAATTTTACAGTGAGCAGAACTTTCATATCACTCCAAAATCTTGTATAAAAAGCACATAAAAAACAACTTTTATTCAGAAAATGCACAAATATATTAAAAGATATTACCTTTTAATATAAAAGATGTAAAATATAAGGAAGAGCAACAATACTCGCTTCATTTATATAAATCATCACGTATAATAAAATATTAAATTCGAAAAAGCAATTTAATAGTCGAAGAAACTTTTTCACATTAAATTATTTATAATTTTTTATATTTTAATATAACTACATTCATCAGATCGTGGGAAAGAAGTTCATAATCTATAAAATAAAAATACAAGCTTATTTTTATAAAAAATGTGTTATATGTAATTTTACTATACTATCTTATATTTATATCATCCCAACGGGAAAATTGCTGGCTAATTCGATTTAAAAACCATAAAATTGCTTGTATGACTTCTAATCCATAGATTGCATCTTTAATCGTTTATAAACTAAAAATATTATAAGGGATTTAAATCATAAAAAATTTGAAATTGTTGTATTTTTGCCTGATAAATTTTAAAATTCGATAACTTTTCTTAGATATGATGGCTAGTACTTCCTAGTCGGCGAATTTGTCAACGTTTAGAATTTTTTAATTGGTATTAAAAATTTGATGGACTTCTTTGGATTATTATTTTTTTAAATTGTGGATCATATTTCTTGATAAATAATACTAAATAAATTTACTTCTGTATTTAAGTTGCCATCATAGATATTTTTTGCATTTCAAGCCCATTCATTTTATTATAAAAATAATAATTAGAAAATTTATTTAAATAAAAAATCTATGATGTTTTTGTAGACGCAAATATTTTTTTACTGAATTGATGTTAAATTTGTCGCACTAAGATAATATTTAAATTTACTTAAAAATACATCCAACTAAAATCTTCAAATCTTCTCAATATAACATGAGAGATTCTTTTCCCACTGCTTTTTCTAAAAATAAACTTTAATTAATACATCACATTTTTTTACGAGATTTTAGATATCAAAAAAATATTTTTTTATATAAAAGGAAGTTTTTTTAATATTATTATTATTTATTTAATGAATAATTTATGAATTTCCAGTCAACTTCTGCTTTTTCAAGACACTTTGATGCTACAAAAGAATATTCCTTGTCAAGTTTCTTTTGATCTAAAAATTTGCATATTTCTCTGCAGTTAGAAGCATTTGTAAGAGTTCTAAAAACGTAACCTATCAATATTGCAAATTGGTTTTTTTCAATTTCATATTTATCCTGAAATTTTGCAAAATTTATACGAAAAAAATCAAATATAATATCACGTGTATCTAAATTTTCAGCCAATTCAAAGATTAAATTTTGGATGTATACGTTTGGTATAGATCTTTCAAGCATGTTTTCCATCAAATTTGCTAATTTATTTAAATCTCTTGTTCCAACCAGTAGTTTAAATACTATTTTTCTGTGTTTGGACCAATTAAATAGTTGTGACTTTTTTAGTAATCTATCAAAAACATATATATCTGAAGATTTAATGGCTGAAAAAAACATAGCATTTCTATATAAACGATTTATTCTGTAATGAAGCGTCTTGTGTTTATATATTTGATATAAATTTTTTATAAGTAACTCGTGGTTATTCTGAACAGCTTGCTCTATTGAAAATTTGCACATTTTAATTTCGTTCACATCTTCTAAATCTTTGAATAAGTCAATATTTTTAACTTTAAAATTTAACAAAAAGGCAATTCTTTCCTCTATTTGATTTCTTATTTTTTCTTTTTTATAAAAAATACTCTTTAACTCGTTTAGCGCTCTTATAATAGATCTAAATACATAGTAATTTTTTTCATCCTTAAAAAACCTTGATAAGTCAAGAAAATCTGTGTACTTAATATAACAATACACTGTCAAATAAAAATAATCATATATCAAGCTTATTCTATCTTCGGGCGTCAAAAAGGTTCTATTCATCATATTTTTGACCATGCTTAAATTATTTTCATATAGAACTACATACAATCCAGCGCCTTTATAATTAAAATTATATAAATCATAAGTTTTATGAAATTTGTATTCTTCATCAAAATGCAAATATTTACGGATAT
The DNA here is from genome assembly GCF_057557595.1 of Rhyacophila brunnea. Taxonomy (NCBI): domain Eukaryota; kingdom Metazoa; phylum Arthropoda; class Insecta; order Trichoptera; family Rhyacophilidae; genus Rhyacophila; species Rhyacophila brunnea. The sequence continues at coordinate 1,464,395 of NW_028233338.1, read as the reverse complement.
ATTTAAAGTTTTTTTTCTTATCATAAAAGCAATATTTCACTGGAATCGGCATTTGAATTTTAGTACTTTTTGACATAAAATTTCGTTTATTTTTTTGTTTTTTATTATCTTGGTTTTCTTTAAACTTCTTTTTTGGGGGTGAATAATCTTTTTTTTGTCGATCGAGAATTTCATCTATATTTTTTTTCGTGTTGTTTGAGAACTTAAACTTCTGTTTTTTAACAATTAAAATACCATTTACTTCTTTTACGCTTAAAATTGGGAATTCTGATTTCTGCATCCAATATTGCATTATATATTTAGTTTCAAGCTTTTTATCAATTTTTATTTTTTGCCAAAGATCGTATTCCGTTGTTTTTTTGTTAAGTTGTTTTTCAACGAGGACAGAAAATTTTTTTAAAAAAATATCGCTCCCATAATAGCTACTTATCATCAATAAAACTGATAGTCCACGATTAACATAGTACCTCTCAGATATTACAGACTTTCTAGACAACAAGTCATTTCCATCAAAATTGATTAGATTTTTAGATGGTAAAGTGTACATACCGCAATTTTTACTCGATAAAAATGACATAGTACTAATTTCGAACCCTATGATTTCTTCACCTATTCGGTGAGTCATATGTAAACATATAAATTCAGCCATCGATTTTTTCAACCAAATTATATCCCAAAATTCCTCCAGCACAAGATTAAATAGAAAATGATGTATAAAACCTATACACAGGCATTTAAATATTTCTTCTTTAATTATATATAATGAATTTGTGTTAAACAAATCCGATCCTAAAATTATTGAACATGGATTGATCAATATATATTTCTTTATGCCCGAAATCCAAAAAATATCTACATTTTTATGAAATAGTGTACTTTTTAGCTCTGTTCTAAACTGTTTTACAAGATTTGTTGATATTTTTTTAATCATAGGATAAACAAACACAGATTTTGCCCTTAAATATAGTTTAAACTGCGCCCCATTCTCCGAATACCATTTCTCGGTGCAGCGTTGATTAAATTTTACAATATTAATGACCAAGTAACTTGGCAATATTTGATAGGTTATATCGGATGTAACGATCTTCAAGATGCAATCTTTATTGTTATACATCTGCAAAATACTAGAAGTATATAAGTCTTTGTAATACTTCATGTGCTTTAAACGTTTGATTTTCCTTAATTTTTGACCTGTGAATATTTTATCGGTATTTTGGTGCCTTCCGATTGTTTTATTACTACCATGTCGATTTTCTTTATTTCCGAATTCATTTTTTTCTTGATGACTTCCATTGTACATTTTGTTTTTTGATTTCATTTTTAAATTTTTATTAGGCGAGATATAGTCTGTTTTAGTAGAAACATTAGTGACCAAACATGTATCTAGACTAGAAATAAGATGTAATCTAAAATTTGAACTTAAATTCGATTCACTAAAACATGGAAAACGTGACTTTACGCAAGTTTTGTCTTTATTAGAAGAAAAAAGAAATCTCCCCATGTTACTTTGAAAGAAATAATAACCTTTCATATATTTACTTATTATGCCGCTAAAATTTAAAGAAATCAAAATCGACATGTCCTTTTTGAAAGAATGATTCCTTGAACTAAAAAATATTTTTTCGGTTCTTTTACAAGATGAAAAATTATAATTGGTTATTTTAGATAATATTTCAATTTTTTGTAAAACTCTATCATCAAATTTATTACTTGATTTTGATGTAAACCCAGCAGAATTTATATGTTTCTTGTATCTCATATGATCGTGGCTTTCTGCATTATATATTCTATATATCTTATGATTGTGAATATATAGTTCACCAGGATCCATTGAAAACATACTGTGATCATTTTTAAACTTTCCAAGTATGTTAATTGTCCCAGTGAATTTCTTCTTGCTAAATATTCCCAGCACAATGTCACAAAAATATGGAACAAATTGGTTTAGCATAAATTTCTATTTTTAACCTTGTGATCTATTATTTATACAAATTATGCGTAAGTATTTTTTTACCATCATTTGATCAAAGATAAAGAAGTGTGTCAAATCATTAGATCAAAAAAATCCCAAGAAAGCTACAATATTTAAGCATATGTATAAATATTAGAAAAGCTCTAAAACTATGAGAAATTGAAAATCCCCTCAGATAATATTCATAATTTATGAATTAAAAACCCCATTTAACATCGCAATATTAAATGTTCATATTAATGCATCTTCGGAGAAAAAATTATATTTGTAATTACGAAGAAAATTTATTGTAATATGATTTTTATTTTCTTTCAAAATCATGCATTTGATCAAATGAAACCAAAAATTACATAAAAAATTAACAAGAATATATGTTTTACAATTTATGAAATCAAAAAAAAATCAAGCATGGGACACATTTTTATGTCGAACAAACCATTTTATTATTTTATATTGTAATTTTTACTATACTTTATACTTAGTGCCACAAACATTACAGTGTCTTTCTAATGCTTAGAACATTCTGGCTGAAATATGAATGTAACAGAACAGACCTTGCGTCATATATATTTTGTTATTTTATAGAATCTGAATCAAAGATCAAATAAGAGATTACATTGTAAATACATACTAAATTTTATATTAAATCTAGAAATTAATTTATCAAGTTTAGAAAAAGACAAATCATTCAAATTGAAATGATAAAATTAAATGAAATATTTATTTTAATGTTTTAATTTATAACTAATGAATATGAAATACCATAACTACAAAGAAGATGGATTTTATATTAATTTCCTATTAGTAAATATTTTATTTTATCACTACTTTTACGAAACCATGATTTTATAAATCGTTCTACAAATATTTTCAATAGTTATTTTATTAATGAGATAATTTTTATTCCTGTAAATTGTAGAAGAAAGTCTTCAAAAAGCCTAAATATCAATCGCCTACATACATTTTGATAATTTTAGCCGATTCAGGAAGACTGTGTTACATCATAAAGAAATTATATTTCCTTCGAATTTTTCAACTATCACTTAAATAGTCCGTAATCAAGCAAATCATGTTTTCTCTGATTGATAAAATCCTCATGTCCCACATTCCTTCGTGAATTTTATACAACAGGTAATTTATTTACCGAGAATTATTGTTAATTAATCACATATTATTTCGTAAGTTCAACTTTGGAAATTTATCATAATTTCTTTATAATCCACAAAAAAATATATTTCAAAAGCGAATTATTTGGTATTTGTAATCAATTTAATCAAAAGCATTAAAACAAATCATAAGAAACTTATTGCCAGAGTAATTTTCGGTAATAACTTCAAATAAATAACAAATCCCATGAAGAGGATTAAAAATAAATCGGATAGAATCTAAATTTATTAATAAAAGAATAATTAAATGAAAAAAAATCTCAAGGCTGTGTTTTCACTAGCACATACGACAAAATTATTCTAGGCCTATTTTATAAATAATATCTTCAAGCATTATAAATATTTCGAAGCAAAAATATTAGATTTTTTTTCACTATTTTATTGGAATACAAATTGGTTAACGATCAAAATAAATTCTAAAAAACAATAGTATTCAGTCTTGTATATATAAGTTCATAACACATCATTCAAATATCTATAGGTAATTAATTCGATAACCATAATATATTTAAATAAAATTCATGCAAATAGATCATTATATCACAGCAATTATTTATTTTATATAATACACACCGAACAGCCTGATAAATTTACTAGTTTTCTGTATTAGATCGTTTATTAAATGGATAAAATTTCTTTATATCGTAATTTTGAAAAATTTTGTGTTTGAAAGTATACAGAGTAGCTGTTTTTTTATGCCTTTGTAATTTACCGTAAAAAGAGATTAAATCTAGCTATTCACCACAAAAATTCATCATTCTTCGTCTATTTTAAATACCAAGCACTTTTTTTTTATTTTTTGAAATTTACATTATTCTTATTTTATATGTTTGTAATCTTTTATGTATATTCTCATTTAGATTACAAATATCTCGTTCACAATTATCGTCATCAAGATAAATTTTATTAAATTGTATCATTCTTTTTTTTAACAATGATAGTTCGACTTCCATAAAATATAAAAATATAACAAAGGTATTTTATTATATATTTACTTCACTAATTAGCTTTAGACCGCTTACTGGTTGGTAGTAACATAAAAAACCAGCCTAAAACTTTATTATTTCTACTATTTGGGTTTTATGCTCATACCATACCTTGCAGCTTTATTTACTAAGGGTTCAATAAGCAGCTTTTAGGTGGGTGTGGGACCCTCCTTGCAACAAGTACCTAGCGCAAAAGTTTTTCTAGAGAGAACAATTCATATATATTTATTTCTACAGCTTTGCAGGGAAAATACCGACGCCTCTTTACGAATCGTTTCGAGGGCTGTGAACTCTTCTAAATAGCTCTGCTGTTATAAAAATTCAATTTTTAGTCATTTTTCTGTGTATATCACAAAAAATTGGCACAGAAAACTACAAATTGCGTAAGTCTTATTTCACCAACTTTTTGCAATGGATACATTAATAGAGCACTGGGGGAAACCCCTCTGTTTTCCTGATTTTTATATTTCGAAGATAGTGTTTTTAGATTTAACAATCATTAAGTTTCTTTGGAACTAATTCAAATTTAGTTTGATTATTATAGTTTTTACCGCTTTTAATGTTATATAGGGCATCTATACCAGATTTAGAGGGACATTTCACAATATATCTTGCTGGTTTTCTTTTTAAATAATTAAAAAACAAGACTACAAGATCATATATGTACTGACATTTCTATTCTCGAGCTATATTCGGGTCTTTTAAGCCAAGTTGATTTCGTGGACTTGGATTTATCGGCTATATCATTCACTAGTGCATTTTACCATTGTTGTTGGTCTTTTTCTATATACTTCTATTCTTGCTACTGCACTTTATACTTACGAGGAAGAATATTTATTTATTATTAGACTCATTGCCTGTTGAGTTTAAGTTTTTTACTTTATACATTAGGGCACTATAAACTAATGGTTTAATTGACAGAGCCCTTTGAAAAATATCACAAATATTTGTGTATCAGATATTAGTCTTGATATAAAACAATTTATATAATCATTCCTGTATATTATAGCGGCCTTCAGACGTTGCAGAGAACCCTCTGATTTTTTTCCAAACCCCGCTTACTTTTATCAAATATAAATTATGTAATATCTTACAGATAGTGTTTTTTTGCTCATTTCTATTCGTATGATAAAATTTTTGTCTATTGTGGAAATGGCATAAGCCTCGTTTAAATCATTCTACTATTAGCTAATTTACAGCGGAATTGATACCCTTGTTATAAATGCGCTTGTATTTGTTTTAATGAGACTTCATTTTCCCAAAGTTTTTTATTTTTTTTTAGTTTTGACTTTTGTTACACAGCTATTACTGTGTAGTTAGCAAAATAAATGCGCTACAAATTATAAGTATAGCTTTAACTGGCATGTTTCTTTGTTATAGTAATATACTATTATAGTATTTGTTGTATATTAGAAGTGATTTGGGGACCCTTGCCTCACACCTCTCACGTATTTGTGGCTAGAACATGTTTTATTTCCGAACTTAACCTTTATTTCTATGTTCTAGTATATTCCTTCTATAAATCCATACGAACCTTTGTCCGAATACAGCTTTTTTCAGCCAGGTTAAAAGTAGTTGGTTGGGTGCCATATCATATGATTTCTTGTGATATAAAAAGCATAGAGAGGTTTTATACTTCTTATTGTGCATGCTATAATTAAGATTCTACTTGGATCATACATTCTTCACGTATAATATAGTCGTTTATTCCGTATGACCAAGCTGATAACTGAAAAACGATTTTGAGCTTAGAAGCAACGATTTTATTGTTATTAGAAAGAAACAATTTCCAAATGCTGTTCCTGCATAATTATTTGGGACATACCCACCCTTTTACTTATATAAATGACCATAGATTCATTAAATATTGGGGGAAATTTTGATGAATAAAAAATTAATCTTGTCAATATTGCCATTTCGTTGGTCATATTGTTTTTTTGGAAATATTTCAATTAACTTGTATATTTCTATAGGTATTTTATATAGCGTAATTCATTAATTAGGTAAGCTCAGATGATAAATTTATTAAGCTCTATCTCGGTACATTGGTTATGTCAATAAACCAAATTTTACCTAGGTTTTATTCTTTTTCTCTTATATAGTAAAACTATGGACACAAGTATCGAATGTTGCTGTAATATAATGGATGAATTTTTGATTAAGATCAATTGCATGCCAATATATTAGCAAATGAATTTCGCGTGTGCTGAATTGTAAAAAAATAGCAATATATTATATAATTTGCGTGGCTTATTAATTTTAATTCACATTAAACAATTTCTGCTCAAACAAATCACGATTAACATCAAACAGTTTCCATTATATGTTCAGATGATTGTTTTTTAATATTTGATCTCACTACTCCTTTATTTCTTGTAAAAATAAAAATTAATAATCCGCAAAAACATGATACCATGAATAATGTGCGCACAAAATATCGTATTTCACATATAAAGGTGGCAGAAATGTAAAATGAAGTAGAAGAATACAAACGAACAATTTTTAGAATAATGCTTATAGCAATAAGTCTTGAAAAAGTATATACATGATGGCTAATTTTCAGATGATGTGTTAAAATAAGTACATGGAAAATACATTTTAGATAGAAATTTAGTGTTTTGAATGAACAAATTAAATAGCAAAAAATCAAATCAATCCAATAAAAAAACAATATTTTGCTAATGAAAATTTACTTTTGAAATAAAATTTGACTTAGTAAAATAATTTATTATAGATTCTGTTTTTAAATGATCATATCAAATTCGTATATTCATAGTTTTTATAAATGGTATTTTAAGAGCCTTTTATATTTGATTTATTAATGGCTTAAGTCATTTTTAGCTAATAATATTTGTGTAAGCAGAACTTTAGATTTCTCTGTAGAAATGCACCACAATAAATTTTCAGTTTTATCATATCTACATATTCTTAATGTCTATTCGTCTTTCAATATTTATTGATTTGTGTATTATACCAATCCTATTGTTTGTTCGTACACTTCTGCTTCAATTAAAATTCCTAATTTCTTAAAATACGACGTATGATATTTAAAAACGAGATTATTCCACGCAATAATTTATAGAACTAATTTCTACTGCATCATAAATATGGTTATGTTAAGTTTCATAAAAATAATTTATTCACTTCTCATTTTCGACTAAGTCAAGTCAACAACACTATCTACTTCTATTTCCGAATAATTTAGTAGCTTCTAATCTATTATCATAAACAAAAAAATATGGTGGATCATAAAGTCAATCAATCTTTATTTATATTCATGTGTCTACTTTTATCTCTGGTAAGTTGGTTATCTATTAATTTTTATGACGAATGTCTTCTGATTTTCTTTTATCTTTAATTTAAGACTTTCTTGCGAGCATAAATTTCATCAATCTGCTAGTCCGTTATGTTTCAGTGACTTTCACGCCATGAATGCTTTTAAATCTACCTTTTAGTGATTTGGAGTTTGGAATGCTTCTCTACAGTGCTTGCTCCTTGATTTTTTCCCCGAAAAACATATCTATCCTGCGTTGAGCAAAAATTTACCTATCTCTTGACTTATATCTTACCTATTTTCAACATAATAACATCCCGGCTACCTCAATCAGTGCACTTTGGGAATCATAAAAAGTCTTTGATGCAATTTTTAATCTTTTATTTTGCACTCAAAAATATCTTTTTATTTCTGCTCAACAATTTCAATGTATAGTCTGACCAATTAATGCAGGCTCAAAGGATTATTTTAAGTTAAATAAATTTGAGCTGTGTTATTAAACTACATATTATAATATTTTTCATCTTCTTTATATATTTCTGTATAAATAATATTACGTTATTGCCTAAATAGGTTGGTTTGTTCTTAATTCAATATTCTATGGTCTACTTATTTAATTTTATTCCTTAAAGATAATATTTCCATGATGTTGACCCATAATCTATAGATTTTTCAACTATGATTAAATTTATGCATTCATCAAATCATTTCGAAATAGTACGGCTATATTTTACGTAAACATATATTATAGTTTGTAAGAGAGTATAAGCTCTTTACAGTTTATGATGATATTTTATACTATAGATTTTTCCCGCTAGATTAGAAATTCTTGACATATTTCACCACAAATTTTGTCAAATCAAATGTTCTAATTACAAATTTACTTTATTCTAAGATTCCAAGGTGATCATCTTTTCATTATTAAGTGTTTATATCCGCTAAATTGAAAATCTGTTTTAGATCTTAGAGATTCATTTCTAGTTCTATATGATTAAAGGAATTAATTATTGCTTCTGTTGATATTTTAGTGTTTAATAAATCTTAAAAGCCAAAGTTATAGAATATCAATAAAATAAAAGTAAGTCATTAGATAAAAATATCTATCTATCGGTATGTTTGATGAAGAATATTTCATTGGGTATTCTGCTAAATAAATCTATGAACAAAACACATAAAGTCTTGGAGCACGATAACTTCCTTGAATATCTTTTTATATAAGTTTATATGAAAGTTTTTTTTTGTGTATATAACGTACCTTTTTTTTTCATCTACTAGTTATCCATTACATGAACATTTATACCTACACTATTATATAAATTATAAAACTTAACCATATAATAGGGATTTTGAAATAAATAATACGCCCTTTTCGCATCTACTGATATGGTACAGAGTTTATCGCCATATATCAAAATCATTTCCGTGTTTACTAATGCTCATTCTTTGTGTTATTTTGCTCAGCGTCGGTACCGAGTGTTTTTCATAGACGAATAAGTCTATCCTAATTTTATTGTGCTATTATTGTGTAAGATTAATAATTAATTTATAAATATTATTCATACTAGTTACTGGGCCAACTTGACTAGCGTTTTTTAAATCATCTTTTGTAATAAGGCATTTAGTTTTTTTATACAACTTATAATTCACATTTACCACCATGGGCATTTATTGGCGAAAAAATTAAATATTTGGTCTAAATAGGTAAGTTTTTATTAAATAAGTTATAAATTTCTTTTATCTCAGCAGCTTTCCGTTTAAGTTGAATTTAGGTCAGTTTTAATTTTTTAGTATTTATTTACTCTCCTATTTGTGTTTTCAGGGTGTTAAATTGTGGCATTAAGAACCTTTTCTGATCAGATGCACCCTTTCGGTGTGATTTTATACTTTTTCTGGAATCGGTTTAAAATACGTGGATACAACCGTTTTTTACTGGCGGTAAGTCGATATATGACCTGGATGTGATTCTGTCTATTTTCCGTCGTTTTTTATCTATGCTATGTCTCTTTAAATTTGAAAATATTCTTGCAGAACATAACAAGTGATATTTGAATTTTCCGGCACTTTTTCGGCGTTCTACTGGGAAATCTTAGATAATTATCGGCTTGACAGCATTGTCATTTTTACTTGCTAGTTTTAACTGCATTCCCCTTTCGGCTATGTATCGTTGTATTTTATTCTAATAAATTTAAGCGTGATTATGGATCTAACTCATACTACCTTAAGGACCATCTTCTAAACCAACTATATCGCCGCGCCATTTCCATTGGCTGAGTAATGAATATTGTTAAACGTGCCTATAATTAAAAAAGCATATTTCAGCTTATTCTTCTCTTTAAGATTTGCAAAAGAGCGTTGTAAATAAACACTTTCACTCGATTTTATCCACCTTTTGACCAAAATTAAGCAATTTATTTTCAATAGCTATTCTTACAAAATTATCCTTGTTTGTGTCGAGCGTGAAACAACCCATGGCTTTCCACCAATTTTTTTTGCATGTTCAAACTCGTATATTTTATATTGTTACTTATTTTAGATTCTTTTAATTCTAATTTTAAATAATTACAATTTATAACTTCGGCACATTCAATTTGTAGTGTTAAAATTTTATCATGCAGCCCCATGATTTCGTGAAGATTTTATATTTTATTATATAAATAATGACTTCTTAAGTTCAATAAAAATCGAAACCCGTCGTTATTCCCAAATTTTCGTTGTATTTAGTTTTCTTCGTTTTAAAGTAAGATTTTTTGGGTGTATATTTTTTTTACGCTTTATTGATAAAATTGTTGGTTTTTTAAAATTTGAAAATTTAGTCATGTTTTACGGGGGTTTATATTGGTACTTGTCGGTACAATTTTTTCTCATATTTCTTGATTTTTCTTGTTCACTTTTTGCAATTTTACCTTCTACGTTCTTTTTTAGTTTTATTATCTATTTTTTGCTGATCTATACGCAAACTTAATAAGATTTTGATTCATAAAATATTTTTCTTCCTCTAGATTTTTGCCATAGTTTAAACTTTATCTCTTTTTTTACAATGTCATGATCAAATTTAAAAAAAAAATGTAAAATGTCTTATATCTACGATAATTTCTTTTTTCTATGAGTGATTTGTTGTAAGAAGTCATTTTTTTGCCCAGCATAAATGCGACAATTACTTATAAGGTAGATGGGTGATTATTACATTGCTGAATCTATAAACCTTTGTAGATTAAACATTTCAAATTTACTTATATTGGTCTATTAAACTGTTTTTTTATCTAGTTCTCGTCTTTTAATTGCATTTTACGTCTTTCAGAAATCATTAATATTTTTATTATTGATGTTTTTATCCTGGTTTTTCTGTTATAGCTAAAAAGAGCCCGGGAAAATAAATCATAAAAATTGAATTAAAGGTTTTAGAATATCAATAATAACTGTACAATACAGAATATAAAGTTTTATTTCATACTAAAAATTATTTATTGGTCAGAATTTAGTGTTTGACAAACTACTATTGTCAGTAAAATATAAAATTTTTTTAATAAAACCAAGCAGTACCATTTTATTCATTACCTTCATAGTACTTCTTTTCAACTAGGTATAATTCATATTTATATATTTATTTCGGAAATATGCGAACTTTATCTTATGGCTATGTTGGAATATTTATAATGTAGATTTTGTTTTTATTTTTTCTATTTAGAGAAAGATATAAATAATATTTTATATATATATGCTTTTCTGTAGAATAAAATATAAATGTGGATTGAATATTTTTTCCGATTTTAAAAGTATACGTCAGAATTTACCTAGGTATATTCTTACTTAGTTGTGTAAAAAGTTTCACCTAAATGACCCAAAATTATTTTTAAGGGTTTTTTAACTTTACTTATGCGCGCTTTATCACACTTATAAAAAGATATATCACAATGGTTTATAAAATTGTAGTGAATAAGTGCTGTATATGTATGTAAACTTATTCCTATATGTTTTTTTTGCTCGTTTTAATTAATGCTACCTTAATCCAGAGTATATAGGTATATATATAATTTTTAGCTAATATATGTCAGATTCGAAGCTATAAAACCTTTTTTTTTTGTTTATTATCAAAAAAATAGGGTTCGAATCAATTTTAGGCATTATAACGCCTAATACAGACAACCATAAAAATAATGTCTTATTTATATGACAAATTTCTTTTTATTTATTATATATTAATGAACTGTTTTTCGCAAAACTATGTTTTACAAAAAGACATATTTTATTTTTGTTTAAAGGAATTTTTGAATTCTTCGTATATTTTCATAATTTTTATACAAATTAATGTATTTAAGTATGAGATCTAAACAGTTTAAAAGTTATTAGAAATCAAGGATAAAATTATGAGTTTATGCTCATCATCGGTCTATAATTAATATGAAAGGACGTAAAATATCCATTTCTGGTAAATATAAAGATATATAAATGATTTCTTGATTGAATTTAAGGCAAAACAACATACATATGTTACATTGTCTTTTTTTATCTGCTGCACGATTAAATATTATCTTTGTTAGCTTAAAAGTTTTTTCTTAAAAAAAATAGCTGCACAAATTTTTATTGTATTTACAATGGCTTTGTTACATTATCATAAATAATCACCTTTTTTATGGAAACGTATAAAAGCCATCATAATTTAAACACCTATTTTTCAATAATTCAAAAAGAAAATTTACCAAGAAATCTATAAAAAAAATTTATACGATCTTTTACAAGCAGTTTTATAAAAAATCCTCTATTTTTAGCATGTGTATAATAAAAATTAATCAGTAAAAATAAGAGGCTTCATGTCACTAGTTTGGCTTGTATTATTATTTTGTATAAATTAGTGAGTAGATAAAAACTCTATTGGATTTCGGATAGAATATAATTGTTTTATCACATTTTAGAAGATAAAATACGTAAATATTAGCGCTCTATATTTATTTGGTGAATGAAATTTTTTTTTTAAATTTGTTTACACGAATTCATGTATGATTTAATATTCTATTTAACCCTAAGTTTCATAGTAAAGATTTGGATTATATAGAAATGCAAAGTGATCGTAGAAAGGTATTTTATTCTTTTATTTTTTCTATTATAAATGGAACATTTTAGTATTTTAATAAAAAAAGTGATATTGTTTTATTTTAAGAATGTTTAAAAGTATGCGTCTAAGTATATCTAATGTGGTGTTTGATTTTCGGAATCGTTTGTAAAATATCATTTTTTATGATTTAAATATGTTATTATTGCAAGTAAAATATAAATATTATGTGTAGAATATCAGAAATTATAACACAGGTGTCTTTGAAAATATTCGTATCTATAATAGTCAATAAAATAAAAATTATGAATTATAGACAAATTATTTCAGATAAATTTCATGTTTAGAAAATCCTATAAAAATATCAAAGATTAAAATTTTTATTATAAGTCTGATATCTGGACATTGTTTCCTCTTTAAATAATTTATGTTAAACAAAATTTTGGAAACTTTAGCAAACTGAACTAATTATTTCTTTATGCCTGTAAAAATATTATTTGTTAATGACTTAAATGAAGTGATAAATAAATAGAATTTTCTCGCGCGATTAATAAATTATTGTATTTTTTTTAGTATTAAACATGTTGATAACAATATATTAATTAATTGAATTATGTGATTTAACGGGAATAAAAATAATAACTGCAGAAATTGCAAAAGTATCACATCATCGAAATTAAACTGATCATGGTATATAAAGAACATCAATATTTCAATTTTTCTGCTTTAAATGATCTATTAAATAATCCATGGATATTTTTTTTAAAAAATTCCAATAAAATACTTATGCTATTTAATGAATAGAAATTCAGATAAAAAATATTAAGTTTTATGATTTATTTAAAATATATATACCACCCGCAGAAATACAATAAATTTCTAAATTTCTGTCTTATATATTTAGAATAAAACCAAGTATATGAATAACAAAAATAAAATATCTGATGTTTTTTTAATAATAAAAGTTATTTTGGTATATAAATTGAAAATATTGGCTGAACCTTGATATTTTTTTATATTAAGAAAAAATTGATCTAAAGTAAGGTATATTATATATAAAACTCTTAGGTTTAATGAAATTTTAATCTCTGTAATATTTAAGGTTTTGGAGAGACAATTTTACCGTTTAGGTACCAGAATTTTTTTATTTGAAAATAAATGGGGCCGGTCGCTACACATCATTGTCAAATGATTATAATGGATAAAAAAATATTTTTTTATAAGATTATAGAATAGTGATTTATACAAGCAACATATTAAAAAATATAGTGGCTCTATTAAATATTATATTGGAAATCATGCCTTGTTTAACTTTAAAAAAATAAGTTTTTAGAATCATCAACTAATTTTAGTTTTTTTTATTATATTTTACGTAAATATAAGTTTGTATGCAGTTTTGTTTCTTTTTATACCTGCTATTTGCACTATTTTTTCGCTTTTAAATATAAAGGATTTTCTTCTATATTACAGCTGCATTTAAATTAAAGCTTAACAAATCACTTGAATTTTTAGAAAAGCTACAAATTTTATATAAATCACATGTATTTGATGCAAAAAAAAGAATAAGAGTAGTTCTTGTGAATAGAACGGGGTAATATATCAAACGATGCATCGATGAATTCTACAATATTCCCATTGAGCTAACTACGTCACAGTAAATGAAATTGATAAAAAGAAGAAACCTAAACCATGAATAGATAAAATATCAGAAACAAAATTTTTCAAAGGTGTTTATTAATTTTTATGGTTTTTATTTACGTTTGGATTCGGATAGATAAAATATTGGAACTAAAAATTAAAATGCATAGAATTAGAATATTGAAATTCAAAAAATAGATTGATTTATATCATACGTCTATAGTTCATCCTTTCGATGAATATAATATATATTTTGATTATGTGTTGAATTTTGATATTGTAATTTTAGATTTTCGCTTCAAACATGACGTGATTTATTTCCCGCGAGCACATGATATCTTTACTCTTGGCTACATTTTTATATTTATTTTCTTCGACACCTCTCTTCTTTTCCAGGCCTATTAATATCAAGGTGTTCCAATGAACATTGAAAATAATATAAATTATTTATATGAGCCTGGTGTAATCTTATAAATAATTTTTATTTATTTTTAGTTATTTAATTTTTGACTATTCAGATAACCTTTCAGAAACAAATATGCGTTTTGGTATAATATTAAAATAACGTTGGTATTTTAAAAAATAATATTAACAACTTTCCAAAAATGTAACAGTAAAATTATAAAAAAATACAAATCATGGCAAACACAGATTTTAATTATGATCCAACCATCGCATCCTTAATTTTTCTAAAAAATTTAATCATAAGCAATTCATCAAAACTAAGCTTAAGCTCAGGAATCCCCTTTTTAATCATCTTCTTTAATTCTTTTTGAGGTATAGCCTTTTGTTTATGATAAGAATAAAACATATGTCCGATATCACAAGTCACTATAATTAGAAAGATACACAAAAAGTAATAGAAAATACTATGGGATTGTATTTTTGGATATGTATCGTACTTAAGCAAGTAGTCGTATGTGTCTCTGTACTTTGTTAATGTATTGTATCCCATTGTTATTAGATCTTCTGATTCTTTTGGCGATAAGTCTCCATAAACTGGTTTGGTTTTTATCAATTTCTTAAATTTCTTTGATATTGCGGCTCGGGAAGCACCTTCTGAAAGATTAAAGAGTTCATAGAATGTGGAATATGATTTTATTTTTCGTAAACTATTCAATGCGTTTTTGACTTGTTCTATTGAATCTTGAGCGAAACAGTTGGTCATGCCAATTATAATGAATATTGCTTTCATTTTCCGACTTATTATGTTTGGGGTTGAATTAACTTTTATATCATTTCATAAAATAATCTTTGTACCATGAATTTATAGAAATAACCATAATATCAATATTCAATAAATTAAGAACAATTAAATATTTCTTGAAATTAAGAACAATCATTATATTCAATATATTAATAATAATTAAAATATTTATGAATTATACAAATCGAAATATTCATAAATTATAAAAATCAAAATATTCATGAATTGTAAAATTATATTTTTCTTGTACTTATTATTTACCCTAAATAAATATAATAAAAATATTATAAATTAATAAAAATATTCATGAATTGTAAAATTCAATTTTTCCTGTACTTATTATTTTCCTATAAATAAAAATAATCAAACTATTATAAATTAATAAAAATATTCATGAATTGTAAAATTATATTTTTCTTGAACTAAAAATGATCAAAATATACATAAATTAAAAAAAATATATGATTTTTCTTATTTACACATGTATTTTGCTTATGATTTTCATACATTGTCGTTTTCGATATAATTTAAATCCAAAAAACCTTTATTTATTTGAATGATTAAAGCAGTTGTTAAAAATATCAATAGTACTACAGTAAATTATTAATTTATTTCTAGATTTATATATCAGACTATTTATCTTTTCGCTGTGATGTAATCTATTTAATACAGCCAGCTTCTAAAATAAATAGTTTCTTAGTTTTTAGTATGTATTCTTTTAATACAGCTGCATATAATATAACAAATATATGGTAGTTGATATAATGTTAAAAATGGAACGTCTACCCATGAATTTTTGTTGCTAGTTTGCACTAAATACATATAAAATAATAATTGGCAAATTCAATAGTTATAACATACATTTTTTGATCAGTAATGTGCCATCAAATATATAAACTATTACGAATTTAAATAATTGACAAAATTAAAATTTTAGCCCTTTAATTTTTAAACTTACAATACTACCAAAACCATAAAACAACAATGTCTATATAACATTTTATAGGTTCAATTAATATTTTTACGCTATATTAGTGTGGAAAAAATGAAATATAATGTGCCGATCACAAAATTTCAAATAAATAAACGCATCTGCTTCATGTTTTTTACTCGTAAATCATAATAAAAAATTTAAGATTATTTAATTGAGCAATTTAATATTTTTATTGATTAATTCATGGGTAGTTTTTTCAAACACTTTTTATGGGTTGATTTGATTTGTAGCTTTTTAAAACATTAGAATGCTCTAAAAACATATTAAATTTACGCTTATTTTCATTTTATTATCTTTAAATTCTTCCTCAATGCACTTTCTTCTTTCCAGGTTTATTAGTTCAAGTGTTTAAATTTATATAAAATAATGTTACGATAAGAAAAAGATTACAGCTATTGAAATCGAAATTAAAAGCATCGATAGAAACCGGGTAAATTATTTATTTTTAAAAAAATCTCGCTAATAAAAAAATAGCAGAACAATGCAATAGCTTTATTCATAAAGGGGATAGTGTAGCAACAAACTACCGCGAGTCTTGAATCAAAAATTTAAAAATTCCGACCAAAGCGGATGCACCGTTGCAATAGTACGGGAGAGAAGGAACTTAGATTAATTAAACTTTAAAAGAAAATATTATTGAAAAAGATTCAAAAAAAGTAATTGAAAGGATTATAATCGGGCTAAGTAAGGCTCTTGAAAGTAGAAGATAGGCAGAGAAAGATTTCATAGGATGACAATGTGAAATTGCAAATGGCTTGAGAAAAGCTCTTAAATTAATAAGTTGGAAAGAAGAAGATGACAGAAAAGGGTTATTCATAGGAAGATATTATTTAAATTATAAAAGGAATAATCAAGCTCTTAAATTAATAAGCCTTAAAAGTGAAAGTAAAAGTAAATAAAGAAGATTTGACTTGCAAAGTTACACATGGGTTAGGAGGGTCCTTAAATATATAAGTTCTGTAAGTGGAATATGAATGAGGAAAAATCAAAAGTGGATGAGATATGAATAATCATAACCATGCCAGTTCTATAGAATATTTCGATTTTTGATTAATTTAAAAAGCTTTGTGATAAAACTAACTCAAATGAATTTGATCACCGATAAAAATATTTTACGAATATTTTTATTTATAATTTAAGTTTCTTTTTATCAATTTCATCTATTGAGACGTAGTCAGCCCACTGGGAATACTGTACAACTGTTTGATACATCTTTTGACACTTTACCCATATCTATCTTCACTAACTGCTCCTCTTCTCTCAAATATGATGAGTTCAAGTGTCTTGCAAAATATTTTACAATATGTTTATATGCATCAAATTGCAGAAAGTACTCTATCATATATTTTTTCTATTTTCAAAAATAAACACAATAAAAAGTTTAAATTTAAAACATACAATTCTAGATAAATATTTCCATTCAAATTTCATGCATTTTCAAAATCTACCATCAATACAATAAATTTATTAGCAATCATTTTGATCACAACAAAAATAATTAATCAAATCCATGTTAGAAATTTCTATGTTGTCACTAACCAAAGAACAAGAATATTTGAAAAGGTGTCTATCAAAACGCGTATCACTAAAAATATCAACACTTCGCACAGAAATAAAAAGAACAAAGGAATTATTTAAAATAAACAAGCTCGATGTCAAAAAAATGGTGAAAAATCAGCGTCTGATATTTGCGATGAAGTTATTGCTTGCACTAGATTGGGACGAGATGTGTCTAAATATTGATTTATTCGAAGATATATTTAAAAATAATTTTGAATATGAGTGTATTTTAGATCAGGCTGATTTTAAAGATTATGCCGAAAGAAATTTGAAAAGAAATGACGTGATATTGAGGTATCTTGAGGAACCTACCCAACAACTTCTGGATTCTATTTATGGTAAAATTAATAATTTGAATGAAGATTTTGAGTTGCGAATTATTTCTGATAGATTGGAAAAATTGTAGGAATAAATTTATCATTTTAACTTTAACCTTTATTTATGTCTTCATCATTCTTTTTTATATTTTGAATTTTTTATATGTGTAATCTTGGTGTGCATAATGGTTATTTTGGTAAAAAAACCCATGTTACTTCTGAAACTTTTATGTATTTCTTTCATAAATCAATTATAAATATATTTTTTGTAAATTTAATGGATACTAAAATATACAAAATTTTTATTTATAGGTTATATTAATTTATAGCTTTTTATAATTGTTCAAGCAAAACTTAAGATTTCTCTATAGAACATATTTGGCTGATACTTCATTTAACTTTATCATCTTTACAATCTTATTCGATGCATCGTCTTCTCTCAAACCTTATTAGTTCAAGTGTTATCCACAACCTTATTGTTTGTGCGTAAAATTCCGCTTCGGTTGGTATTCCGAGCTCTTTGATTGCGACTTATGCTATTTTGCAACAACTTATCCCAAGTTATGACGCATGAAATTATATTAAAGTATTTATTTTATAAATTTTTGATTAAATTTATTTTTAAAATATATTTTTTCTCTAAGCTCATACAATTCTAAATACCTGAAACAAAGGATCTAATAAATTTAAATATTATATTAAAAAATTCTGTACTTAAAGAAACATAAATAATTTGCATTTCACAAATTAATATGGCTTTTCAGCTACATTAGTCCATCGAAAAAGGGGTTTTTTTAATTCAATATACATAATTGATGGTAAGTTTTGACGTAAACCAAACATAATATCACAAATATTCTATAAATCCTATAGAACAGTAGATGACTTAAATTCAAGGAAGATTTTGAATCCTAAAGTTTTTTTTTAATATTTTTTAGTAAAGATTTGGCTGTATTTTAGATAAGAAAAATAACATTATTTTTATTCTTTTTGTCTAAATTATCAAAGGTAGCATGTCTAATTTTATTTTATATATATTTTAGTTCTAATAGGATTACTGTATAATATATGCTGATTCAAGTAGATTCCCTAATCGCAAAATAATTTAATTTTATAATGTTCGTATTAAACCTTAAATATGAAAGATAAATAATATATCACTTATAGATCCTCATGATAAAAATATTTCGTCTTTATTTATTCTGAATACTAAACACAATTCTTTTTTAAATTTCATGGTTTTAGCTTAATAATTATTCTACTTAAGTCATTTCAAAAAAAATATTATAAGTTGAAATTTAATCGATATATATGCCTGTATAAATAAAAAAAAAATTTTGCATGTGTCTTAATTTATAATTTAATAGATTTACATAAAAATACTGATGTATATGTATAAGTCCGAATCAAAACATGTCTACTGTATAATTTTGTAAATAATTATATCTCTGATTATTTTCAGTTTAAATTATTCTGTTTTTTGCCTACAATATTAAAAAAACAGAAGACGTTGTGTATTAAGATTCAGAAAAATTTAAGACTACTATTTTTATGCGAAAATCATGATTATGGATTTTTAGATTACATATATGCTGTATTTTTATGACTTTTCAATAAAAATACTGACATAATATAATTAAATATAGATAAAATTAAAACCGATACTTATGAACTTAATTCAATTTTTATTTTTTGTTTTACAGAGAAACAGACTAAGTTCACCGTGCGCACAGCACATTAATTCTTTCGAATATATAAACCTATTAAAGACCTTTTAAATGCCTCTCCTTCTTTTAAGATGCATTAAATTTTTATTCTTCAATTCTAAGGTTTGTATAAATGCCAAAACAGGATCTTAGGTTCGCTTTTCTGCGGATACTTTTTATATACTTATTCACACTCTGTCTCAAGTTATAACATATAAAATAATTTTTGTATTTCAATTTGTTTATTACAGCTCAGATCATAGCGGATATCATAGAAAAAAACAAAATATGTGTAATTCTAATAAATAATTTGGTTTATTTCATTCTTTTACCACCGTTTTTTGTGGTTTTTCTTGTCTTAAATGCGTTTTTTGCATTCAAAAGAGCCAAGATGATTCTAAATTTATACTTAAACATAAAAATAAATTAAAGTCACTTAAAGAATTTATTTTATTTATAGGGCTTTGAATTTACACATTAATATCTAATAACACGCGGTTGAATAAAAAAAAGAATATTAGCAGAAGACTTATGTTAGTCGTGATGAAGTGAGTTGTGAGCCTTAAAATTGTAAATAAGAATCTAAAACTTTATCAAAATATTTTTCTTGTTTTACCCATAATAAAGACAAAAAACTAATCATAAATTTATTATAACATCTATATAGTAATAAATTTTCACTTTTGCGACGATTTTTTTTTAAATATCTTCAATTTAAGTTATTTGTCCTTGTTTGAATATATATTTTAGAAAAAATATTGTAATTAGATATTGAGAGGCGGTGATAAATTAAAGCCAACTATAAAGAAATCAATAGCAATGAATTTTAGATTCATATATGCGAAAAAATACATATAAATATTGCAAAAAAATTGCATTCTTCACAAATATTTTATTATCTAACTTGAATATCTTTGGTTGTTGAAAAAGGTTTCTGGCCTTCTACAGCGTAATAGATGCTATTTGTGTCATGGAATAATACAAAAACACAACTCAGTACCTTATCTTATAACATAATAATTTTAAATATAATCTGTATGCTTATTTCCGCTAATTTATGTAGTTTAACAATTAATATTTAAACATATTCAATCCATAAAAAGCCTCAATAAATTCTCTTTTTATATTCTTTAATTTAGATTTTATAACCTTATCGTCTTCTAATTTTTTTTGCTTCTCATAAAATAGTATTTTTAATTATTGATGCCAATACTATACAAAATTTATTTTGCCAACACACAAAAAAAAACACTAAAAATATTTTATAAATTTAAAAATTTGCAAAGTATATAATAATATCCCCTATAAATTGTAAATCGTTGTATAACACAAAACAAACAAACTAGATCTATTGTCTCTATTGTGAAATTTTAAAATGAAACAACAGTTTTTTTTAAAGTAACAATTTTCATGTTATGGGATAATTAGGTGGAGCCAATATTCGATCTAGCATACTTAATTTCAAATATTTTGGCTTAAATTTTCCTCACACAAGATATTTGATAAATTACAAACTGGTAATTAAGGCTACCTAGATACAAGGGTTACAGCCAACATTGTTATAAAGCTCCAAAGTAAAAAAAAAAGCTTTCGGATTCAAACATACGCTTTATTGCGGCGCCGAAACAACTTGACACGATTTTCAAGCGCAAGTTCAAGTGAATTATTTGGTTTTGATATGATGGGTGTTTCCATGTAAGACGCGAACCTCTATTACCATGGATAAAACCATTAGTCTTTTTTCATCGAGAATAAAACAATGGTCTTTTTGTATATTCCATCGCAAGTTTAAAAATCTAGTCTGTTCATATGTTTTATCACTAGAATATAAAAATATTTGATACTGAAGTCAGAATATTTATGTGGTTGCCTTAAATACGAATTATTTTGCAATAGATAGCCCCTTTATTGCACAAAATTTCATGTCCAAAAAATTATAAAACCTTTTCCTGTAAATTAAATTGTTTAGACAACACACTATAATTAAAGATGGTTGATCTATGAACTCTTATTTTTATTTAAAGTCCATGTTGCCTTTATTTATGTACCAGAGTATAAATATTTTCTTCTACGTGTTCTTAATTTAAATTATTCCTATATATTAAATAAATATAAAGGATTTCAAATTTTTTTATGCTATTACTGAATTAAGTGCACATAAAATTAGTACATTAATCCAGAAAATTTTTCTATTGGCGAATATGCCCGGAATAAAATTTAATCTACAAATTCGAAATAACAAAAATCAATATTATTTTGTGAAAGATAATATAGCTACACTTATTGATGCAAATTAAAACAAAATTATACGTTTTTTTTTCATTAAAAATTTTTTATTGACGTCAAATAAATTTTTAGTTTATTATGTGATTAAACCGATTTCATCACGGAATATATAAAAAACCAAGATAAACAGAGACTCAAGCTTTTTTTGTGTTTCATCACCAGATTCTGCTTTTTTTTCACGTTCATCGTTCGACTTGTCTTTATGAGTATTCGTTTCATTTAATGCCAGATAATTGGGATCCATGTTATTATAATTTCTTTGAATTTTTCCATTATATTTAGCATGTTTTTTAAGGTATTTTTTTAATTTCCTTATAATTGTTTTGATTTTTATCGAGTTTTTCTTGATATCAATTAAAAAGTTAGTATCGGTAGTTGCTACCGAATAAATTTTAAAAAAGGTTCCTATGCAACCATAGGGTTCATTTGAATTTTCCCGATCTTTTCTTAAAATATCATTATTGTCTGGATTAATCTGATATCGAGTTGAATCTTCAAGCTCTTGTTCTTCATGTTCATCTACAAAAATAAATCTTATAAATAATTGTGTTTTGAGCCTGGATATATGATCATTTTCTATATTTATATCATAAAAATTAAAAAAATCTATTTCTGATTTTTCTGCTAACTTCAATTCTTTACTATATTCTTTCTTTTTACTAACGAGAAAATCAAAAAAGGCTATATTTTTGATTTCTTTTACGAATAAATCGGCACTGTATATTATGGCATTTGCATATATCTTTAAAAATTCAACATTCCATAATAAGAATGTAGCATTTATCAAAAGAATTCTCATATTGTATTGAGACTTAAGGAAAAATACAAGATTTTTGTGTTGGTCTTCCTCTAACATAAATTTAAAAGTAAAATCTGATGAATAAAAAACATTCATAATCTTGCACCAGTATAATAAAGAAAATACTTCAAAGGCATTTACATTCGAATTAAAATTTTCTACACACTGTGTTTTAAAATATTTATCCCTCATAATGCTTGATTCAAATACAATAAATTCTGGAAAAATCACGGAAAGTTTTGGATTTTTCTTAATTACATTCAATAATGCTTTAAGATACTCTAAAACATCGAGTTCAATGCAAAAATTTTGATTATTGCGAAAAATTTCCGGTTCAAGATCATTTATTATGCACAAAACATCCAATATGTTTTTTAATAGATATTTTAGTGATTTATTTTTAATTTCGCGTTCATCTTCTGGAGAATTAACAATTTTATATCTAATATTGTTCAGTTCGGGAAGAAAATCTATAACAAATTTATCTAAAACCTCTTCTATATTTTCTATGAGATTTAAATCACAACCGTGTGCTTGTTGTAAACATTTAGCAGATTGTAAATTACATTTTAAAATCCGATCAGTTTTTTTTCCCTCTATGATCTCCCATCTATATGTAATTTCTTCGAGATCAGATTTATATCTTCCTTCTGTCTTTTGATATCGGGGTGCAAGTAATCTTTCTTTAAGAATAGACGACTCTATATTCGTATCTTGTTTATCGGCTCTGTATTTCCAAGAATCGGTCGTTGTATGACTTGATATGGTCGCAGTCCTCATAATATCAGGTGAATATTTTACACCATGATCTCTATTTTGAAGTTGTTTAAATTCTGAAGACTTATTTTCAAAACCAAAGTCTTCAATATAATTTAAATCTCCGCTCTTATTTTCAATTTTATTTTTCACTTGGATTGATGTGTGTAATTTTAAATATTTGTTCTCAATAAATAATTTTTTATAATGCCTAGAAAAATGATCTGCATATTTTTTATCCTTAAAATATTCACATTTAATTTTTTCGAAAGTTTTATCTATTTTTTCTCGAAGTAAAACTGCAATTATTGCATCTATTCTATACCAGTATTTATTCACAATTTCCCATCGGTATACGCATCTGTATTTATCGATTATAAATTTATTTTTACCAGATGTTAATATTTCGGGGAACTGTTCTTCAAAGTATCTGAAAATTTCTTTCATTTTCGAATTGATGGCTACTTTATTTGGTGTTTTCAAAGATTGTCTTATTTTTCTTTTGCGTTTACAAACATCATACGCGGCTTTATACCATGAATAGCAATTTATAACCAATAATACACGAGGATTTAATTTCTTTTCGTGATAAATATCAATGCCACCATCCATATTTTCGTTGTTCAAATCACTTTCAAAAGAAAAACAAATCATGCATACAATCAAGCTAAAGTGGCCAAATGATTTTATTTTAATTCTCTTTGGTTGTAATTGCCACTTTAAATCAATAAAAAACAAAAAAAATGGAATTAGTAATAGCATATAATTTATATATGGCATAAAAAAATCTTAATATTTTATGAATCGTAGATTAAATTTTACCATAAATGAACCTAGAGATTGTTATCTTTAAATATTCGCCATATCATTTTTCGATTTAGGATTAACAAAAGATAAATACATACTCATTATATGTGTTATCGATCCGATAATGTTTCATGCAGTAAATATGCTTATGAATTTGAAATTAAAATCTATTACATGGGGATACCATTTATTTTAACTCAAACACGTGTATTCTAAATCAGACTTCAAATATATTGCTTGGTATCAGAAAAATAAAAATATCGTCAAATATAATTTAAGCAAATTCAAAGATATAATTACAACCCAATGATATAACAAATAATTTATTTGATTATTGCAGCGTGTATATATTAATTTGTTTGGATTTTTTCTCTATTTGAATTATCAATGCTTTAAAAGGGTTATTTGGATACAAAAGCTTGATGTAATTATACTATATAAATTTTTTTAAAAAACAAAAATATATTGGTAAAAATATTTTGAAAAAACCTATTAATACAGCCTAATTAATTCTTTTATTATCTAAACTCATGTATGTGGTATAAATAATATTTTTTTAGGCCATCTAAATCAAAATTGAACGTCGATTTATGCGTTATATAATAATTTAAAAACATTCCCATAACGTATAATTTTATTTATAGATTACTTTTTGATTTGACTTTTATATTTTTTTCAAACAGATTGTGTTATGGAATCTCTTGAGCAAGGTTCATCAAAACCTTCACTATATCTTACTCTGCTATTTTCTCATCGATACTTCTTCTTTTCTCAAGACTTACCATTCCATAATCTTTCTCAATCCTATAGTTTGCACATATGCCTCAACTTTGTTGTACATCTCAAGTTCTTTTCAGTATTTATTTTGGCACTTTGTAACCACCCAATACCATGTTATTACATATGGGATTATTTTCGCTTACAATCGATAGATCAAAGGCATTTCATTTACTAGTGGATCACATTTTCTACTAAAGTTATGTTATCGATGCTAGTGAAACCTACTTCTTTCAGTGTTATACAATTGTTTTTCTTGCATCATTTCCAAATATTAAATTTCTTACCGTGATTCGATAAATTTTCTAATTAACCAATTATATTTATAGTTTTTTTGCAGATTTTATAAAAGCTCTTAAATCAAAATTAAAGTCAAAGAGTGCTAATGAATAAACACTTCATCTTATTTATATTTTTGAAAATATAAATTGTAATATATATTTTTTGAATGTAACAATTGATCGCTAAGCAAAATTACCATCTAACTGTATTACTTTTTATACCGAATTCATCACAGCATTATTTACTGACCTAAGAATTTTTTGTCTTGCTGTAAGACTTCTGCAAAATAAAAAAATATGTATTTTTATACTTATGAAGCTATATGAATTGATTTTGCTTCAAATATAAATTAGTGTCTTAATAATGACTATTTTCATATTTAACACTTGGAACACAAGTAAAATGTGATTTTGACCACATGATACAAGAGATTTATAATAAATTTTCGTTTTTTTCTTCACAAAAGTATTTAAAATGTGATTGGTTCATTTTTTGCTTGAATTTTTGGTTAATCTTGAAAATTTCAAATCAAAAATTTATAGGTTTTAATCTAACCACGTCACTCGGGTCATTCTTATCGAGAAACTGCTTATGTGCCGATAACAGCTTTAATCACTTGCATTTGAGAAATAATTTGAGTTTTTTTGACACAAAAGCGTTTGTGTTTATTCTGATGGCTTTACACGAGTGCAAGACTGCCTATAAGTACTTGTTGCATCCCTTGCCGATATGTGGCATTGATAAACTATTAAGAAAACACAATTCCCTTACGCATAAAATTTCAACTAACCTTTAATAATTTAATTTGTAGTTTTCTGGTCGAATATTTACACTTCTCGACCATCGTAACTCGTAAAAGTCCTATATATTTTATTCAACACCTCTCAAAAAAACTAAAAATCAATATGTTATTCTATTGGGAATTATAGCTCGTTTTTGATAAGAATTATTATAGAAGATGATTATACGCCAAATATAGTATCAAAAAGATAAAATAGTTTAATTTATTCTTGAAACTAGACTATTGAATTATATTAAAACTCAAGACAATAAATAATACAATAAACTTTAATAATATACAATATTTCGATTGAAAAACTTTGCAGCCATACATAAAATATAAAAATGTCTGTAAAATACTTAAAACATCAGAAATTAATAATCTGAATGCTTTCGAAAAATAAAAAGGTTAATTAAACATAAAATAATAAGTAGTTTGGCCTAAACTTATAAAAGTTACGAGTAAATTATATATACACGGCTAAAAAGAATGAAATCATAAATTTTTTACTTGTAAAATAAATAAAAAAATGTGATTTATTTATAAAATTGCATTTCTAACATCATTTACAACAACCAAATAATAGTTTTACACATTTTACACAATCAGAAGTATCTAATAATCTAACAATAATTTGAATAGCTCGGCATAAGTCCATAAATTTATTTTATTAAGTGCATATTTTATATTGAGAGGCCTGATAAATACTAAAAATCAGAAACTTATCTGAAAACCCCATTTTAATAAATCGGCTGTGCATTCATACATTTAAAAAGATTCGGCTATCACTTCTGTGTATCTATCAAGTATTTTTCTTGATGGCGAATATTTCACGATTGAAGAAAGCGTAATACTATATTTGTTTTATAGTGTATAATTATATGGATAATTAAATTCAATTTTTAAAGGCAAGGTAACATAATTGAGATTTTTGGAAGAACTAAATACAATTTATTTTTTATTACATTTAAAATAGTTTTGTTTTTATTTGGTTTTTATTTATTTTAAATCAATGATAGTTTTCTATAGCAATAAACAAAATAGACATAAGAGAAGACACAAAAAAAAGAAAGGTAGTTTTAATTATTAAAAGGTTATTTTTGTTCGTTTTATTCCAATAAATTTTATAGCGAAGAAATGTTTCAGTGTTTAAAATCCTCAAATGATATGTAATAACAATTTCATTTCAATTAAAACCGACTTTTCATGATTTTCAAATAATTTTATATATATTTTTATTGAATATAAACTTGCTTCGCTGTTTATTAGAACCTATCGCTATGAAATTCAAAAAATGCCCAAATAAAATCGAAATACGTACATAAAAGGATGAAAATGGAATCTTATATCACTTTTTTTATAGCTTCTCTATATATTTAACAACAATTCAGAAAAGAAACAGCCCGTAATTTTCTTCTTTACGATTCGAATTCATGTTCATCATATTTAAAATAACAAAATTGTATGTATATAAACTAATTATTCGATATATATGGTTTTTATATACTTATATTCGTTGTGCTTAAATCGATTCATAATTTTTAATACTATGTCGATGATTTAACAACCATATTCACGCTTTTATAATTATTGAAACACATATATCATTTTAGTTTTCAAGCTTTTTCATTTTTATTTATTATTCCTAATAAATATGTGTTTAAAAAGTATGGTTTTCAATAAAGAAAATTAAATAATGTTTAAAATACTCAGGATCTGAATATTTTAATAATTTATTGGGCTGTCGGAAAAATATATTGCGCCATACATTTCTTTTAAATAGTAAGAATAAAGATGATTTTTATGACTATATTTAAAAATATCGATAATCTGGCATAAATTTGTCTGATACATCTGATTTATTTTTCGAAACCTATAAATTTACACTATTTAAATTCTTAATTTGTTTTGTCGGTGTGATATTCTCATTTAATTATCGACTTACAGTTTGTAAGAACTTTATGGTATTTACTTATATCGATATTAGCTTATTTCAATTTTTAAAATAATACATTAAAATTTTTTACGATTAAACGACATTAATATTATTTACGATTAAACGACATTAATATTATTTTCAAATGTGATTAAATGTAAAAAATCAAAATGCATTATTTTAAAAATTGAAATATCTTGGAAAACCGACTAATAAGCTATAAAGATATATGATCTTAGAAAATTAGTGTATTTTCATATATGCACGCACCTTTTCAAGAATATGCAAATATCCAGTAAAAAGCGACTTTCGGCAACACCAAATTTTTCGAATATTTAGATAATTCGTCTACACACATTTTCACTGAAAAAATTAATGAATTGAATTTTAGATGTTATGTGACAATTTAATGTTAGATTTTTAGATAATAAATCACAATAAATATACATAATCTCCTCCTTTGAATGTGGCTTCCTTAGATATAATATAATACAAATGTAGACATAACTAGACCCATTTTCGAAAATTTTAAGTTTTTTCCTATAAATTTCATTCTTTTTAACTAATCGAGTAGTTTATATACTTTCTTTAATCGCTTCTAAATTGTCTTAATTCTAAAAATCGAAAATTTTTAATTTCTGACCTATGAAATTCAACATGATTTTCTAAAAGGTTGTTTTATACTTATATCCAACAGAAAATCACATCTTGGTTTGTGTCGTTTCGGAATTTATTCGACATCATTTCTGATTAAAACAAGATAAACTCTGGTAATACTAAAAAAATTCATATATTATTTCAAATCATCAAACTTCAAATTTATGCGAAATTAAGCAACATCAAATCATTTTAAACATAATTATTCTGACATTGTTGGCTTATTTTAGCGAATTCGTTGATCAAATACAGTGCATTAAACATTATATATCCTATCAATTTTTTTAAACTAACAATACTTCTATTGCATGCTTTTCTATTTGCCGGCCTCATAACTCTTTACTTGTATTTTATAAATAATGCAATCTTTTTTATTGGAATTAATATTCCTGGATAATGTTACAAAGTATACACTAAAAATCTGTGGTTTCTCTCTTTGCTTTTTATTATATTTAGTTTTCTCCGAGAAACCCGTAAATTTTTTCATATTATTCTAAGCATGTCATAAAACAATATATTATTTCTATTTTTTTATTGGAATGTTTCCTTCTTCCAAAAGAATCAATCGAATCCTGAATTTGTGTATAGTTGTAATAATATTTTTAAATAACATAATATACCTAAATAAGACAAATATCAGATATTTACATGATTTTTTCCCTAAAATAATGAAACGTAACATTTTAGATTACAAGGGTATTGAAACTTGCTCATATTTTTTTATATTTTGTCAGAGACATTCTCAATAACAGGAATATGATCTTTACCGGTGAATTTCGTTTGAACTAGATTAATTTATCATATAACCAGATTTCAATATTTATTTAATGCTTAAATAAATCACCAAAAATAACAAGGGGTTTTCATTTTGGATTAAATCTTAATAGTGGATTTGATGTGGGAAAACATATTCTGATATTAGACTTATCTCGCATATATCATGATTTTTCGGCTCGAATATAATTCAACTGTTTTAAAAAAGCATTGTAATGTCAAGCTAGGAATTTTCCCAAATATATAAACTAGTTGAATTCAAATTTATTATCACCAGATAAAGAATAAAAGGTATACCTTGTGCTACAAAAATTGTAATAATATTTTTTTGGTATATTGAAGCCACTTTTATCAACTCTTTTAATTATTTATAATTTAATGAATCGACGTAAAACCATACAAAAAATATTGGCCTTTTTATTCAAAATTGAAGTAAATATCACTGCGGATAAAATAATAATAATTCAATCGATCATTTGCAACTAACCAGCGTGCTATCATTCCCAAATTTATATTAAATTATCATTTTATATTGCAAATTAAAATATAGACTTTACAATTTTGTAATCCAATTGTAGGGATTGCAAAAATTCTGGCATAAATTACAAAATAAAATTCAGATCTTAAGATACGTAATTTAAAATATATACTGTTGAATGTAAACGAAATTTTTTTGAAATATCAATATAAAATAATTCATGCCTATAACATGTTCAAAGCACCGGAATTCGATTTTTTTCAAAAATAAATTTGAAATGTAGTTTGAATTACCTACAATGGTATAAAAAATTTCCAAGCGTGTATCTAATGCCGTCTGGAGTACATCAAAAACGCAATCATTTTTATGGGGTAACTTCTCTTTGTAATTAAACATGCTTGTCACCAAGTAAAAATTTATAAAATTCCAATACTTTATTAAGCTAAAGATTCTAAAAAATATGAAAATAAACAAATTTCTTATGATAAAGTTTTTCAATTAATTTTACTAAAAAAATCGATTTTTTGAATTTCATAGATGCATAAAAGTAAAATATTTATGCTAAATTTTTTTTGGCGCGTTTGATTTTATGTGTTAAACATTGAACTTTAATTATTGAATTATCAACCATATTTTTTTTATTGGGAATGAAACTAAATTGAAGCCTTAAATCATTAAAAAAAATAGTAGATTGTTGTATTGTAAGCTTTAAAGGTTGATATATGCTTTGATGCATTCAATATAGTTTTTTTGACTCTGTGCTTGCATAAATGTGATATAAATGAAAAGTTTGTTGACAAGTATAATACTTTTCGCCAGTATTTTTTTTATATGCGCATAATCAGCATTGGGGCTTTTAAAATACCCGTGCTATACTGGTAACAAAATTTTCTTAAATTTATGGGACTTCGGAATGTTTTTTTAAATAATATTCCCCTGTTTTTTATAATCTAAAAACACAAAATATATAATATGTATGGTGATTGAATTATCGCTTATCATGATTTATCTTTTTGAGAAGCTGGAATTGACCCAAAACTAATTTTTAATTAAATTTAAAATAAAATATTGGCATTCTCGGCAAAAATATCATGTAAAATATAATATATTTGTGATTGAAAACACAAGAAATTATTTTATAGCATTAGAATTATATAATTTTATCAGATCTTGTATAAGGAGATTAATACCTATTTAATAATCTGATTGAATTTTCATGTATAAACCCAGGAATGAAATGTTTAAATTGGCAAATCAATAATAAAAAATTTGTAATATTTTACAGATTTTCTATGTAAAAGAGAACTCAAGTATAAAAAAGGAAAATCGTGAATTATGGTTTGGTTAATTTAGACCACATCTGTATAATTTTTTTATAAAAAATACAGTATAATATAAAAATTTCTATCATATGATAGAAAAATTTTTCATCTAGGAAATTTATTGTACCTGTAGCAAAAATATAGCTATTCTTCATTCCCTGGTGAGTTTTTATTCCGTTAAAAATTTCGCTATTGATGGACATCTTCCTTTCTGTAATTTAGTTGTGGTTTAAGAATAAAATTTATAATATAAAAAATAATAAAATTGTTTTTATAAATCAAAGAATTTTTTTGTTTCATTTTACAAAGATCTGAGTTATGGCATGAAAAATACACGGTTTTAATGCGACCAAAACTAGAAAATGAAGAAAATAAATTTAAAATTTGTATATATAAATTTTTAATATAAAAGAGCTAACTATCAAATATTATTTTTGATATTTTTATAAAATTTAGGGCAAATGGGTTTTTTATAAATATTGGGGCATGAAAAGGTACATTAAACAAAATAGACTGCTTTTCCAGTTATCCTACTCGAGGAGGAAAATTATAAAAAAAAAATACCATTATATCGGCGCATATTATTAATACTTTGTTTTAAAATCATTTAGATACAGATTATATAAATTTTATGACATAGAGATTGTTTTTAAAGGTATTATTTTTTTTGTTATATAATGATTTGATGATCAATTCTCATAACTTTCACAGAAACGGTTTATTTAAGATAATTAAATGAAAGTCTAAAAAAAATATGCATATAAAGCATATATATAATAAAACATGTGACCAAAATAACCAGTAACCCAAAAAAATTAAAATTTAATCAAAAAACATTTTATGCTAGCCAAATAAACAAGTTAAAATGTAAATCATAATTTTTAACAACACTTATATTTATCATAACTGTTTCTTAATGTGTATCATGTGAGTTATCGATATAAAATGTTAATAAAAATATATTATTATAGGAATAAAATTTATTATAAGATGATTTATATCTACATCTACTGGTAATCGAAAAAAAAGTTTAAGAAAGATATAAAATATTTATACGCAGTCAAAATCAGCTGATACTTCTAAAAAAAATAGAAAGTTTGAACAAAGAAATTACCATCATAAATAAAGATGAAGTAAGCTAAATGAAAACAACGAAATCGAATAACAAATATTTTAATTCTTCCCATATATAATTTTTAAAAACGCATTGTTTTATTTTTATACATAACATCCAATTAAGCGAAGAAAAACGTTTACAAAATCATTCAGAAAACTTTACATTCAATTTAGAACTCTATAAAAATTTTTAGTTGTTTGTGCTTCAAATTTATCTATTCAATCAATTCATTTACTAAAACGTAGAGGAAATTTAAAAGTTCAATCAATTTTTTATTATGAGCCCTGATTTATTTATATCATTTGAGTTAAATAAAAAAATGATATGCTTTTTCGTTTTTTTGTGAAATGTAGAGCTTGATCGAGCTCTACAGAATCAAATATTTTAGCATAATAAATGGTTTTAGTAGAATTTTGTAACAGAACTCTCCCATTTCATGGTGTGGAATTTATTTTGAAATCATTTTTGTATTTAACTATATATTAGATTAGATAAAAAACTTCGTATTTTTTTCTTTGATTTCATTAAGCCGATAAGACTGATATACTTACTTTAATAAAAGTCTGATTTTTTTTGATTATAATTTTTATATTTAAATATGAATTCAGTATATTTGCCTTATTTCTTTTACTGGATGAATTTTGATGCATTAGTATTGTTAAGAATTTATAACATCGCAAGCATAGAAGATAATGAAATTTAGTATTTAAATGTTTCTTTGTGTTTAATTATACGCCAAGATTTTCTTATGTCGGATTGCCCGTGTTTTTTTTCGTAACTTTAAATATATTTATAATGTTATGCAAAATAGATTTTAATCTTTTTTCGAATTAAGTTGTAAAATACTTTATTTTAGAAATATTTAGTAAAAAACAGAACGCGAGAATAATGTATTTAATAATAGAACAGCATAAAATTAAAATCTGATGATTTATTGATTTATATCTGTTGATAAATTCACAATCCATCGTATTTATACAATAAAAATCAAAAACATTATAATAACCAAAGTATAAGAATCTTAAATTTTTCTTTTATATAAAATCAAAAATTAGGCGTTCAAAATATACGCTTTTTATATAAAATATATGAATTGCAATTAATAAAAGCAAAACATGTCGTGAATGTTTTTTTCAAATATTTTCTATTAGATGCAATAATTTTAGTGTTAGTGTTCTTAAGTACTTTTGATTGTATAATAAATTGATAAGAATATTTTAAAAATGAATTTTTTAAAACACCAAAGACTAGTATAAATCAGGGAAATATGTATCGATTATTGCAGGTTAACTTTTATAGGATGCTAGTGAGTCTTGAAAAAAAAATTTATATGTTTTTTGTATTTTTATAAATCTTAAGGCACATTTTGTAAATTTTCGTTGGGGTTTCATAGAATTTTATAAGTCCTTAGATATTAAAGGCTTCTTATGATAATTTAATTTTGATGGTGACCCTATTTTGAAATTGCAATCCTAAATCTAATTTACCATCCGATTTAATTTTATAAAGTTTTAACATTTATGTTGCATATCTTTTTAGGCTATCTTTGTCCGTTATTCATAGATTACTACTACGATCGTATCGTATATCGCTTGTAAACCTTTATAATTTAATCTTCCAAAAATGCAAATTAAATAAATTAGGAATCCCTAAAGAGGCAGAACATAGAGAATCTTTGAAGAAATATATCGAGACTTTTTCCAGTATTTTCAATAGTCAAACCATGTCTTTTTATTGGAAAAGTCTTAGATTGGAGTTGGGCAAAACATAATAAAATTCTGTTCTGCAAACTACGATATTCTATGTTAAATTGTTATAAAAAATAAAAAATAATGTCAAAATTTATTTATACATATTTAAAAGATGCCACAAAACATGTTTTGAGACATCGATAAATCTTAATATCCTGGAAATATTGAATCAAATGGCATTAAAGCTGCCCCTCGAAAATAATCAAGTAAAGAAAAAGTAAATGTATATCATAAAAACATGAAAGCCAAACCGGCCCTGAACATTTTTTTCATTCGTAGTGCACAATAAAAATTTATATTTTCATCGCAGTATAATAGTCAAAATATAAACAATTAGGCTAGAATATTATAAATGGTTCTAAATATACATTCATACACCAATAAATTGTTCTTTAGGATTTTAATTTTTTTATATACTACTAAATTATTATATTGTTTTTGCAAACTTATACACAGTATTAGTTTATATAAAATCCAGATAAACAATGACTACCTGTAAAAATTGGATCTGGATGTTATATCACAGTGTTATTATTAATTTATCTGAGTAAAATCGCTTTTTTAAGATTTTCAACATTTATTTTATTTTTCATTGAAAAATTTCTTTTTATTTCTATTTTTATAGGTTCTGTAAGAATTTGATTATTGATTACAGATCAAAATAATATAATTTAGCAGAAAGTGGCAATAAACTAAATTTTTTATAAATATTGTTTTTTAGAGACTCTAAAATATAAATCACAGGGAATATTATGTCTATAAAGTCATTTTTCTATGTTCATTTCAAGTTTATGGCATATTTTTACTGCAATTTTATTCTAAATAATCAACATTTATAAATAGGTTGTATTTTGAGTATTTATATGGGCGCATTAAATCAATATATTAAAATTCAATTGTTTTATTAGTTATTGGAAAGTGCAATGGGTTTGTACGACTTTTATTTTGATTATGAATCATTTTATAGATTGTTTTAAGATTTCTTTGTCTTTAAAAACAATTTAGTTGAACTGTTAATATTATTGAGTATTATTTACTCGTTATTTTACGTTTGAAGATTTTTTTTCAGACCACATATTTTTATTTCTAAAGAAAATAATTTTAAACTGTAATGCTATTATTGATGTCTTTATTATATTTTATGATAAATTTTGCACTATTCATAATTATATTTCGCTCTCTTTTTTATGAATTTGTGTGATTATAACAGAAACTCGAAAAAATTTGTTAAACTTCTAATAAAAGGAAACGGAATAATTTCGGGGCTTTCAAACCTTGGAAACTTTAAAATTATTATTTTATTATAGCAATTTATGCAAAATTTTGTAGCTTCGCAATCAAAGCAACTGTGTATATTTGTTTCTTTATAGTTAATGCGAGAAAAAGATATTATAAATACAGTTATATAGTGGTTTTTTATACAAATGATATTTATGTTTAAGAAAAATGAAATAATAAGATATATGCCTGTAAATATCGAAATATGACCATGATTTTTTTCTGTGTTTTATGAAATAGCCCGTTTGTAGAGAAGATGAATTTTTTTTAGTTCTGTCCGAAAATATCTTATAATTTGGTATTTTTTTTAGTATTATATCCGATTCGTGGTATATATTTGACGGGAAGATGATTCTTGTAAAGTATTTATTTTGAATAGCATAGATTAGTTTTATTTGGATTATTTTTACATTATTATAGGCTGTTAGATGAATTAATATTTTCGAATAAGCTGTAATTTTGATTATGTTAGCACAAAAACTCTAGTAATTATTAAAATAAGTTAGAATTTTTTTAAAAGATATGGATACTGATGATTAAGTTTTTAATTTTATTTTTTTGACGAAAATATACTTCCGAGGATTCTTTTAAAAACACCAGGCTTTTGATTGTTGTTCTTTTTTTTCTTTTTTTCGTTGATAACCTCCATAATATCCCTAAATTTCAATAAATATGTAGATTTATCCGTTATCAGTTTTCCATCATCGGTAACCTCTTTAATAACCGATTTTGTGGTATTATGATTTGGGATAGGTTTAGTTTTATAGAGTATTTTGGAAATAGTGTCTCTTATTATGCCTTCCATTATGTTAATTTTATATCCCTTGCATATTTTAAAAAGTTCTTTAACTTCTTGTGGTTTTAGTTCATTTGGAAAGCAATTTATAATGTCTCTAAATAGGTATACACTATCTATTTCAGGCATTGCTATGTTAAAGACTTCTACTTCATTATTCTCCAAACCAGCATCCTCGACGCTTTTTTTGCTGTGATTACTGTTGTTTTCTTGTGATATTTCGCTTTTATTTTCCTTATTTTTATTTTTAGAAAAAAAGTTAACAATTTTATCGGCTTCATCTTGTGAATTAACGATGAAAAGATACACAAACTCTTTATTTCCTTTGATAAAATCGCATATACCATAAAAGTCAACAACAGATTTGTCGAAACAATTTTCTAGAATCAATGCAGTAGACCCAATATTTTGGTTTTCGAGAATGGCTTTGATCATAGTTTTGCAATCAGTTTTAATATTATTTTCGATATTGTAGTTGTATGCATCCTTATTAAAATCAAGAACAATAGAGTTAATTTTAAGACTTCTAGCAATTTGAATTGACATTTCTTGCATTCTTACATCTTTGTTTCCTTTAAGAACAACGATATTTCCAATCGACAATTTATGTTTTTCGAGTTCGCTTCTATGAAAAATAGTGCTGTATATTTTTTCTTGTATTGTTTTTTCATATTCTTTATATCCAAATAAATCAAACGGTCGAGTATTTGTAAAATAAATCGTGGTATCGCTTGTGATT
This sequence comes from Rhyacophila brunnea, assembly GCF_057557595.1. Classification (NCBI taxonomy): domain Eukaryota; kingdom Metazoa; phylum Arthropoda; class Insecta; order Trichoptera; family Rhyacophilidae; genus Rhyacophila; species Rhyacophila brunnea. Next base: position 1,427,192 of record NW_028233338.1, on the reverse strand, counting down.
TCATAAAATTGATCTTCCTTATTTATATTATTATTGGTCTCTTCTTCTTTTATATTTAAGTTTGCAACTTCTTTTACCAAAATATTTCTTGTTTCGGAATCAGCATCTGCTTTTTTATCAGATTCATCAATATCCAGAATCTCATAGCACATAGTTTTATAATCCTTTTTGACATACTTTAAATTTTTAAAGAACTCATCTGCGTTTAACAACTCTTTAGTCAAAATATACAAAGATTTTACGGGTAAGATATTCTTGCCTTTATCTTGGAATGATCTAACATCACAAATAAGTGTATTTGTATCAATAATCTCGTCTTTGTTCGTTATACTATCCTTTAAAAGGGAAAAAAGTGCTGATCCAACCTCAAAGAACTCATCCTGAACAAAAGAAGCCATAGAATTGGTTTTTGCCATAGTGCACAATTCAACACTTGAATCCAGTTTGAGATATGGTTCTACCAAAAGACTAAATCCGCCACTAGTGGTTATAGTATAGCATTGTGATTTGTTTTGACTTTTTGGGATCGTGCTTATAAAAGCGTGTTGTTTATTTGTAGTGTTTATTCTTTTGATCTTCATTTTAATTGGAATGGTTGATAATTTTAAATTAATTGTAATTTAGATGATGTAAGAAATATAATTTAAGAAACGTAAATAAAATACAATGAGACAAATAAATTTTTAAGCATAAATACAATATTTAATATTTTAATTTCTTCAATATAGAAACTAAAATACTTTTTATAAATATGATCTGATTAATGTGTTTTTTTGAACACGAAATTTCGAAATACAACATTTGTAAATAAAATATATTACAAATACAATGAGAAAAAGAATTTTTAAGCATAAATACAATCTTTAATATTTTAATTTCTTTGATATGGGAACTAAAATACTTTTTATAAATATTGATCAATGGATTTTTGAACATGAAATAACGAAATACAACATTTGTAAATTAAACTATTACAAATATAATGAGAAAAAGAATTTATAAGCATAAATACAATCTTAGTATTTTAATTTTTTTAATATGGGAACTACAATCCTTTTTATAAATATAATCTGATCAATGTGTTTTTTTGAATATGTTATTCCTAGATGATAAAAAATGTAATAAATATTTTTTTATAGGTATTTTTAGCTTTTTAAAGTTGTTCAAGAAATAATTTATGATTCACGAAAGAATATATTTGGCTGATACCTTTTTTCACCTCATCATCTTTACAACCTCTTCGATGATAAAAAATGTAATTAATATAGTATTTTTTATCGATGATATGTAACTTTGAAATTTGATTGAATAAATAGATTTTTGTGGCTGAAAGCTATTATTATGATTTAAAAGAAATATAAAGTTATTTAATAATATGAATAGATAAATAATAAATTAAGTAATAAAATAAATTATTAAGCTGGTAAGCTATAATTGAGTTTCAAAACTATAAAAGTAAAAATTGAGACTTTGTGGTGAAATTTATGGCATATAATTTTATTGATTAAATAGCTTAGCTTATAATTTTATTCACTCTTTACTTGATTATAACCATTATTGGTATTTTTCTTAATTTTTTTCCTATTTGAGTTATACGAAGAAGATATATCCCATAAAATTAATTAGAGCAATAAAGAATTATTAAAATCATGTAGTTCCAGTCCTTCAGCATATATAATACACAAATAAGATGTTAGTTAACATAAAACTGCAGTCAATAACCAGCCTTTTTGTGTTTAAGTACAACAGCTGAAACCATGCGAACTTCAAACTTTACATTACCAATCAAGCATTAAATTAAAAAAACAAGATCGAGTGATATTATATAATGTTTCCATTCTCTAAAATTGATAAAATGTAGTTTTTTTATGGGTTAATTTTGGCATGTAATTTTTGATTTTCTCTTCAAGGATAACGTGATTGATTTTTATGGGCAATCATATCTATAAACTTTGCCATATCCAATTTTCTTCTCAATACCTATTAGTACAAGTATTTCCTAAATCCCTTAGTTTGTATATGTTCAATTTGATTTGTGAAATTAAGTTAAAATTTATGAGATAATCTTATTTATACGAAATACTAGAAAAAATTACACTTACTAAAAAAAACAATTTAAAACCATACACACATATTATATAAAAATAATATGACGTTTTGGGTTATTAGAATTTTAAAATATATATTTCAAATTAAATCCAGGAAATGATTTTATCAATATGTACAATTATAATTTTTCTATATCTTTTGCATTCGATTATCCGGCTTAATCCCCCATACTAATCGATATGCAGATTTTAATTTTTAATAAAATAATAATATAAATGCCAAATCATAAGTTGTATATTGAGAAGCTAGAAATGCCAAATTAAGCAGATGGGTGCGTATTAAAGAGAATATTGAGGAAAACACTTGAATTAATATTTTCCAAAATAAAAGGTGATTTGTGGCAGATTGTAAAGATAATACTCATATATGTTTATGAGAGTAATTTAAAGTTGTATTGAACAACTTTAAATAGCTTAAAATTAATCAAGTCTATAGATAAATTTCAAGCACTATATATTTTAAAAAATTATGGTTGTTTTATTCATATATTAAATGGTTTTGCTTAAGTTAATTTAAAAATTTATAATATTTATCCTATAAATGCGAAGATGATGGAAGCTGAGTTCAGTCGATTATATTAATGGTTAAATGTTTTACCTGTATTTTTTTTATATATGCAACCATATTCATCTAAGAAGATTTTTTTCAGCTTTTTTTCTTCAATACTTACTTGATTTTTAGCTTTTTAAAGTTGTTTAAGCCAAAATTTAGATGACTAGATAGAATATATTTGGCTGATACTTCTTTAAACTAATCTTCCTCGATGCACCTTCTTCTCACAAGAAGAATTAGTTCAAGTGTCTTCCTAATCCTATTGTTTGTGCGCATACTTCCGCTTCAGTCGGCATTACTAATTACCTAATAACCGAATTACGGTATTTTGTGACAACGACATTCCATTTTAATGCATATGGTTTATTTTCTTCAACAAAACCTTTCCTTTTGCGGTGACTCAGTCAGAAGAATATTAATGTTAGATATTTTCTTGATTAATCTTTTAAAATCTTCGTAGATTAATTATGACCACACTGCTCTTCTCCTCCCAAATGTCATAAATTGATTCTTGATCCATACCTCAATTTCAATAGTGATTTAGACACAATAACAAGCGAAATAATATCTTTTTATCTGCCCGATTTCAATTTATTATATTGTGAACCTGTTGTTTTTGTTTTAAAATCGCAATATTAACCAGGTTCATTGTATTCTTCTATCAATATCACTTTTGCGTAATCGAAGCTTTGTGTAAAATCGATTCTTATCTATTTACGAAATAAAATCTGAAATACAGCTAGATAATATTTTTTATTCTTGAAAAAAATATATTGTTAAAAGAATTCGGTAAAGAATGTTCTTATAAAATAAAAACATAAATTTATAAAAAAAACATTAAGTACGTTAAAATAGTAAAAAATGTATACTTTAAAACTAAATTCTTTAAATTTAATAATTTTTGTGCTAATGGTAACATATAAGCTGTTTGATAAATCTCATAAAGGAAGCAAGAATTAAGCAAATAATGTAAAATAAAGTTTTTACATTTTTTTATGAAAATAAAAATAATTAATCAAAATTCAGTTTATTTCATTGTTTATCGGCAAAACTGGCTCTAAAATGATCACCCACAGATATTTTTACATTGATGTCGCATGTGGTTTTTGTGTTTTTAAATCTTTTACCAGAAGCTACTTGCATTTGTATAAATTTATACAAAACAATTGAAAAATAACTTTTTTATCTTTTTGACTTTTACTAATGCATAAATTTATGTTGTTTCTGTAATAATTTTATATTGTCAAGAGCATCTTTTTGCTTATGGGCTAATTTTGATATCTTAATTTTAGTTTTTTTCATCAAGCATGACGTTTTCGATTTCCCGCAGGTAAATTTTATACTAATAAAGAAAATTATATCTTCTTTAAATTTTTCCTTGCCTTTGTTTTTTCAAGGGCTATTAGATAAAAATTTTCTTCGCCTATGGTCTGTAAAAAAATATATTGAAAATTTCAAGACCTTTTTGATTATAAAAAAAGATCACTATTTTGAAATAATCGAAAAATATATAACTATCACAAAAATTATGTTTTTTTGGTTCAAAAAAAAAATTGAAAGAGCATTTCTTGTTTTTATCATAAAATTTTGTAATTCAAAGCGAAAATATGCCTTGAAAGTATATTTTATATAAAATAATGTGAAATACGTTTTATTGTAAATAAATTATTGCTAATATATAAGCCAATTTAACGAATCTTTTTGTAATTAGCTGTAGATTTTAGACTATTAAAAGAAAAGAAGGTAAAGAAATTTAATCATTATATCTTCTAAATATTTGTGGTTATAATCATTTTATTCAATGGTTTATGTATGAAAATTTTATATGCCTTCTTGTTATTACATTTTTTTCTTTTTTTTAGATTATATGTGCTTAAAAAAAGGTTTTTTCGGCTTTTAAAGTGAGCAAGATAATCTTTTAGAAAGATTTTATTGAAAAATAATAAAAATTATTAGAAAATTATTCATCTAATTTTGGATTTCTTTTACAATCTACTATTTTTTGCTGTGATATAATTTAATATATGCGCTAAATCATAAAAAATTATAATATATATCGAAATCACATAATTTATTATTCTAAGTAGGTGTATAATAAAACACAAGATTGTTTATTAATAAAAATTCTTGTTATATTTCATTTGTGATAAAATACAGCATGAATATGGCTAGATTATTATATAACAGTATCAGGGTGTTCTCTTCTGTGTTTAAAAGCCTATCTTTGTAATGTTAAATATTAAAGTCAAAGTAAAAGAAAATTTGAATTCATAAAAATAAACTTTCCATCTATATTATTTTCTTTGCATTTTCACAGTAAATTCGCCTATTCTAATATAAAATAATAATCTTAAAAAATCTTTTTGATCGAATCTTTAATTTTTTGTCAAATTTATTATATACGTTTGTTACTCATATAGAATAGTTTTGGCCTCAAAAGGTGAGTGAAAGATGTAAAGTATACCCTTCGCACACGCAAGTAAGGCAATTTCTTGCTATATGAAGAAGAAATGGTCATTATCGTATTTTAGAACATGAAAATTGTTGAAATTAAATAAGATTTCATGTGTTTAAGCAACAATAACAATTTACCATTATTATATCCATTGATTTTTCAATATCATCAATCTTCAAAAAAATATTACGGGCTACACAGATATTCATTGATGTATTTTGAAATGTTTTTTATTATGTTGTTAGGTATATTTAGTTACATAATTCTTGGTATATTTTGTTATACATTTCTGTTATATTTCAAAGTAGTAATCTAAATATTCTTATATTAAATTAACCAAATTAATTAAAGGGGCTTTCAATAGTTATATAAGTTTCAATAATATTGTATTTTTTAAAAAATAACTAAAACGTGCAAAATACACAATTCTGATAAAAGTTTTTTTTTGTAGAATCTAATAATGTTATAATATTTAATTTGTAGTACCTTCTTTATCATACTCACCCGCGATACCGGATCTTCCCTCTGATATTTCATCAACGACATCATTCTCTTCTTTATAAAAGGGAACTGATATTAAACCGCGATTTTCAATATAACTGTTCAATACTGAAATTTTATTCTGATAACAGTTTAATTGATAATTTTTTTGTTTACAAACTTCGGTTTCATCATCGGAATCGATTTTACAATGATCGCCTTGATCCGAAATAAAATTATCAATAAATTGTGTATTATTTGGGAAATAACACCCATCTTTCCATACATCAAAAAGAATAGAAAGATCGAAAGGTGTAAGTAAAGGAATTAATAACTCATTATCGAATGGTATAAAGCTTGGACAGTCAATTAATATTATTGCTTCTATATTGTCCATCGCAGTAAGTCTTTCATATGATGTATCGCGAAGGAAAGTCTTATATACCAGGAATTCTGGATTTTCATTGTAAGATTCACTTTCTTTGATGTTTTTATAAGAGAATTTCAACATAAATTTTTCTATTTTATCCGCTATTTTTTGATATTTCGGGTCTGTAAAAATAATATTGTAAACTCTTTTTGACTTTGCTTTCTCAACCGATGATATTCTTGAAATAAGGAATGATGTAAAATCCTTTCGTTTTATTTTTGAAAAACTATGTATGTTTTCTTCATTTATCTCAATTTTAGATTCTATTTCGCTGAATCCATCATAATCATCATTTTCTATATTTCTTAAGTTAGAGCCATAATCTTTGCCAGATTCAACATATAATTTGCTATTTGGATCATCATTGATCGAGAAGTCTGTATTTTTAATTTCAATAGATTGAAAGGATTTTTCTAATGCTCCTTTTATACTATTATCACAATTATTCAGTAATTCATCGGTCTCAAAATGTAAATCATCATTTAAATTATTGCTATCCATAATATCATAATTCACAGAATTGTTTGAATTTTTATGCATACAAACCGAACAAAATAACAAGAAATAGTCATAATTGGGCATTTTCTTTAAACAACACATTTCTGTAGGCTGTATTATCATGACGGTCTTCCCTTTACTTTCCAAGAAATCATAAAAATATGACACCAATCGGTTTTTCTCATCTATAATATTTGGGACTATAGCAATTAACTTATATGAATCCCTTATATTTTTCATTATTTTCATCATATAATGTTTATCAAAAATTGGTTTATCTATTTTCATTTTCAAATTTGAATTTTGATGGCTTAAAATGTTGGCTAATTAATATCGAGCCAGTATGAGGAACCACGCTAAAAACAAATAATTATTATATATACATGAGTAATTCAATAAGTCTTGAAAGAAGAAGATGTATTGAGCAGGGTTGTAAAGATGATGAGGGTGAAAGAAGCATTTACAAATTCTGTTCTATAGACTAGTCTAAAGTTTGGCTTGAACAAATTTACCATCTATAAATCAAATTTATACATAAATACATACGAGAAGATTATACCATATTTCGTAACATGATAGGTGAGTTATCCCTGTATTACAAAATACCTGCGCGAATAAGAAGTTTCAAACCAAATCGAGACATACATCTAAACTATAGGACTGTGCAAAACTCTTGAACCAATATATATCGAAATAGGAGAGATTTAAAATGAACGGGATATAAAAGAAGACTAGATTCCAAAATTATAATAAGATATGCACACGAAAAACTAATTCATTTGAGCTTTTGTAGGAAAATAGGTGATTTATGGTAAAACAAACCCATAAATATGCTATATGTGTGAAATTCTATAAGTTGTAATTTGTTAAAAGGCTTGTAGAAGGATTTAAAATGATTTGTCGAATTTAACTATAAGAATTATGCATTGATTGAATTGATCAATAATTCTATTTACTGTTATCTTGCACAAAAGATCATGATGTGCTATATTTTATGCTATAAAGAGTTTAAGAATCATTTTTAGGAACATTATCCGAACTCAAAAATTTATTAATAATAAAGTATGAAACAAAAAAATGAAAATATCTTAAAGGAATTGAGTAGAAAACCAATTATCCAAATTTTTATTGCGAAAAATCTAGATTATATTAATAAAAATATATGATTCATTCTAATGTATATCTGTTATAAACTTATCGCCATTATTTGTAATTCGCACTCAAAATTGGGCTGATGTACTTAGAACGCGCTGAATGGTAAAATGAAATACATATAAAACCTAGAATTTTAATGTTTAAAATTTTAGCAAATATGTGGTTTAATTTTCCCATAAAAATTTAAGATTATCTACATACATTTCTCAAGTAAAATTATCCTTATAATAAGTATATTTAACAATCCGAGCAATTATGGAAACCAATAATCTTGGTATCGTTGTAAAAACATAAACTTAAATATATAGTGGCTATCTTTAAGAGAATATTAAGAAATGAACTTATATGTTATTTTGATAAAGCATTGTAAGAATAAATTATATAGTGGCTATCTGTAAGAGAATATCAATAAATTAACTTATATGTTATTTTGATAAAGCATTGTAAGAATAATTATATAGTGGCTATCTGTAAGAGAATATTAAGAAATGAACTTATATTTTTTTTGATAAAGCATAGTAAGAATAAATTATATAGTGGCTATCTGTAAGAGAATATTAAGAAATGAATTTATATGTTACTTTGATGAAGCAGTGTAGAATAAAATTTATAGGTGTAGTTGTCATGTCAAAAAAGTCTAAGTGCAGATATAAAAATTAAACACATTCATTTCCAACAGATTAAGTAAAAACTTTGTTCTATCACTTTGTGTAATTTATTAACGTAGTTTCAGACACGAAATAGATATCCATAATTGATACTATAAAGATTTTTTTATAAGATTGGCTGAATTAAAATGTATTGTACTTTTAAAATAACGGATGGATTTTTGTGAACTATCTCTAATTTATCTGGTTTTTAGAACATTTACCAATAAAAAGATTAATTAGGATTATTATTCTAAGAGTTGTATTGAAAAGCCCGTTTCAGTTTAGTTTATTAAATGTTTATGCGGTATATGCGAAAAAATAAAATAGTTTTAAGGCAGAAAGGTAAATAATTAAGGAAAATAATATGTTGTTCGTAAACTAAAAGGTGAATAACTTGTTTTATACAGGTTGTGTAATCCACATCTTTCGTACCAATAACCATTTATAAAATATATTTTCCCGTAAACAATCTTTTTTTTATAAATTTTCTAAAATAAAAAAAATGTATTCCCAATAAGATAATCCTTGTATCTAATCATCAAAGCTCAATCCCTTTAACCTATGGTTTGGGGGAGATATATTCGACTTCTGTGGAAATACGATCACAAAAAGTATTATAAATCCAATAAATATTTTATTTCTCAAATAAGCGTATATATAATGGTTGTATACATGGTATTTAAATGGTGTTCGTGGGTTCCACACAAATCACAACTAAAATTAAAATGAATGGAAAAAAAATACTTGAAATGAGCAGTTAACAGAAATAAAAGATTTTTTATAGCATAATTCGCAAATTCATAGAAAAATAAGTTTTCATGCAGGCCTTCGAACTCTGCCAGTAGTAGATTAAGACAAAAAATCAACGGTTCCAGCCAGAAAATAGGTAGACGTAATATATGATTTTAGCATATTTATTTAGCGATGAAGAATGGGAATGAATCTACTACCTTCCATATTTTTACCGACACATTTAAAAAAGTCTAATCTACGTTGAACACGGTTACAAGAGGTATTGGGGGATTCCCACTAAGAGAAGAAAAATTTTAACATTGATTTCTACAGAAAAAGGCGTTATTCCTAAATACAAATATGAAAAAATTCGATTTATATATTAAATTTACCTCAAGTTTGGCAACCCAGGGCACAACAATGCACAAAAGTTCCGATGAACCTATATTATAATATATAACAAAAATAAATTACCTGTAATTAGACTGAAAAAAAAATTTTAATATAAAAAGAGTTATTTTGTTAGTGTTATATAGCCTAAAAATATAAAACTAAAAATATTAATTTGCAATATCATAACTGTTTTTCTTCTTCTTCTTGCATTTTATTGTGAAAAGACAGCAGGATTTGCTAGATGATTATAAGAGCATGTATATATTTATATATAAAAATATTCAAGAAGTATATTTTGTTCTTATAAGATAAAAAAGGTATGAAAAGATATTATTAAAGATATAAAAGTGAAGCTAAAGTCGAATAAGTCGAGACTTGAAAAATTTGCGCATTATATACCATCCAATTTCAAAAATTATATGTATAAAAATATTTAAAGCATAATTGAATCCTGTTAAAACATTTCATTTACAAAATAAAACTTCAATTATGTATAAATTAGCATCGAAGTATTTTTTGTTGATACATAAGATCGAGGTAAATGTATTTAGATAATTTACAATTTTTGACGCTTCAATATTTAATAGCTCAAAGAATTTAGGTAAAAATATAGCCTAGGAAGTTATATAGATGATATCAAAATTTCTAAAATAAAAATAGTCTCTGATATTTTTTATATATTGAATTATGAATTTTTATATTTATAAATACGGGAAGAAATATATAATAGAAAGTAAAAGTATATTACTAATTTATATAATTAAATTTTTTCGTAGTTTATATACATATTTAAATTTAAGTCCGATTATTTATAAATAAAAAATCTATATTTATGGATCTGTTCATTTTTTAAAGTTATCACGTCACTTTTAAAATATATAATTTAACTATTTGTAATCGTTTAAATTTTCTAATTTTTTATAAATCGATTGGATTCGACTGTATTTACCCTCAATGATTTTACGGTCCCGATTAAATCAAACCACACCTTGTTTAATGAGTTTTCTATTTATACATTTCGAAATTCGCTATTTTTACTGTAAAAAAAATATTATAACTTTTCGAATTCTTTAATTATCATTTATAGGTATTTTGGCTTACTATATACCAGAATGAACTCAAAATCACGAAAAAGATCGAGGTATTCTCTAAAACCTTAGAATTGTTTAAAAAAACTTCAATTAATGGGCTTGAAAGAAGGTGAGATATTGAAGAAAACTTTGCAGAGTAGCAGATAGCAGAAAATGTTCATACGTTGTGCCACGGGAAATCAACAAAGTTGTGCTCGAGAACAAAAACTAATATTTATAAACATAATTCAAGCCTATAAATATATCTAATTGGTTTAGTTTATATTATATTGAACAAGGGATAATATAATTCTGAAAGACCGTAACCCCTTGCATAAAACTATTAAATATTGTTGATGTTTATTTTTAATGTAAGTAAAAGCTTGGCATCCGTTGTAATGTTATTTATTAAAATTGGTTTGGTTAGTTAAGTAGTTTTTAATTTTTTGATAATCATCGGCCAATTTAATATGGATCGAAATCAACAATTGGCAATATAAGGGACAAAATATCCCCACGAAATTCGACTAAAATTCTAAAATTCGAATTTCTAATCTCGATACTATTATTTGAGGTTTATTGTGTAGTTTTCAAAAGTAAGATTTCTTTTTTCATTCAACCTCTTTCCGTAATTATACAGTTTAGTTTTTGTAAATTGGATTTTGGATATATGTAAAAAAATGCACAGTAATTTCTCTAAGCACAATCTAAAAAAATTTTTCTATATTAACTGCATCCATATCTTAAAATATCATAATTTTATCGGTTGTTACAATGATTAAGTGACCGCTGCAATAAACGTAAGCGCACATTATAATCTATTTGTGGTGGCATCGCTCAAAATTTAGCACAGATATATCTTTTTTATAGATTCAAATACTAATGTTAATTAAAATTATTTTTATGGGTTATTTTTTAAATAAAATATATTGTAGAAATGGTTGTGTGAACTTTTTTTATAGTTAATTATAATTTGAATTTCAAGTAGTGATTGGAAAGAAACGTATGTTAAGGGCCTTAATCAGACCATTTTAAAGCTTTACAAAGGTAAATTTATACTAGTTTGTAAGGTAAATAAAAACCTTGATAAATATAGCATTAAATTACCTACCAGATGACTGTAGCTGATCAAAAAACGGTTAATATACAATGATTTTTATATTAAATGATTTTTCTATGTTGATGAACCCCTATAAATATATACATGAAATCTTTAAACGATAGTATATTTTAATATAAGATAGCAACATATACATTATTCTAGCAATTTAAATATTTTAAAAGTTCTTTTATATAATTATAGGGCTTTTAGTTTTAACTGAAGTTCTGGAGACCTCGAAAAAATAATAATGTGTGTCTATAATTTCTACTATCTTTATTTGCTGATATTTTTGTAAGGTATTGAAAAATTGATCGCCCACATAAAATTCGTTTGTAAAAATATGACATTTAACTTATGAATCTAAATATGATAATGTAGACTGCATTTACATATATTGTATTTTTCGTGATTTTTTGTCCAAAGTAAATTATTTATCTTTTTATGCTTCATTTCGTAATATTGAAGGCGCCAAGTATTTTCAATTACAAATTTTGAAAGAAATATGATCGTAAATAATTAATTATTTCTAAAAAGATCAATATTTACCTATTTTTCGTATTGTTTATGAAGTTTTGAACTACTATTTCAGCTATATTCAAACTATGTCTGAAAAAAAGAGAGGAAAGCTTTGCATCACAACAATATAAAATATCAGCATACTAAGTAAATATATTATCTCGAATAGGCAGAGAAACTTTCGAAAGGATTTATATATGAACACACGCAGCAATCAATCTAAAATACGTGGAAAAATTTAATTACATTCATGAGCACGTAAAGAAATAAAAAAATATTTCGGGTATTTAAATAGAATGTTTGCATGATATTGATAATACTTTTCATCACAAAGCTAAATAAGTTCTTACTCAGTGTTAAAGGTAAATAAATGGTTTTCGTCGTATTAATTATATGGCATAAAATTTCTATTATATTCAAAATTAAAACGTTTAAAAGGTTCAATATATAACCCTAAAATTTTAATGTTTAATTTTTGGTAATTATTTTATGGTGTATCATTTGATTCAAATATTAATTCTATAAAAGTTATCCACTTTGGATGCTAAAATTATTTTATACATTCATTGACAATACAGCCTTCAGCGTATAAATAACTTTATTATTATCAACTTTGTAACTTTAATATAATTTTCCTGTGTTTATAGTTCCATAATATTATTAATGTATTTATAGATCTTTGAAATTATATTCGGCTTATATAAATCTATGTAATATATTTTTTAAATTTACACCATATTATACATCTAAATAAGAAAAATAAATACCTAATCATACGAATAATTCAAAAGAAAAGTATATAAGTGTCAGTATTGACGTGCTTTATTCTTTTAGAACACAATTAAAAAGAATTTCAATTGTATACAATATCTATTATAGAAAGAAACTGGATTTTTATTATTAGTATTATATTCTACAATTATAAAAAATCGAACAATAAACACACATCGAAGATATAACCACATGCTAGTAATTTGAAAAATTATATGCGTTTCAATAGTATCTTAATAAAATACGAGAAAGATTTTTTTGAAATTTTACCATTAAAATGTTCAGTAATAATGGGATACAATTTCTAATATTACCTATATAGAAATTCATTTCTGCGGTCTAATGCGTCTAATATAGACTTAACATGATATTTTTTTATATTTCTTTTTTTTTTCACAATGCTATATGAAAAAGACCACCCTATCCACTGCTTAAATATGACGGAGGGGTTTGATATTGATCCAGAATCATAAACATAATAAAATATTTGTAAAATTACCTATTTAAGCGCAGTAAATGTAATTTTATATACGGTAAAAATCTGCATATGTAATTTGTGAAGTATATCGTATAATCTATATATGAGGTCTTTTTTTTGAATCGTACCTTGAAAATAAGGTACCACAATGCGAAATTTTCAAGTAAAAGTGCTAAAGGGGATTTAAAATACACCTTATCCCAACTAAATATTAAAAAAATTAGTTCATAAATTCTCCGTATCGCGTAAATCTAACTTTAAATGACTATCGTTAATTTATACTGTAAGCAACTATGTAATTCTCATGATAAAAGCATTAAGATGAATTACATAGCTTTCATAGAAGATAATAAATTAAAACAACACTAAATATCTGTTTCTAATTATAATCAATACTATAATGAATGTTTTAATGGAAAACGGATAAAAATAGACTTGCGATCTAAATTAATGCACTAGAAATAAAACGAAGATTGAATAACTTGAAAAATTGCAAAATTAGATGAAAAAAAAACCTTTTTCGTTTGTGATCACCTTTATCTCTTTTTCATATTAATGGGGTTTCCCGTTATTATTATATATGCGAGGAATTTTTCAATATAAAACATTTCTTTAAAAAAAATTTTCTTGAGTAAGCAATACACTAAATAAGAAGATAACGTAATCATAATACAAAATATTCGCTTTAAATTACCAGATATTATTACAATAACATAAAAAGGCATCAGAAAAGTTTTTATTTTTTCAAACTTCAATAGTTTTTATAATTAATATTTTTGTAAAATAATTTTTTCAATATTTTCCGAGGAGATTTTAAATATTATATTTGTGAAACAACTGAATGTTCATATAAATTAAAGAAATACAAGTAGAACATTTGACTATTTGTTAGCGACAACAAGTGCTTTTATTTTTGATGCATGGGCAATAGAATAGAATATAATATAAATTATTCGAAAGGTATTTAAGAATAATTTTATATACTATGGCAAATTTAAGTATAAAGGTATTTGGAAAAGAAAAATATAAATGTGAATAAACCACGAATTATCGAATATTACAAGTGGAAATAAAGTAGTTATGAAGAATCTAAACATGGTTCCAGTATTCAAATAAAGGATGTTATTTAGGAAATAAAAACATTTTCTCGTGTCAAAAAATTTGCATTAAAATCGAAGGTTCGAGCCCAATAAAATGTAAATTTATGTTATTTATAGCTATTTTAGGTATTCTGCGCCTTCAAATACATTCAAAAATACGAGGAAATATACTTTAGATTGATGATATGTATGTTTTGCAATTTACCTTTAGTTTTATGAAAAACCTGTGACCGAAAAATAGGAAAGCTCTAAAGAAAGTAACTTTTCACCATCTATATATTCGATCAAAAATAATTTGTTGCAAGGATAGTTCTGGTGCAAACAAATTCACAATGTTTTTTTATGTGCTTTCTTTGATTTTGCTTGTCATATATGGTATAAGTAAATTGTATTTGATGATTTTTTTATTGATGTATATCAGCTTCACACACTCTATATAGATAATTTATTTTGAAAAGACCATGTATTTTTTAATTATTTTACTCATTATTTTTTAAATATTTCTTTATCCTTATGAAATACACAAATTTGATTTTTTAAACAATATTTAGTCTTTTAAGTTACCGCTTTGACAGATTCTACATAAGTCGGTTATATGGAAATTGAAATCATATCAAAAATTTGATGTATAGAATTAAATATATTATACGATTAATGTACCTTTTTTTATTATCAAGGTGAATGGCATGAAGCTAGCCTCCTTTAGACACTTTTATCTTATTTTTTTCACTAATTCATTGATTTCCGTTCGAATCTTTGATCTTTCTGTTAGTGCCGAGATATTCGAATCATCTTTTATAAGCTTAAAAATAGATTATCACCAGTTTTTAATTATGTGGAGAAAAGATTTAACGATTCTTTGATAAACCATTAAATTCTTATGCAATATAGATCTATCTCTTCTTTGTATATAGAACTTCTAAAATATCACCATTTTTAAACTAGTATGGATTAATTTCGAATAATTCATAAATTTAAGATATATGCACAGTGATATAATGTTTAAAGCAAAATGATAAGAATTCAAAATGTTGACATCGTTGAAAAATCTAATCTTAAAACGTCAATGGTATTACTTATTACACTTATGTAATCCTGGTTGAGAGTATAAAAAATGTGAGTATATTAATGTTTCGTCTATCTTTAAAAAATCGTTCAAGTATTTTTTTCATTAAAAGTTTACTTTCTAAAATAATTTTTTCGTAATCTAAACATTTATCACTTATTTTTCTTAATAATATTAAATATTATTCGTCTTTATTAAGATTAATTTTAATGAAAAAATACGAATGTTTTAAATCATCAATATCATTGATATCTTTCGTTTTGCTTTTCTGTCATATCGTATAATTTATAAACGAGAAACTGTGAGTTTTCTTGATATAATGTATCAAGTCTGAATTCTTTTATACCTTAATTATCTAATTCAAGATGTGAAATACACATATTTTTCGATTTAACACCAATTAAAGACCTTATGATTTCTATAGTAGAGCTAATCTTCGTTCTTTTATTCTTTAAGGGTATTATTTGGAAATATTCATCCCCTGTGTACTTATAACAATTGCCAAGCATATTTATGGTCAATGTATGTTGATTTGAAATTATTCAATTTTCAGAAACAACAATATGAATTTCTCCTATTTTTTTTAAGGAAAATTACAATTTTTGCGTGCATTTTCAGCTTTTATGTCGAGAGGAGGTATCAGGTCGTCAATTTAACGTTTTGTATCTAATAGTATAGGCTATTAGAATCACTTGTGGTGTTTTGATTGTATTAATAGCTGTTAAATAGACAATATTTTGATTCATTCGCTATATCAAAAATTTCCGTCCATTTTACAAACAATGCCAGTATTGTATTTTCAAGTGTAGAAGTTATTGTTAAAATACTATGACTTATTTCGACAACTTCTATTATCATGGAATAAAATTTATTAAATTGCAAATTTCGTATATTTATACAGTATGCATTGTTTTATTTTCATATTTTAATTTAAATATATTGTATAGATAAGAAAGTTTTTTTTTATGATTCTATCGGTATCAAAATCATATTCAATGCTAAGTATATATTGCATCTAGTTATAGAGACGGTTTGATCTATAATAAAAACGACAAATGAAGACCAAATAATAATCATGTCATGCTGGTAAGATATATCATAGAAATATGTTCATATGTTTCCATTAGACAATTTTCTGAATCATAAAGATCAAAAAAATGTATAGTCAAACCAGGTAGCGCTCTAGAAAACCCAAAGAAATTTTAATAAAATATAAAACTGCATAGTATTTTCGCGCAATTATTCAAAAATAATCTTTTTTGATGAATATAAAAGTCCCGGATCATTGTTAAATTAATATTTTTACATACATCGATTCCTTCTATAGAGCATAATCTATCGATGAATATTTTTTCTGGCTTCTGCTACTCTACGATTTCTAAACTAATAATTATTAGAAGTTTCTCTATAATGGAAGGATTTTCCTGTTGTATTTTAATCTTTTAATATATATTTTATACCCAAAATAAAATCCCTCAAGAGTTCCTCACGTGATTCAAATTCGGTCTTCGGTAAACGGTTTTGTAAATCTTCTTGTTAAATTTCTTCGTATCATTCGTCTGAAAATTATCTACAATCGTTTCTGATGCCATGATTTATGAATTCACTGTCAAGCAGATTTTCATAGCAATAAATTTATTTTTATTGTGTTGCTCGTTTACAGGGTCGTCAACATCACTATTGGCATCTATAATTACACCATCATTTTTTAAATTATATATTCTCCTGGCATCAATAAACATTCTTTCCAGTGGTGCATTGAATCTTCAACATGGCTTTCCTTAACCTTGAACTGAATCGTTAAATGATCCTCTTTTTTGTGATAATGTATAGAATTCAAATTAATAATTTGATGTATGGCTTTTTTAAGTTTAAAGGTGTTTATTTTGGGAATTAACCATCTTCTTCCAGTTTTACGGTATAAAGTTGGTAAAAACTCCAAATAATTCAATAATATTTCCTTTTCCCTCCATAATATTTTCTTTATTTGCAATAAACTCACCACCAATTATCTTATTTTCTTGGGAAGAACTTCTACTTTATAAAGATAACTGCAAAAAAACAAAGGAAATTATTAAGTCCATATATACACATATGAATATTTCTAAGTTATTTTGTGCTAATCTGTATCTTTTTTAAAAATCGACCATCTTGTTAGTTACCTATATAAATGAATTTTTCGGGGTAAAAATTAATACCTCTAAAATAGTAAAGTGAATATTAAAATAGCAAATATTGAAAATAATATAGAATTTATATTATTCAGTCTTACTTACCTGTATGAATACATATTGAACAAGAATATTAACTCCAAAATTACATGTAAACTGCTTGCATGAATTACGACTCTTGCGTATGTATATGTGATCCGAAGTGAATGTGCTTTTTTTTAGATATTTATTTTATATTCATCTTTATAAAATATACTTATTACTTTAGGAAGAATTTCTTAACTGCTTCTTTAACCCGTGAGAATCCCCAATACTTCTTGTCACACGTGCTCACCGTGGGTCAAAACATTTCTCAAAGGCTTAGTCATACATCATATGAATTTAATATATTTTAGTTGTTCGAAGCTAAAGAATATTGCAAAAACCACTCTACCTATATATTTTCTAAACGGTATATTCTTTTCTCATATCGGATGCCCAGTTTGACGAATTATAACGTAACCTCCTTATTTTCTTGATGCGATAACTTTTTGTCTTTTTTATTAGTTATTCACAAATTATTACTATTTGAAAATTTTAGCTTCAATTATCACTTTTAAATTCAGTGAAAAGAATATTGTTTGTATTCTCCTTTTTTCGAAATCTTAAGACTTCATAACTAATGATAAAATTGTTCTTAATATTTATTTTATAATTTAAAATTCAGAGTGAATGTGTTCAAGTTTATTAAAAGGCTCATATAGATTAAATATATCACAATATCTACATTTTTGACCATAGTAGTGTAACTTTTTTATATTTAATAATATATATTGTGATTTTTTCTAGAAAAGATCATATTTTTATAATTAAATGTTTATTGGTTGTATTATAGTCTTCTATAAAAGAAAAATACACTTTAGGCTTTAACATCATTGGTGTAAATCCTGAAAATGATCGCTTATTACTCCATGATTAGAAGAAAAAAGAAACATTGTAATTTTAGATGTGAAACTATAAAAAACTATTAACATATACTGGGGTTTATTACACAAATATGTTGTATTAAAGAAGCATTTTTTAAGACTACTCGAATAATTATTCTTTCAAAATTATCTCTTGTCATAAAAAACACCCATTTGAAACTATAATATTCTTATTTATCAACCAAAAATTATAAATAAAAAACCTTTATTTTTTTGTAATTTCTAAATATACAGCATCTTAAGATCTTGATAAAAGTTGCAAATAAAAAATTCATCATTTTCTTTGGATTGAAAAATATTAGTTTAAAATTTGATTAAAAATACTAAAATATTTTGTGAAAACGATGTGACTCACTGCGGTTATAAATATTTTATATTTTTATGCGTAATTTTTACTTTTCGAAAAAAATTAGTATGATAATATTTCTATTCTTAAGATGAAAATTCAATCATTGGAATTTGTGTCATACAAATAAAAATTGCAGTATTATAGAACTTTATAGTTGAATATAGAATATTATTTTTCAAAGGGAATTAAAACTATACATTTAATCTTTATTTATCTTGAAAGTATAATAAAAAAATGCAAAACTAAGTCATTTTAAAAAATAGAAGCTTTTTGACATTTAAAAAAAAAATTCTAAAATAAAATGATATGTTAGTTAAATAATAAAATTATATTATCTTCAAATTATCTTTAAATTAATTTCAATACATACAATTTTATTAATTAGTAGCTAATCGAGTATCAAATAATTTAAAAATTACTTAATATCGAATATATAGTTTTTTATGATTAAATAATATCTGGGAATAAAATATTACAAGAAATATATTGAATTTTGAATAAGATTGCAAAGACAATATATGATCTTCTCTGTAGTAGATGAAGATGAAATTATTTAGCTGAATGTTTTTTTTCTTATCGACCGATTGCATATAGAAAAAAAATTGAATATTTTGTGTCAACTTAAAATTACCATCAAACAAAACTTTTTAAATGAATGAACTTTTATATTTGTAATTGATTCTGATATTTTTGCTGAAACAATCAAATTTACGAATTTTCTTCGGATTTATAACTAAATTTATAATAAAAGCAGAGCGCAGAAAAACTTATTTTGGGTGTTAATCTTGATTTGGTATATTTTTTTTCTTCAAGTGAAGTTTGTGTTGTTTTCATTAGATCCTTTGAATCTATTCATCAAGCCTCACCCACTTCGTTTAGATCCTCTATTAACTTCTGCTCTTTTCGAGACTTATCCGTTACATGGTCTAAATATATGACATAATTCGATTTTAATTTTTCGATATCTTCTGTGATATAATTTTACCTCTACGTTTTTGGCATGACACAATTAAAAACATATTTTAAAGAGGACTTTTTTTCTGGTTTAAAAATTTTCAATAAAATTTAATATAACAGTTTAATAAAAAGGCACTATTTAGAAATGATCAATAATGCTTAGATACTCGGTTATAAATTTATCTAAACACACGACGAGTTCAAAGGAAAATAATAAGATATTTTATCTGTTTAGAATATTTGAGAGGTCTTAGCTACATGTAACATGAGCTTTATTATATGGTCGTAAATGCACTTTATAAAATAAAATGCAGACAATAGATAAAAGCATTATCTATAATTTTCACGGGGCTTTAACTACCAAATAATGATACTTTTTAAGCTAATATCAACTATCCAGCAGTGATTATTTGCTCAAATGATAGAATATATATGCTCGAATTTTTGTATGTCGAAAAAAACAAAATGCCATGAAAAACAACGGCCTGAAAATTTTTGCAAGCAAAACTGTTTTTCTTTGTTATTTGCAATGATGAAATAAAATACCAGACCTTATATTAAAAGTACGTTGTGTCTAAATACTACAATAGAAAATAAAAACCTACTTATCTAAATATAGCCACCAACTAAATTTGAATATATAAAAAAGCATATTGGCGGTTATATATGCATTTAAGGCGGGTTCACTACAGATTTATTAAATCATGTTTGAAAATTCTATAAAAAATAATAACAAAGAAGACGAAGATTCTCTGGCCGGATAAGAATAAAGCAGCTTTATGTAAGAATATATGTGAAAGAAAGATCTATAAGAAATAACTTTTCCATTAGAAATTCATTGATATTTGTTTATTAATTTTATTTAAATTATAGAATGCCCTATTTTTTTGCTTCGATTTATTGAAATTTATTTCACTGAATATTATCGCTATCATTCTGATATTGTAATTTTCGTTTATATTTTAATTTTTTATTCCATTTTATATTTTATATTTTATTATAAGTGATATTAAGACTGCACATAGAGCTGATATAGTTTATAATTTTATTATTATATCCTCTTATGTGCTTTTTCTGAAGACTTTCGCTTTTAATTGCCTAGCTATATTTTTTTTCGTGTTCTGATAGTGGGATGATTATAAACATATGTCCTTAAAAAAAAGTATTATTAATTTTTTTTTGCGCGCCACTATAGTAGTATAACATATAATATGAATCGACGCACGTGAAATAAAATTTTATTTAGAGGATCATATATAGAGCTATAAAAATAACATTTATACTATAAAATATTTTATACACTATTTTTTGTATGAAATTCAAATTTTGATTAAAATTAAGCATTTATTATTTTGGAACTAAATTGGACATTTTAATTTTGGTTTTTGTTCTCAAGCACAACTTCCTTGATCTCTCGTGCGCACAGAGTATTAATACCTTCGGCTATTTTCTTCTCTCAGAAGTCTTCTTGAATACCTCTCCTCCGTTTAAGACTTATTAATCAAATGTATTTCTCAATACCAAGGTTTGAATATTTGCCTCATTCTGGATAATTACTTCGAGTCCTTTCAGATACCTTTTATGATATTATGGTAGCATTCCGCCATAAGTGTGCATGTGGAATAATTTTTGTCTTGAACTTGTATATTAATGACAGCACAGATGCTAGCAGATTATACAATAATTATTTTTCGTTTTCAACTATGTTTATGTTTTCAATATTAGTCACAAAATTTCCATAAAAATAATAAAATTATTTTTTCATCATAAATGCAATTTCTGATGTTTCGTGGTAAAATTTTTAAGAGGATTACATTTTTGCATCTACTTTAATATCTGCGAATTAATTTTCCATCATTTCTTGTACAGAGTGTCTACGGATTTTTTTGAAATCATATTTCTATGCTAGCATGAAGTGATAAAAGCGTACAATTTCTTTATTTCTTCTTGTATAGTTATAGTGAGGTATTTTTTTACATATGTTTGCCAAGTGATCGACAGTTTCAAAAGAGTTCGCATTAGTGCGGACATCTTCCTCTTTCACCAATAAAATTTTCTAATCGGAATGGAAAATAATCGAGCCTTTATCTATTAGTCATAATTAACCATATTGTAGTATCTTTATAGATCCTAGTATTTCCAGCGTTGGAATAATTATGCAGATTGAAGATTTTTGAGACAGCTCTTTTGTTTATATTTTACACAAAACGATCTCTTTGTGCTTAAATTAGAGCTTGAAAGATCTAGGTTTACCATTCCTTATTTGTTTTCAAGAAATCATTTAAGCTGCCAATTTGCGTTACAAGTGCTTTTCAAATTTCAGCAAGACCGCTTTTCTAAGTGATTGTGCTCTTTTTTGATATAGTGATTTATATATCTAAAGAATTATATTTATATATTTGAACTCCATGTTTCCAATACCGCGCCCTAGAATTTTTTTTTGAGGTAAAGTCGTCTTAATAGATGTTTATTTATGTATTCCATTTTAAATCAATATTCGCAATATGTCAACTTCTAGCTTTTTAAAGACTTCTGGTTATTGCACTAATAACCATACGCAGTATTTGACTGATGATATTAAATTATCATTAATTTCTTTGATTGAGTTTGGTTTTTTATAAAGTTGTGACCCGTTTCAACATTTCATTTCTTATTTTTACTTATGTTTAAGGCTTCGTTCTTAATTTTGAGATTTCATATATTCCTAGTTTATTTACAGACACCCTTCCTTCTATCAACTCTGAAACATATATGCAGTTCCCACTATTAATAGCAGACTTTGTTATGTTTATTTCCATCCCAATGCATTTAAAAAATTTAGCTGCTTCATTAGACATTATTTTTAAGTTACTTTCATTCGTTTATACAATCTTTAAGTCTTCAATATAAAGAAAATGATATGTTGTGCATGCATTTTTATCTAATTTGATAGCTACTGATGGATATCTTTCGTTTAATCGGAGGATTAGTGGATTCATACAAAAAAACAAACACTGGTGGATGTAAGTCGTCACCTTGAATAATTATCTTATTAATTTTCTTCTTAATTATTTATTAATTATTATATCTTAGTTTGCAGTTCAGTTTTTTATGTATTTAGTTATATATACAATCATTCATTCTTGTATATTAAGATTTTTTAAGCAGTTCAAAAGATCTTCATGATCTATAAAATCGTTTGCTATTTTTTATTTCAAAACATATATCGTTTTGTTCGTGTTATAGATGCTATATATTGCAACCTTTTATCATTTCGTGTTCTTTAGCTCTCTGTAGTCTTTATATGTTTCAAGTTTTCTTTCCGATATTAAGTTTCGAGACGTGACGTTGTTCTGCAATAATAAAGTGACCGTTTTTGTTTTTATTAGATAAAGGATTGGCATGTATGTAAAAAGTATAAGTTCTGATCGATTAATTTAATGTTGTTTTTATATTAAGCATGTTATACCGAAAAAAAATATTTTTTATCCTCTTTGTTTCTACGCATAATGATAACTATCTCGTATAAGATTCAGTGCAATTTTGGAATTTTCTTTACAAAGAAGTTGTGTATACTAATAAATCCCGCGGCTTTCATTACGGTAGATAATATATTATCAGAAAAAACATTTTTTCTAACATGAAAAAAACATCAGGTGTGTTTTCTAATGCTAATTTGCGCAAGTAATCATCAAATTTGCATCTTATTTTTGATTTATTGGATTTCAAAATATAGTTTATAATATTTTTTTTTCCAGCTTTTATGTCAGGTTTTTCTATCTCTGTTAGGAATCTATAGAAATCCCTTCTGCTTACTTGGAACAGGCAATTTGTTTTTGCAAACTCTTTTCTTTTGCTGTATTGCTCTACTGTCTTTTGTAATTTTCTTTTTCTTTTCGTTTTTCTTACTGATAAATTCTAGAATATCAATCTTTTGTCGAGTATTTTGTTGTGTTATCGCATGATCTTTCTCTAAAACTTATTTCTAGATCTTGTAGTTTTTGGGTATTCCCTGCATAATATGTTAGCATTTTGTTAATTCGGTTGTAATTTTGCATTTTGTCTTCCTTTATTAAAACACAATTCATTCTTTCTACACTGGTTTTAATATTGATTCCTCGTAACTTTTTTGAACTGCCTGAAAATTCGGGCTATTACACACATGCTTTGTAGAAGGTGAAATGTGATATGTATATTGAACGCATTATCTAGCAAAATATTATTTAAAGTTATATCTTTGTATAAAGAACTTTTCTGGTTCTACGGAACTCTATAATGTCAATAATTACCAAGTCTGCATGTACCCTTAAAAATGCTTTCTTACGTTTTCAATGTTAATGCAGTATCAATTTGTTTTATATATAATCTTCATGGTGCTTTTTTCCTTCTTTTCGTTTTTTTCGAACTTGCGGACCTTCTTTTGTTCCCGTTATTATATTTAAGTACATTTGATGCTCTGAATTCGGATACTACTGATATCACATTTAAATATACCATTTTGGGTTCTTAAAAATTATATAAAGCCAGTTCTGTATTCATCCGAATAGTTTATGGATCGCGGTGTAAGCCTCTTGAATCCAATAGTCTTTTTCTGAAGGTGTATTTTTTCAAATAGATTCGAGTGTGATGAAAGCAGTGGTATTATTTTGCACGCAAATAAGATTTAAATCGAGCTGTTCGACGAGTTTTTTATTACAAAATTGTTTTTTATAGGGTTATCTTTGTACTTCTCCTCTCATTTTTTTTCTTTATCCCCCACTCGATCGGAATTAAATTAACAATTAACTAAAAAAGATTTTTATTAATATGAATAAAATTGTTCAACAAAATAATAATGTATAAAGTAAATAATATAGAATATGCTTTATTAACCTGCATATTTCCTCTTTCAAACACAAAAATAAAAAAGTAAACTCAAGTTAATAAAAATAATGTAGAAAATTTATATTAAAATGTTTTAAAACGACCATAAATTCACATTTAAAAGATATATAAAACTTTTAATAATTATTAGGCTTTGATAGACTTCTATAGGGCTTTACAAAATTCATGCTTCTAAATACAATATATGAGGCATACAGACAATTAATAAGATAGATAAGTTGAAAATAAAGGCAAAATTTATATAAATACTATAATTAATCGATTATAACAATTATTTGTACGAATACTTACCATCCGAAATAAATTATGCTAAAATACAAAAAAAAATATCTTGTTAAATTTAAATTATATAGATTACTATATTTTGTATAGAGAATAATGTATATATTCCTGTTCATTTGTCAACTTTAAAAATAACTTTTATATTTTTTAAACCTTAAATTATACAGTTTTCTTACAAATTTATTGATTTCAAAAATTACTGTTGAATCTTATCTAATTTTAAAGAATTTTTACAGATGAGGGTCTATTAGTAAATGAACTCTCCTTCTTTTACAAATGTAGAGCTCGAATATTGTCATAATTCATAAGTTGGGATAGGTTGGATACAAAATACAATAAGTCGTATATGAAGGAGTTGGGCATTCTAACTGAAGCGGAAGCACACGGACAAATAATAAGATTGAGAAGGACTCTTATACTAAAAAGTATTGAATTAATAAGATGAACATGGAAGAATGTAAAGATGAGGAGGTAGAAAGATATATATGATGAATTAGTTATACAGAGAAATCCAAAGTTTTGCATGAAAAATTATAAAAATCTAAAAATTAACCGATAAATAACAATCTATATTGTATTGATAATTTAATAATTATATGATAATTGTCGGTATGTTTTATTCATATTACTTTATTTTTTTGTATATTTGAGTGTGAATGTGCTTTTGATGGATCAAGAGTTATAAGTTTTATATATTTGATTTTTGATTTTTTATTTTTATTCAAATTTTTCGATTTTCCCCATATTCTTTTTGGCATATTATCCATATTATTTTTTTAACAAAAATTTTACTGCCAATTAAAAAAGCATATTTTTTTCTGATCAAGACTGAAGGCATATAATATACATATTGATTCCTTAATTTAACCCAGTTTATATGGAAAACCATTGACAAAAAGTTGATCTATGAATTAGAAATAAGCTTAATATTAAGTTGAGTTATTGATGTAATGATTTGGATATGCTCAAAGTAAGCTTTACTGCTATATGAGGATCGGTCTTTATGTGCTTTATCCCCTTAATTCATAACAAAAACGTCGAAATCTAACTATTTCAATTAAATTCACATTTTATAAAAATTAGATGAGTTTATTCCCTTTTCTTCAATTTCCCATTACTTTCTATAATTTAATATTATTGTAATATAAAGTATTTATGGTTTATCTTAAAGCATAATCCAAAAACACCGTATTTATATTTATAAATTGATCCCATTCAAAATGGTAAGATTATAAAAAAAATGCATTAAAAATTATACATCATTTTGAAGATCTCTATGAAAATCGTATGCGTGAAGAAATCCTCACAATGAAATATATATCTTTCCTCGAATAAGACTTTGCGGCAATAAATCCATAATACCATATGAGTTCGATTAACGAGGTTAATTATATAAAAATTGTATTTTTTTACAAGTATTTATAAATTGTAAATATATATAATGATTTTATTGTCTGTCGCGATTTTAAATATTATTTTTGATACGGTTTACATTGGATTCATCATTTTCATGAATTAAAATATTTATAAGCTGTCTGAATTTCTAATAACATTCAATGTTATATAGAACGATTATACAATAATTTTATGTTCTTTAATATTTTTAAGGAAGTTTGTTGTTTTTTTTTTTGCGGCGGACCATAAATATATGTCTATAATTATATTAAATAGAATCAAAAAATTTTTAAACAAAATATTTTTACACACTTTTCAGATTAGAATAATTTAATGTAAATTTTTTATTAAAGATTTTATGAAATATAGTAATGCTTTTAGTGTTTCAAAAAAAAATTATGCTTATTCTTTTCGTGTTTTCTACACAATATTCCTCTTTAGAATATCACAGCTGAAGACTAATATATTTGAGTTCTTTCACATCTCTATTATTTATATGTATGCCTATACTTTTTCAGTATTATCAATTTCTTAATTTTGCTTACAAATATGTTATTTTATAATAATGAAAAAAATAAGTTTATTATAAATGGTCTCGTAGTTACCTACACATACGCTAAGGGTCGATTTTAGCACAGTCTAGATCTGCATACTTTTTATTTTAACATCAGAGGCAATTAATACAAAACAGTTTATCAGGAAATTATTTAAATTTGAACCTGTCCTCTTTAATAGCAACATTTTGTATGATTTTGTTCTGAAATTTTTATTTTTATGGTAACATATTGTCATAGATTCTTGTATAAACTACCAGAGGGGAATCACCATGAATATGTCAATCTAGAGGTTTTTATTAATAATCTATAAGTCAGAAATGACAAATGTTGGTAGAATAAGAAATTAAATTCAGTAATCATTTTTCCATATAGAATTTTACAAATTATTGGGAACTTTTTTTTCACACTTTTCGATGAAATTGTGCTATTTGTTATTCCCTAAAATATCTAAAGAATATAATGTTTATGATGTCTGAAGATTTTTATCTTTAAAAACAACTATTCGTTCGAGTTTTCTTTTTGTACACAAGATATCGAGGGAAACTGGATATAATTTAATGTTTTATATATATTTACATGAAAAAGCAACTAAATTAGCATTAAATTGCAGTAAAATACCGTACATATACATTATAATGAAATATTTGTAATTTAATAATTCTTATATCCGAGTTAATTTTTAATTTAAAAAATTATACATGTAAAAGAAATAATAATGAAAAAACAAGCAAATAATTTTGATATACTATCAAAAATTTGCTAAAAAAATAAATATATTTTAAGATTTAATATATCGATGTGAAAACTTTCATCCAGGCTATAAACGTGGTCTAATAACACATATCTTGTGTATTTAACTAGATGGCAAGGATTTTTCGGGTGTTCTTGATGTTATTATATTATAAATAATAGTATTGTGACTTAAATAATTTTTATTTTCTATATTTTACAGAATAAAAACAACCAAAATATAATATATGGTTTCACACTACGAAGTTTTTTTTATATTTGAATCACATAAAAATTTACACATATTATAAATGTGTTTTAGAGGCACGATAAATTTTATATTTTGGTAATAATAAACTTACCCATATGATGCCGAAATTAATTAGCAGACTTACACAGCTACATCGAATAAAATACGTGTTGAGAAATTAATTAAAACCTGAGATTTAGCAAGCAATTTTAAATGTATTTATTATAGGATGATGGTTCTATAGCCATTTTAATTGTTTCATGCACAATTTTAAGAAGATATCTGTAAGCTGAAAAAAATACGTAGATTTTTGGGTAAATTATTATTTTACATTTTGGAGTTGATATCGATAGCAATGTATTAGATATAAATATAGCAGGGGAAATCCCATTATTTGATAATACCATTTTTATCTGCGAGAAATTTTTTTTTAATAATTTTAAATCAAATATTTTCTGCATATATTTTGTAACATATGATAGAATTGTAATACAATAACATAAGATTATTCTGAGAAAACAAAGTCAGAAACCAATCGTTGCACAAATTCGAACTACAGGATTGAGGGGGAATCTCGAACCAATAGTCTTTATCAGAGAAGTGGTATCGAAGAAGATCCAATAAAAAAGGATATAACCAATAGCATGTATACTAATCCCAGTGAGAAACCAATTACGCTTTACATAAGAGAAAATATAAAATTAAAATACTAAAACTATACCATAAAGAAAAAGAAGAAGAATAATCATATGCTTTTTGATTTAATAACATAAACTTGGAAAGATAAATATAGCATATAAAGATTTTAATGTTCTAACATGAAAATTATAACTTTTTATGCATAAATTCATCGAATGCATTTATGGTAAGAATCTATCTAAAAAGTGATATATAATTACCCTTTTAACATTATTAAACAAGACACTTGAACATATCTCATTTGAGAGAAGAAGAGCAGTTTTTGAAGATAGATTAGAGGAAGGTGTCAAAAGATATATCAAGGAGTTTTGCAATATTCCCAATGGGCTGACTACGTCTAAATAGATAAAGAGAAACTTAACCTATAACAAATAAAATAATATTATTAAAAATTGTGTTTTTAGTATTTCGAGAAATAACTTATTAAACAAGTTTCTATGTGTCGTTTAGAAAATCCTATAGATAAATGAGAGGATATATTTAAACTTGTTCAAACAAATGATTAAAACGCACAATAGAGGAAATTTTTTTTGTGCACCTTTTTGTATTTTCTTCTAAAACATCTTCTATAAAGTAACTTCTTTTTCAAGGCTTATTAAGACAAGGATTTTTAATTAAATATTTTATTCAATCATCATATTCTTTTTTCAAGGCTTAATAAGTCAAGGATTTTTAATTAAATATTTTATTCAATAATAATATCTTATTTCAAGGCTTATTAATTCAACTAATTTCCTCAAAAATCATCTTTTTATCTGCATACTCATCTTAATTCAAGTGTTTTCCTTAATACACTTAATTGTGCATATGATTTAGCTTGAGTTGGCATTTCCTGTTCCTTAATATAAAATTTATATTTAATAGAAGTTATATAATGATGTAATGAAGACTAATTAATTTGTTTAAGATTATTACATTGGTTAAAATTACACAAAAATTATCTCTATGTATATATAAAAGCATAATAAAAACAAAATCGGCCTTTTAATATTTATTATTTCATTCAATTTAAACATGCCTCGAAATATAATTGATTGCAAGAGCTTTACGATCATTTTCTAAATACCCACCGACAAATACGAATTCAGAATCTAGCATAGAGATAATCATGAGTCCTTTTCTTTCCATTGGTATTGAATTTGAAATTGCATATTCATCATGATCTGCGTTCGAGACTTTTTCAACGAAGTGATGCGTGATTTTTTCGTCTTCCGAATCACAATTAATTTTTATAAATTTAAATCCGAGTAAATTTATAGAAGTTATGGATTCATGGTTTTCAAGATACTTTTGTGTGGTTTCCCAGTCCTGTTCCCTAAAATTGGCTTTGTATGTGAGTGTATAATCGGAATTTAGATCTTTGAGGCCGGTAAAAAGTAAGAGATGTTCTTTTTCTTGTCCTTCGTTTATTTCATTAAACCATGATTCCCAACCTTCACCTTCATTTTGATTTTCTTCACTTGACATTTAAGGGCTTTCACAAAAATTATTATTTATAGCATCTAAATTTTTTTAATCATGATTTAAATTCATTTTTGAGTCTTGTGCATGGATTTTATTTAATTTATTTTTGTCGTCTAATTTACTAATTCTTATATTTGTTTTTAATACCTTTTTGCCGATTTTAATTGGTTATTTGAAATGTTATTTGAGCTATTTAGATTTTATGTTTAGTTACTAAATTTATATTTATATTAGAACAACCGTGAGCCTGTAGGCTAAGGGCAAGGTGTTATATAATATCATACTATAGAATTGCATCAATCTTAAATTTTATATTTATACGTATTATATTGAGTTTTTCAGTCCCAAGATCTAAAAATACATTAAAATATACAAAAATATGATAATACATTAAAATTCATTAAAACACATTACAATACATTAAAATATGCCAAAAATATAAAAATCTATGTCATAAATATTTATTATAATTTTTTGTTTGCTTCAAAGATTTATAAAAATATTACTACCAGAAAAGAAAGCTATCATCTTAAATTATATATTAAAAAAAATAATTTGGATTTTTATGATTTTTTATTTACTTTAAAGATTTAAAAAAATATAAGAATTGTAAGTTGTAGCAGCTGCAGATAGATAGGTTAAAAACCATATTGCAACCAGAATAGAATGCTATTAATCCTACATTCTATATATCAACACATTTATCATAAAATTTTATGATCTTGCTGTATCTTAAGATTACAAAATAGTTCGCACGATTAAAAATTTGATTAGATCTACTTTATAGTCTTACATACCCTTTAAATTTATATTAAAAAACTTTAATACCGTATTAAATATTATTTCCTGTGATTTATTTAATTTAAGCTTAATGTTCTGTTGTTTTCTACATTAACAAAATTTAATTTAAGTTTTCCTCATAGTTTACTATGATTTAAAATTTAAATGCCATCCTTCAATTTACTCAGAGAAATTATTTTAAATGTCCGATTCTATTTGCTAGGGTTATATAAATTTAAAAATTAATTTCACATTTGCTATGCTTAGATACAACCATACTTACAATTCCACGAAGTTGGGAAGATTCAAACTTTATAAACATTACCACATAAACTTCTATAATTATCGTATTTAAACGAGGGTAAATATGAATTCTAGAAGTATTATATCTATAAATTATTTAAATGCCAAAACATTACATTTTATCCCCCTTTAAACCTTATCATTAAATATTTCAATTATAATTCGATATCACAGTCGAAAATGTATATTTATGGAATTTAAGTTTCGTATTCAATTTATTCCCTGGAAATATAGGCTTTTAGAATGAATTCTGTAATCCAAAAACATTGAATATTTGTATTATATTGCGATATCACAGTCAAAAACACATATTTATAAAATATAGCTTTTTATATAATTTATAGTCAACGAAATATAGGCTTTTAGAATAAATGGACGAATCACAAAAACATTTATCTATTCAAGATTTTTATTGTTACAAATCGCTTTAATATATAATACTAGCCAAAAGCTGTGCATATGTTCTAAACTTGTGTTGTTTATTTTTTAATAATCAAAGTTCCCGATCATTTAATTAAAAAATAAATGAATAATCAGCTTTCCAGATTAAACAAAATTAAATTAAAATGTCGGACAACTAAATTAAGACTTTTATTGAAAAAGATTTATGACAGTTTCCATTCACAATTCACAAAAAAAGAAATTATAAATTTTATTGTGGATTAAGTTGAAACAATTTAAAATTATTTAAGCTTAAATAATTTCTAAATATACCATAAATTTTTAGACGTTATCTACATCTATAAAAAACATAATTTACTTGAAAAACAGTATTTCCCTACATCAAGAACAAAGACACACAATAAATATACAAAACATCGTAAAAATCATTATTTATGTTCCAAATTAATACAAACCATACTAGTAATGTATTTTGATTGACATATAACCATTCCCTTCTATCCATTTTTTTCAATCGTGAACTGATCTAGCGAAATTAAAATTACATCTCTGATCCCATAAAAAAAAGGATGCCAAATGCCACACATACCAACAAAGTACTGTACACAATATCACTCAAAGAAACAACACTCCATGGAAAATTAAAATACATGTACAGGAAATCCAATACCAAAGACACACACACGTATTTCAAGCCAGACAAAAGTAATTCTATAACGAATGAAAACACTGTCGCCAATTCAAATACCGATAATTTAAAATATCTGGTTATTAAAATCGATGACGATATTAACAAAATTGCTATTCTGATAAGAAAAATTCTCGACTCAAAAAAATATGCTAGGATATTTTTGCGATTATCGGGTCGGGAACTCAAAAAAAACATAGATTATGGCTTTTTCACTAAGACTCTAGTAAGCGCAAGAGGATACTCGTTTGTTATTTCGTGTTATCCTAAAAATAATTTAGCCGACGATGAGTTTTGTGATTTTTATGAAATACATAGAGTAGAATCCGGAAAGTTCTTTGGGTAATTATTAAATTTAAATAATGTTTCGGTCTGCACCTTTTTTTTCATAAAAAAATTTATTACTTTTGCTATATAATGAATTTAGTATCTTTCATAATGAATTTAGTTATTTTTCAATATAAAAAAAATACATCATTTATTTCTTTCATAATACATATAGTTATTATTCAATATTATACAATATATCTTTTATTTCGAGCATAAAAAATTATCTATTTTGGCAGAGAATGAAACATTCTTTCTTACATAATAAAATTATTTATTTTTTATATGATGAAATATATATTTTTGCCTAGCATAAAAAATTATTTATTTTCATAGATAATGAAATATCTTTATTTTCCTTTCATAAAGAATCTTTATATATTTTTTTTCTACCATAGAAAAGCATTTATTTTCCTTAAGGCGACATATAAATTATGATCTGGAAATTATTTTCAATCCTTTTATTTTTCATGTTTGTGCATAAAAAAGTATCATAATTGATCAATTTTTTTGATCAATATGATTATTACATTGGAATAAAGAAAATGTGTCAAGACCTATAATCGAAAAGGCCAAAGTATAAATATAAAAATTTCATGATAATAAACCAAATCATGCAAACAAAACGGATTATCTAAATTTAAAATTCTTTAACAATATAAAAATGCAAAAAAAAATGATTGAACATGCATTAAAATTTGGCAAAAAATGATTGAATCGTGTACAATGATCATTCATTTTATAATCAATTTTTTCAAATATTTCTTTTTATTTTATCAATATTTTCTTTCATGTTAAGTTAAGAATAAAAGTGAATTCACCGTCTTGGTTTTTCATGAACACTTGTAAATAATAATATCCTTTTATAGTCATTATTTATTTTAAATAAAAACACTCAATATATAAATATTTTTTTATCTGTATAAACATAGTATCCTTTTTTTAACCTATCCACTAACATATTACGTTTTTTCCCACAAATAAATTTATGATTGTGATTTTTATTATTAGCACACGTAAATTCGTTTATGAATAAATCCGCAAATTAAAACCTCATTATTTTGTTAAACTATAAAAATACTATGAAAAAGATGTAAAACAACCAATACTGTCAATCTAGTAAAATTTATAGTTTAGGAAATAAAAAAAAATACTTCGAACACATTTTTTTTAAATAAGCATCAAATAAAAATTAATCATTTAGAATCACTATTTATCATGTAACTACACCCAACTATTTCCGAAGCAAAAAAACTAATAAGAAAATGTTCAATATGTTAAATTATATATATAGG
Organism: Rhyacophila brunnea; assembly: GCF_057557595.1. Taxonomy (NCBI): domain Eukaryota; kingdom Metazoa; phylum Arthropoda; class Insecta; order Trichoptera; family Rhyacophilidae; genus Rhyacophila; species Rhyacophila brunnea. The sequence goes on along the minus strand of NW_028233338.1, from coordinate 1,393,159 downwards.
GGTTTCCCAAGACTATTTTTATTTATCTAATATCGAAGTTCGGTTAAAACTAGGCATGAATTACCAAATTATTTAAAATGCTTGCAAAATTATAATTTAGAACAAGAAAAAAAAATATTCAAAAAGTAATTCCTTTTTATAATCCCATGCATTATTTATATAAAAAAACTAGTTTCTATTAATAAGAAAGGACAAAATCGCGTGAAAAACGCATAAAAAAAATAGATACAATAGTTATTTCCCACAAAAAACTGTTTTTTTTATCAAAAAAATATGATAATTTAATAAAAAAATAGGGAAAAAATTTCTTTTTATGCAATCAAAACATTATTTAATTGAAAATGTATGATAATTAGATCAAATTATACAGCAAAAATTTCTTTTCCCGTAATTAGAATATTTTTAATATGAAAAAATTTATGACCTACTAAAATTAAAAATATTTTAGCACATAGGTTATAAAATTCATCAATTAAAAAAATAATCAATACAACTTGATAACATACATTCGAGTTTCTAAAAAATTACCAATTTTTATGGCCAGAAATTTATTTGTATTTAAATGTACAATAAATAAAATGATTTTTTGTTTGTTAAATGATTTTTATAATTCTTATTTGGCCTTTTTATGAAGGGTTTTATTTATTTTTAGACTATAATAAAAATATCGAAAAAATAAATTCAATGAGATATATTTTTTTTAATTCTATTTGACTATTTTGTTGGTATATTACAAAATAAAACTTTAGAGTATTATAAAATATTCATATATAAAAGCCAGGATTCAAAAAAATATAGAGAATCGAAAAAAAAACATTATAATCTAAAGTTATTTAATCTTATTTTTCTATTTGTAAAAATTTAATTGAGGAGTAAGTTTATCACTTAGCAAATAAGTTATAAGTAAAAAGAAACAAACATCGATAAAAATGAAAAAAAAACAGCAAAATATAAATTTTTTGCTAGTTTATAGTACACATAAAATATTATAAATAGATATGCTGTTTTTGTTTTTTCCTACAATGAAGAATCATATATATTAGGTTTACAGCAAATAAAATGTGTTTAAAACTATTTTCCATTGGTCAACAACATAATAAAAAAGGGAAAATATATCTTATTGGATCGATGATTGTATATTAAACTTCAAATAGTTCAATTTATATATGAAGTCCGGTATAATCCTGCACTTTTTATGATCAAATTTGATTTTTATATGATAAAAAATAAAACCAATAAAATACAGCTTCCGTCGTAATATAGGCGTTTGCTTTAATGCAGTATAATAACTAGATACTATTCATTTATGTATTATATGTGCCAAAATATAACAAAGAGCATATGGATTATGTATCAAAAGAATATTCGGTCTAGAATCTCTTTAAAGAACCACATAATATTTTTAGATGTAATTAAAGTATAACTTATTTTTACTAAACGGCTTGAATACTGTTTACTTAAATGATGAACGCAGAAAAATAAATAATATTTTATATATTTTCTATAATTTTTCATATTATATTTGTATTATTGCCCAAATTATAATTTAAATGTTTCTTGGATTATTATATTTTACCAACTTAGTTTGGAAGATCATATTAGCAAACTAAGCCCCTCCTATGCATTTATGAACATTCATGGTTAGGGTGATTCTTGGCAACAATTTGGAGCACAAAACATGATAATTTTAAAAAGACAAGATTAGGCATATAAACTTGAAATTATCTGCATTCGAGCAAAAATATTTTTTTAACCTACGAAATTCTTTTGGATTGCAAGACAAATGAATGATGGGTTTTTAGAAAATTTTGTGATTTTTCCGAAGGCCGAAAATTTATGTAAAATATAATCAATATTTTCGAGCTTTGTTATGCATAAATTTCTTTTTTTATTTCATAATAATTACGGGAAAAGAGAAAATAAAAATAAAAATTCTATTAGGTGTATAACACCAGAAGGTTTTTGTGTGATAAATCCAAGTTTTGAAAAAAAGATTATTTTTTTTTGTTTCTTTGTTTTGGGATAATTTATGTAAAATAATGTAGTGTTAATAGCACTCTACTCTATGCCCCAATCAATCAAAAAGATAATTTAAGTACACAAGAATGGAGATTAAGTTATAAATATAGAACGATGGATAGTAAAAAAGACTTTATTAATAAATATTGAAGATTTTCACAAGAAAAGGAATTTATACATAAGTAAAAGACTTTCTCAAAATAAATTTAATGTCAAAAAAGATCATTATTATAAAATAACATACATTCTTATAAATTACACAATTTGATAAAAATAGCTGACATTCTTAATAAATCTTAAAACACATTAAAAATAATACAGTTATCCAAATAATATTATAAGCGCAAAATAGGTCACCGCTACGTAGGAACCTCTCATCATATCAATTTGGCGTTGATTGCTTGTTCTTGCGCTGTTAAATCGAGTCATTTTTTTTCAGTATTACAATCAAATGTATGTAAAAAATGTGATTTTTGACTGTGGGTGATATAACAGTTTTTGTTGCATCCTTTGCAGCTAACGAGCACACATTACAGATTTGTATTCCATTAATGTTCTTGCGCGAGATTTATTCGAATCTTAAATCAAATAAATTGAAGATTCTGGTCAAATATATACATCAACTAACCATCGTAACCCTGAAAACAACAGTCATTCTACTTATATTCGAAAGTTTTTCTACCTACTTATAAGCTCCCTGGTAAAATAATGGATTCACAAAAAATTAAAGATTTTTGACATGGAAGATTTTAAATAAAATACTTAATTTCTATAGTCGTACAATATTTTGCAAAAACCATCTGATTTATACTTGATGCATACTTTCGGATCGAACTATCAATTCCCTCAGGCGCGTGTTATGTATATATTGGATTTGAATGAATATAACAACCGCAAAAAAATGTTGAATTTTTTAAGTAGTTTAGAATCAATGGCCAAAATACATCAAGATTCTTATTACAAAAATAAGAAAATATTATATGAATATAAGTTATGTGTTTTGTTGTACCCAATCAAGTTAAACTATGGCTTCAAAGGCTACAAAAGATTTATGTGATGATTATAACCATAGGTGTATTAATTACAACTGTGATAAATATCAAACTAACATATTTATGACAAAATATACATTGTTTTATTTATATAAAATTGAAATAAATAAAAATTTAAAATTTCTGTTCTCTAATTCTAAAAGGAACTTACAAAGATTATATGCAAAATTGTTATCATAAATTTAAAACTCGACTACAGATTTATAAATGAGGTTAATGTGCCAATAAAAAAATATTAAAGAATAATATTGTGAGAAGTGGTGGGGTGGATGTATTATTCAAGCAGAGGAAACAATTTTAAACAATAAGGTTAAGTCTCCTCGATAAAGGGGATCAATAGATGAGACTTGGGCTTTGACAATTGTATATACAAGCGAATCATCTAGCAAAGTATTTGCTACAGTTGTTTTAATAGAAAATAAGCAACTCTAATGAATGTAGTATAGAGGGTTGTCAGAGGGGGCAAATTAATATATACGGATGAATGGAATAGTTATAATGTATTTTTCTTGTATAACAATCAGAACAAAATTATCTTGCATATTTATATTTTTGTTTATCATTATTATATAGTTATACTCAAAATGATTTGTACAATAAAAAGCTAAAGAAAAAATTAAAAAGTATGAAGGCGTAAGAAAGAATACTAGAGTAAATGGTTGAAGGTATTTATACTTTTTGATCATCGCAAATTTAAGCGTATGAGGCTTTACTTGACTCAATTAAAATTTTAAAATAAAATATTGTCTAGTCATATGAATATTATATTAATATCATGCATATACGTTAACTACAAAATCCGTTAGAAAAACCGTAAAATATGAGGCGGAGACAAAATAAAAAATTCCGGAAAACCTGTGATAAAATCTGAGATGAGTCTAAAAAACCATAGATTTGACACTTAGTAATATTGCAATAAATTATTAAAATAAAAAAAAATTATACTACATGTATTGATGTAAAAAAGCATTCAACTGAATATAACATAATCATCGGATTAATTTTAACATAAACAAATACCCATTTGGATGGATATCGTTTTTTATATATAAAACAAAATAGGTAAATGGATTCTCTTGTTAAGAGTAAATGGGGAAGGAATCGCAAATATAATTATAAAAATGAACATACTGCAAGTAGAAGACGTGATCTCTTTTAAAATTTATGTATGGATCCACTGTACAAAAAATTGAAAGAACGCTTCCCGGGGTCAGTTTATAGGGGATTAAAATTCTTACACAACATATTATTTTTTGTTCATAATGTCCTCAAAATAATAGAAAAAATCCAAAATTTCTTAAGTATATGACCGATGCCACCAAAAACTTTTTAATGAAGTAGAACTCGAATTAAAAAATATAAGTCGGTCACTAATCAACAAACATGCGCAGATGTAGCAATATTTATTGTGGGAACGACCGTCTTTAAAAGTAATAGCGTAATTGAGAATAGTAAATCCTTTTAAAACTAGAAATTTATGATTTACAGAAAAAAAATCCCTAAAAAAATAATAAATTTATTTAAGACTTAAATAAATGCAAGAAATCTATAAAAGATATTGATGTACATGCAACAGCACAATTATAATTACCATATAAGCGTATTAAAGTTATAACAGAAAGAATACATAAAATTCTTTGTGATGATAAAAGATGTTTTAGACGAATTTTTATACACCACCAGCCTTGATATTATTAATATTATATATAAAGAGAAAAAAAATAGGAATAGTGCTATGCAATATTGAATTCAAAGTGAAGACGATGATCCGCAAGCAAAAAAAACATTCTTTAAAAAAGTATAAACTGTCCTTCGTCATGAGTCGGATATTAAAAGCAAAAAAAGATAAGCAAACACATCTCTTACTAATTGAAGAGTATCTGATAAATAAATAAAATATCGGTATCATGGACCAAGAGAACTTAAGAAAAAACAACAAGATAGTTTAAATCATTGAATATAAGAAAAACTATCACACTATAAACTTTTCGAAGCAAAGAAATATATCATGGTTACCTAGTTGGATCTTATAGAGGGTTAAAATACGGGTTATTAATATAGTAAATAAGTTCAATTCTGGTTTATTCAAGATAAAAAAGTCTTCTTCGCCAAAAGAAAGAAGTGTTCACACTGTAACGAAGTCATGAAATCAATACTATCATCAGGCAACGAGATACAAGAGAATTTTCGGGCATGATTAATACAAAAGAACAATAAAATGTTACATGTCTATATTTCTTCGTATAATAACGCTAAAACTTCAGGAAATAAAAAATAATAGAACCCACACTAAACAACAGATCAGCGAAAATATGTATTCGGAAATAATAGTAGATACCTGAATTTAAAAGGATATATCAATCAAACAAAATAGACAACATATATTCTTATATAATAAAAAAGGTAATATTATTAGGCTAATTGAAATATATATAACTAGCCTGGATCAACTTAAATGAAGTGAGAATGTGAACTATAAAGAGTACGACATTTTAGCGATAAACTAAATCTAATATACAATAAAAAGACAAAAATATTATAAAATGATGCGCCTTGGATGATGTGGTTACAAAAAATAATATAAAAATATGTCAAGGAGTTATAAATTCTAGATGAATAAATCCAGCTTTAGCAATTTACGTGACACTTAAACTCACAGCATTTGACGTAGAAAAGTATTGACGAAGATAAGTTCGTAAAAGATGTCATTAAATACATTAAAGAGTCGTGCAATATTTCTAATGGGCTTTATACATGTCAGTAGATTGAATCGATAAAAAGAAGAACTTCACCAATATAAAATAAATTTTTACTATCGTAATATAAATCAATAATTCTTCTCATTTTTTAGTGTTGTTTGATATATATTTTATATAAATTTTTTTTTCAATTGCTTAAAAAAGGGATGGTTGAAACAGAAAAATCAGAGCACTTCAAAGACAAATCATGCCAAACTGCGGCTGTAACCGAGCAAAACGATGTGTTGAAAGTGAAACATGCGAAAAACTCATTGAAAACATCAAGAAGACATCTGACGTTAGAATCGATCTTCACGTAACAGAATCTTCTCTGGATGAATGGGTTCAAGATGCCTATGCGGCAATACTAATACACTTCCATCTTATGCCACGCTTCGGATGGGATAAACGCTAAAAATTTTACAACGGAGAATCACAATGCTATTTGTCGAAACAGGAACTCAAAAGAAGAGAGATGAGAATATTAAAAGAAGAAAATGGAAGGAAGTCGGTTGTCAAACGATTCGATGCCGAAAACGTAAAAAACACAAAAAGAGCAATATTAAGTGATTCATCCCATTTTGGAATTGAAGAGTATAAAAGAGTAGAATTATATAGAAGGGAATTTAATATAATACAGTAAGCCTAGAAAGGCAAAAATCGTTGAATTTGAAAGGACGAGATTAAATCCATGCTACAAATTCGACTCTAATATTCTTTAAACTATTAATAAGATTATTGGATTAATTACATCCACCCAGAATCCTAAGAATATGTCCGATGTTGTAGTATTGCTACAAACCGCACAAAAGACTTAAAAACGCCTTACAACAAAACCGAAAAGCGACATCCAATATAATTTAGAAAAAATTAAAAATTAAGCTTTTAATAAGAAGGGACTCGAATCATAAAAAAATAAAATGGAGTGAAGTTAAAGAAGAGGAAGTATTAAAATCAAGAAAAAAAATGCGATCAAGGTACATGAACCTAGATATAGATGATCATCTATAAACAGGGTTAAATGTTTATACAGAAAACATTAGAATAATAAAGAAAAAAATAGAGCAGCATAAAAAAAGATGTGATTTTGCCCGAGAAAATAACCGCTTTGAGCTTAATAGAAGACTTTTTTTACAGAGGATTGACTCTTAAACAAAATAATACAATCGAAGCTTCAGATGAAAAAATCAAAAACTTTTGGATGAAAATGTGGAAAAGGGTACGTGAAAATCATAACAAAAATAATTATAACGATTACCTATGACCATTTCCACCAGTCCAAAAACAGGAAAAAATATGATTGATAGCAAATGTTGAATTTAATAATATCATGAAATCACAGCGAAACTGGAAAGCTGCTCTTTCAGATGGAATCTTTAATTTCTTCATAAAAAAAATGACGAGCCTTCATAAATTCATATATAAGATTATATCAGATGAATGCTTGGAAAATAAAAATCTGGAAGAATGGTTTTACTAAGGTACGACACATCTTATACCAAAAAAGATGTCAAGATAGGAAATGAATTTAGACCAATCACATGTAAGTCCAATTTATATAAGTAAACAACATAAACGGTATCAAAAATCATTCAGTATGCGGTGGAGACAAATGAATTTATTGCAAAAAATCAGTTAGGAACAATAAGGCGCGTTCAAGGAGCAAAAGAACAAGCTCTTTTTAATATTGCGATAAATAAATAGCATGAAAAAAAATTTATTACAACGTGGATTGATGTAAAAAAGGTTTTTGACTCAATAGAACATAACAACCTGCACGTATGTATTGAAAACTTGAATCTACCTACATTGATAACTTCTTTTATAAAAAAGATTTTAAGCAAACGGAGTATATATTATAGGTTAAATAGATATATTTCATTGCCAACTGAATAAATCAAGGTTTTATCACATGAAGAACGTCTACAACCTGTTTTATTTGTAATTTGTATTCATCCCTTGAGAAGACAATAAAATGAACGCTTTCCAGGGGTAAGTGTATTGAACGATGAAAACTCCTATACAACAAATCACCTACTCTTCATTGATGACTTCAAAAAGATTACTAAAACAATCGAAACACATATACTTTAATCTGATATAGCTATAATATACTTTATATGCAGTAAGCATTATAATAAACGAATCGAGCAAGCCACTAAGCATGAAATATGAGCAGATATAGCAATATATAATAAAGGCTCAGCAGCCTATAAATATCTTGGAGTAATTGAGAATAGCAATTTGGAGCTAAAGATAGAAACTTTCGATAATATTGCATAACAAATACGAAATCGAATAAGAAATTCATGGAAGACTACGAATGCTATGAATTTATTTAAAGCCAAAATGAACAATCAAAATCACACATAAATTACCATATAGGCGTATTTAAATTAGAACCTAAAGAATAAATTAAACTTGATATTAAAATAAAGAATATTTTAAACGAATTTTCTATTCACCTCTAGCCTAGTAATAAATAAATATTACTTCTAAAGTGAACTTGACTACGAAGTGGGCTATGTAATATTGAATTCAAATCCGAGAAGATTATCTATCTGCTAATGTATTTGCATTTATATAGTAAAAAAATTTCACCAAGGAAGCTGCAATATTATAAGAGAAAAAAGATAACAAGACATATCTCTTACATATTCTAGAATATCTTAAGAATAAAATATATGCCAATATTACCATTTCTATGACACTGAAGAAAACGCTGCACGAAAGTCTATTGAACAAAATAAAAATTAAACCATTGCACCAAAATCTTTTGAAACCAAGAATAATGATATGGTTGATATTTTTGGATCATCAAAATGAATAAAAGACGGCAAAATTAAACCAAGTGAAGAAAGAAAACTCTGTTTTATTCAAGACGGAAATGCGTTTACCGGTGAGAAGATAAAAAGCCCGCATTGTCATTTAAACCGTGAAAACAATCGACCACCTTGCAACTAGATGCAAGATAATGTTAGGGTATGATTACACGCGAAGGCACAATGAAATCGTAAGATATCTTCATTTACACTTATCAATACATCATAACTTCAAAATAACCAAAAAGATCAGAACTCACTCAGTACAAGAGATCAGCAAAAACGAAAATGCAGAAATAAAAGGTGCTACCAGAATAAAAACAGATATCATAAATAAACAAAATAGACCTGATACTTTTCTATACGTCAAAAAAGAAAATATGATTACGTTGATTGAAATAAGTAAAACTAGCCTTGACAACTAAACTGAATTTATGAATGAACTATGGGAAGTATCCAATCTTGGCGAAAAAACTTTGTTTAATTTACAAATGTAAAACAAGAAAAATACCATATGTAATGACTTAGGATGGTGTGGTTACAAAATCACATAAATTTATGTGCAAGAGATAAAAAACTTAGAAAATGTAGAAGCATACATGCAAGCTCTCATACCCCGCATAACACTTGATCTCATATCATTTGAGAGAAGAAGAGCAGTTTTTGAAGATAGATCAGGGAAAGTGTCAAAAGATGCATCAAAGAGTTATGCCATATTCCTAACCGGCTGACCACGTATAACTAGATAAAATTCATAAAAAGAAAATTAACCCATAAATAAACATTATTGTATCAAGAAAAAGCTTATTGACTATATCAATTGAAATAATTCATTTAAGGATACTTCATTTAATTATTTTTATTCTTTAACAGCATTTAAGGTATTTTTTGAATTATATATAAATGTATAAAAGCAAATATGATGATATTGATAAGTATGTTTTCTTATTCCGCAGACTCCAGTGTCTTTATAAATGGATTAAAGAATATTTGTACGCATTATAATATAACATAAAAGAAATTCTGTAATTCATAAATTTGTCTCAAGCTAAAAAAATGTTGTGGAAAACCATGTATGTTTTAATTTTTTAGTAAATTGTGAGTTTGGCCTACAAATAAATCGTTCGATATGTTATTTTATGGGAATAAAACAACATTTTTATACAAATTAAATATATCGAATTCATTCATTAAGGTAAAAAAGTATATGATAGCAAAATTAGTGAATTTATATATATTTCGGTAAAAGTCTAGTATTTAGTATTGAATTCAATGTTAGCTCTTATAATTTAAATACCCCCGTATCTTTATCAATGCAAACAATAAATGAAGCTTACTCTATTATTGGAGTTCAAATCCGTGTTAGGAATATTCTGTTTTTTAGTATTTCATTTTTGCTGCAAATAAAAAAAACATTTAATCCATAATAGAGAACTTTATATATTTTAATACCCAGAATTTGCATTTCTATTAATTATATACATTTCTATCTATCTTACATTCTTAGAAACAAAAAACAATATAAAATAGGTGTTATATGTGAAAATTATAATGTAAGTATACTTTTTTTTTGTAGTGTTGTTTTTTTTTCTCAAAATAATTTCGAAAAACCTTAATAAGTCTATAGTTGAATGATTTTGGTTTTATTTTCAAGTTTTCTTATAAATGGTTTGCATTTTTGTGCTCTCTTTGCATATAACTAGATATTTTCAATGGTTTATGTTCGACCTAATACACTTTTTTAATATTATTAACTTTGCTCAAAGATTTTCCATATGATATTTAAATCTAGATATTGCTCATTTCACAGCCTATTTTTCACCAATAAAAAGAATTCTAGTCAAATTCCATTTTTTCTGCATTAAAATTTTTTTTATGGTTTTGTAGGTTCTTTTAGATGTATAAAACAACTAAAATTTCTGTATGGTAAGATTGTTTTATTTGTAAAATGTATTTTTTTTAAACATAACCTTGAAATAGGTTTCAAATAAAGCATTGACATTCTTTTCGTGATTATATGGCCTATATTTCCATAAAAATTTTATTAATTTTAATTTCACTATATTGTTCTAAAAGATCAAATATATTTTATATATTACTTATGTTATCTTTCCTTGAGTCACATATTCATTAAGTTTTTAAAACAAATATTGTTGAAAATCAATTTCAATTTTTTATTCGGTTTACCTTTCTATAAGACTTTTTTTTGTAGGTTAATTGGAAAAAGCGTAGATATTTACGCCTCTATTCTACTGTATTTCAGTATTAAAAATTTATTTATGCATTTAAAAAAATTCAAATTTATAAATAATGTTTTTTTAAAAATTATTTTTATGGTTTTGGCATTAATTGTCTGCAAATATGTTTTTTTTATCATATAATACTGGCTTTAGTTGTTTCCTTGTTTTTTTTGTGGTGCTCTGAGTCAAAAGATTGTTGTGTTTATTTTTTCTTTGTCGTATTATCCACATAAAAAAACATTTCTAAATCCAAATAATTAAAATGATTTTGTCAAATATGCAGTTTTTCTTTTTTTTATTTAATTGTATCATACTTTTTCAATAATTTTTTGACTATTACTTGCTAAAATTTTAATAATATAAGAGATTTTTATGGTCATTTTATTTTTTAATTTAAAAAAATGGATTGTTTATGACAAGCTTTTAAAAAATATTGTTCAGCCTTATAAGTTTAAAGGTAAAAATTCTTTTCTCTAAGATTTCCAGAACTACTTTAATTTTTAAAATTTTTAGGTCTATATGTATTTGTTTTCATTAATAGCGATGAAATGTCATTATTCTGGTATTAAATTATTTTTTTATAAATTTAAATTTATTTAAATATGTAAAATAAAGCATATTACCCTTTATATATTTTATTGAGCTGAAATTATGATTTGAAAAACGACTTTATGTTAAGTTCAAACGACACTTTATTATCTTTGAATATCTAAATATAATTTTAGTTTTTTAAAAAGAGAATCTGTATTTGATATAATTAATGAGAATATGCAATTTTTTTCCTATAATCATCACTTTTTATATTATTTAAAGGAAAGGTTATTGAAATATTTGATTATGAAAGCATCCAAAAGCACTCACGGTATATATTTACTAAACCCACCACATGTATTTTTAAGTTAATAATACAAACGTCCGGATGTCGAGAAACTCTATACGCAATATTTCAAAGATATATATATTATGCTATATATTCGCATTGATTCTTTAAAAATAATGTTTTGATATTAACAGATGTAGTAAGCATGAACATATATGTTAAAGTTAATATATTATAAACAAAAATTATCCATAGGTTATTATTATCTACAAATGCAAAGATAAAGTATGCAAAATGTAATACTTTAAATTAGAACCAAATTACCAAAATTTAAAATTTTTTTTACAGCACTAACATTCAGTCTTTTGCTTTTTAACTTATATATATACTTATGATATCCATAAAATTACACTATATGTCCTTGTATTTTAATTTATACAATCTTAAAATATATATTGGCGTGATCAGAAAAGATATTGTGCCTCCATAGTTTGTCTTATTTATGATTATAAGATTTTTTATTTTTTAAAGTGCATTTAGCATGTTCTTTTATAAACTATGTTTTTCTACAAGAGTCATTAGGGTGTAAAGACCGATCAAATCGTATTCATTAAGGTGAATAAATCAAATTTCCAAGATTATGAAAGAAAAATTTTTTGTGTTTTTAAATATTAATATAAATTTTAATTAAACTAAAATCATACCTCTGAAGTTACCTTGTAATTCTTATACCTCTTTTTTTTCGAAACTCCTTAATGTTGCATTTACAACTTACACTTTTATAGCATCTTTTGATCTATAGGTTTCAGTATAACATTTATGGTTATTAGTAGGTTGTATTTTTATTATAGTAGAAAGAAGATTTTTTTTTATTATACAAAAAAGTTAATATGATGTAACCGCCTCTTTATATTTTCATATACATTAATAAATCATTTTGTCGAGCTTTTTAACTGGAAAAATCTATATACTTTCTCTAAAACACATCTATTAAATAATTTGTGGAATTTAAACCTCGCTTATAATTTTAATATTCTAATGTCTCTATAAATAAATTTATTGAAAGTTAAAACTTGAAATTATCGTATCAGCATTCAGATATGAAGTTTTTTACTCTATTTACGGGATATAGATTCCATATTATTATTTTTTTTATTGATTTTTCTTGTAACAGCATTATAGATCGTGCCATAAATTATTGAATTCTTAATTCTATTGGTATAAATATACAAGTTTATTTGAATAAAAACTATAAATTATTTTTGTATTTTGTAACAAGAATATGTATATAAGGATCAATGGGATTATAAATTTTGCATGTACGCATTGTAATCTTTTAGTTTTATGTTGTTTAAAAAACCCAGATACAATATTAAACACTATATGATTGCAGATAAATAAAATTGACTATTGATTAAATATAGGCTGAAAATTATCTTTGAGCGTATTTCTGTTACTCTTATCTAATAATAAAGTTTGACGAAGTATAATAACAACAAAATTGTGCCAGAATTGAGGCTAATATGTTTGAAATTTGTTATATTTCTTTGTCGTTCATCACCGAAGATTGCTAAAGGAATATAAAAATATCAATATTTCATTATGATCATTTCAGGTAGCAAAATCGAATGAGCCTTATATTAAAACATGTTGGGATTTTTTATGGCATAAATATTTCTGCATATTTTTATTTTCGATATTTTAACCTTTATAACTAATCCTGAATTATGAGTTTAATAAGTATCACGGTGTTTGCACCATTTATAAACTAATATTCTTAAATTTTATTTTTTTCCTAAGCTAAACTCTAAGAAGAGAAAAATCACTTTCAAAGATAAAATTAATACATAATCATGCTATAAAAAACCTAGTAATACTATATTAATATGTTAAATAATATGCGCAGAAGAAAACTTCATCAGAGTATTAAGTGTGAAATATGTAATATTTAATGCTGATTGAAGTTTTTAGTATCTTATATTATTAACAAAATTTATTCATTGCGAGGTTAGAAATATAATAAAAAATCTTAAAACATAGTCCGTATTTTTATTTGTAAACGTATTCCATATAAATCAAAATTTCAATTTCAATTATGATGATACCATAAAAACGAAGAATTGTAGTTATTCATACTTTCAAAACACGATGACTAATTATAGGAATTGTATTTCAGTCCTAAATTTTCAAATGTTTTAATAAACAAAGCGACGTTAGATATTAATTTTTTCATAAAATATACAAATTTTTTTCTTCTGATCTTTTCTTGAAAATTTTTAGCATTAAATTCGATTTTCATATTCAACAAATAAATAAATCTTATATTTCAACCTTTTAGAGCTTTTTATGCAAGTTTTCATAATATCATTTTTGTATTTTAGAACCGTCAAATATATGTTCATTTTTATTTTTGAAAATTTACGTACCATCCAATCGTAACTATATAATAAACTAGTTATATGGGCAAAAAAGTTGAAACATATTAAATAGAATATTTAATGAGATATTAAAAAAGCACGACCCATGATAAATTAAATTTTACAACATAACGGACTTAAAGTGGATTTATATCAAAATACATACAGTTCATTGCCTTTGCTTGTTATTTAAATAACAATCTATAAAGTTTTGCCTATAAGAAGCTAAAATGGGCAAGTATAAAGTCCTTGAATTTTTTCTGTAACAAAGTGGCTATGTAAGTTTTAAAAATAGAAAAAAGATAAATATTCTAGAAGGAGTTTGACAAGCGATACTAAAGTCATAAAAAATATATTTTGAGAATTTTTTTATTTATTGACAGCAAGGATATATTTAGCCGCCGAAACTCTTAATTCTACACAAAAAATAGTTCTTGAATCTTTGCCCATATATTTATCAGCGTTATAAATTCACATACGTTTCTTTAAAGTGTCTAACTATGCAGATTTTCGTCTCATTAGTTAAACGAATCATTCTTTATCTAAAAAGTTCAGGCATCATCTCTGAGATCAAATTTTCTTGGTCTATTAGCATCAATTTTCGTAATTATTATTCTTTTTTTCTCAGTTCTTCAAAAAAACGATAATTTTAATATGAGTAAAGGTGAAAATATTTATGACTTAACTAAGTTCTATAGTTAAAAGGGGAAATATTTGCCCGTAATTCTCGCAAAAAATATTTTTTATGTGTTCAGGCATCTAATATATATTTTAAAGCGCTTTTTAAATTAATATTTTTTTCTATTTTATGTTAATTACTCTAAGAATAAAGTTTTAAGCTCTAAAATGTGTTCAAATCTTTATACTTTGGAATTAAATAACAATAGTTTAAAAGAATAAATCAATTCTTATATTGTAAGTGACTTTAGATGAGTGATAAATATTCAGATTTAATATGGTATCTGTATCATCAATACAGATTTCATCGAAACTCTTCAGTTCTATTGTAAAAAGCATTATTTTGTAAAGAAAAGCTATAAAAAGATTTCTGTCATATTTTAAGTTATGCCGTAACTATAACTATGTAAAGGTATGACACAAACTTGCTTCTTTTAGTTTTCTTTTTTATTACATTTAATCATTTTTATATATTATAAATGATAAAAATTTTTCTTCTGTAAAACACATATATTAAAATATAATTTAACGTTTTTATCTACTTTCAAGGTATAAAACAGTATATAGAACATTAAATACAGATTCTGATTGTAAAAACAATAAAAAAACACATTTATTTAAATTTTGTATCTGTTTCATTGGCGGTATATTACTGCGCAATCTTATTAATTTTCCCCTTCTCTTTGGTAAATATGAATATATATAGTTCTAGGTTTTCTACCTAGTGATTATTGTGTTTTTGTGTATATTTTTTTACGCTGTTCTTTTGCGCTTCATAACATCTAGTCGTGTAGATTTTCTTCTGTGGGAAAATATGATTATACAGCATATCTACCATAAATTTTATTAAAAATAAAATTTAAAGAGGAGTAAATAAAAAATAGAATAATAAAACCATTTTTGTTGTTTTTTTGTAAGTCTTGAAAATTGTTAAACAATTAAAATTCAGATAAAAACTGAATATGTTCGATCAATGCAAATTAGTTTAGTAAAACTGTTTTAGTTTCATAATATATATACTATATCATTGGTGTTGCCTTATTTCTTTACATATGGAAATTTAAGTGCTTAAATTGGCATACAATTATATAAAAAAATGGGGTTGTTTTAGATTTATATAAATTTCATAATGTCTATGCGTTTGGAAAAAAAATAGCAGACAAACGTTTAAATTTTTATAGTAAAAAATAATTACAATCTAAGATGATCAGTATGATTCTACGTAAATCAATAATAGAAAATATTTCTAGGGATGATAAAATAATCTAAATCGTCGGGAAGGGTTTTTATTTTTTCAAAAAATCTGTATTTTATCTATTTTAAGTTATTTATAGGAAATTGGTTTTTAAATGAAGTACAGAAGCTGATTCTTTTTATTAAGAAAAATTTGATTAAAATCTTTTTAAAGCGCATAAAACACTTTTTGATTATATCTTTAAATTTTATTATTGTATTTTTATAATTACACTCATAAATTTATTGGTAATTTGATTTTAGCCAACCTTTATATTTTTTATCATAAAATTTTTAATCCTTTTTTGTGAAATTTTGTCTTTATCTTTATTCATTGAAAATTATAGCAGCTATCTTAGAAGTTACTTGGATACACATGCTATTCTTCAGTCGAATGCATGAATGCAATCAAGACATTAGCTCTTTATCTATAGTTTTAATCCCTGGTTTATTATCACACAAAAATGAAAAGAATTAATGTGAATTATGAATTTTCGTAAAATTTTTTGTCGTTCTTATAATTAAAAATATAACATTTGAGCTAAAGAAAGAACAGAATCCATATAAAATTGTGGATTTTTAACTCTATCTCATCTTGAATTGCTTCAATAATTATATTTGATTACATTTTTAGCTTCTTATAGGTGTTTATTCTATTTTAAGCATGTGGTAGACGCTTAACTAGTGAGTTCATTCTAAAAAAACTTTATATTTTCTTTAAATTACATATTTTAGCTATAATTACACATTTTATAGCGTATATGTGCATCATATTACAAGTATTATCTAATTTTAATTATTTTTTTAAGAATATAGCCGATCTAAGTATTTCATGTTTAGAAATTGAAGAAATAAGAAGCTTGGAAAAAGGGTGAATATATTATATAACATATGATTTAAAATAAATCATGTCAATTCTCTTGTTATATGTTGATTAAGATTTATGATCTAGAATATTCAAACACGACTTTATTTTATGTATGATATCATATTCTAAGACGAAAAAATATAATATTCTTCTTTTATGTGATTTATTGCATCATGTTGACAAATGGTATATTGATCTTGGTGGACATAATTGTACCCTGAAAATAATATGTTAAAATACCAATTTAAAATATTCAATATCAAGGATTGCTACGATAGCCCAAGAATGTCACAATAATGGGTTTATAGAATCGGCAATATCGTTATACTAATCGATATCAATGATTGAAACGAGTTTGAAAAGTTACAAACTTGGCAATTTCATATTATAATACAGCCGTTTTTTCTTTATTAATGTTGGCTTGTTAATATTTAAAAAAAGTTAAAATATTTCTATTGAATGACTAATTTATTTTTTACTTGGGTTTGACTAAATAAACCCTTCGATTGCACCATAAAAAGACCCAATAAATGATTTTGAAATCTGATCATATTTAAAAACTTTTACTGATGTATATTTAATTTTCAAGGCACATTAATTCGAGAGTTTTTCTCAACACTTTTGTCGTTCACATACAAACGCTTTGTTGGGATCCTTAACAAATAGACCCATTTTTTGTTGTATTTTACACTACAATATCACATGTATATCGTGTGACTCGTTATTTTTGCATTCACATGTTATATGGAGTTTAGTCTCTAGTAAATAAATTTAAATTGTATGAATTATTATTAACTCGATATCACAAACTAAACTGTAGCATGAATTTAAACTATAGGATAAAAAGCCTCTGAACTTATGGGTTTTTAAAAAAGGAGAAGGATCTAAGAGGATTTAGCCAAGATTATGAATATGATTGCCAATAGGAAATCAATCGCGTTAAGCCTAAAGAGAAGACATGCAAGTACATACCAAAACCAACCCAATAATAAATGATAATTTGTAATATTAATAAATAATGCACCAAGGATTAAATATATTAATTTTAGAATTACTATTTGCAGCTGTAAGGCAAATGTGAATTAGAAATATACTGTAAAATTTTGATGATAAAATTAAAATGAATTACTCATAAATATTTGCGGTATATTTAAAAGAAATGTTATTTTATGGGTTAATTTTCTTTTTATCAATTTATCTACTTAGACGTGGCTAGCCCATTGGGAATATTGCACAACTCCTTGATGCCTATTTTGACACCTTCCCTGATCTATCTTCATGAACTGCTCTTGTTCTCTCAAATGAGTTGAGTTCAAGTGTCTTGCGTTTATAAGAAATAAGATATATTTTAGTTAAACATATTTTAGATATGAAATAAGTAAATACAATTTAACCCCCTTTTGAAAAAGAATGAGAGAATTAAAATATCATGAAAAAAAGCTTCTCAGAAAAGTAAATTTCGAAGAATATAAGCACAATAATACAACAAGAGAACAAAAAATAACATCAAAATTTTATCTAACTGATAGAAACCAATATCACATCTATAATTGCATGGTCGGAAAGATACGCCGTCTTGCAGCCGCATTATCCAAGCTAAAAGATACAGAGCCAACCAAAGTTACGCTAGGCCGTAATTTGGTAAATAGATTATATTCGATGGGCCTTATTGATTGTAAAAAACTTATTGCCTGTAGCAAGATTTCGGTATCATCGATTTGTAAAAGGAGACTTCCATATATCATGGTGAAATCTAAAATGGTAGAGCATATGCGCGCAGCAATAACTTTTATAGAACAGGGTCATGTTAGGATCGGCCACAAAAATATTACCGATCCCAATATTCTGGTTTCAAGAGGGATGGAAGATTTTGTTAAATGGATGGACGAATCTAAAATCAAGTCTAAAATTGACAAATTTAACAATGCGCATGATGATTACGATTAATATTAAATATTTGATTAAATTTATATTTATTTAAAATTAAATTAAATAACTTAAACTTAAATTACCAAATGAAGCTGTAGCATAATCACAAACAATAGGATAGGAAGACACTAGAACTAATAAGTCTTGAGAGAAGAAGATGCATCGAGTAAGATTGTAAAGACGATGAGGCATAAAAAAATATCACTCAAATCTGCTCTATAGAGCAATCACAAGTTTTGCTTGGTCAATTTCAAATAGCTAAAAATTAAAACAACCAAAAAACAAACATTAATATAATTTTTATTAATCTATTTATATTACAGCCAGAAGTTTTTATTAAACAATTTCATATAGCTTAAAATAAAAATAAACCAAAATAAACATTTATTAAATATTATATTAATCTGTTTTTAGAGCAATCACAAGTTTTGATTTTACAAATTTATAATTATTAAAATCTGTGAATTCCCAAGGTTGATGATGATTTAAATAACTAAATAATCTAAAAGACATCCATTTTTTTGTTACAGAAATAATTTATTTTTATAAAATTTGGAGAAAATTAGAATAGGAAAAAGGATCGGACAAAAAATATATATTTGGATATTATACAATGTGATTAGAGATAAAATTAGAGAAAAAATTAGAGAAAAAATTTATTTTAGATTGATTTTAATTGTGGTGATATATTAAAGGGAAAAAACAGATAGAAAAATTTTAAAGATGCCCATAAATTCTAGTTAAAGATGATTTGAATTCCAGAAGAATAAAAATTATAAAAAACGGTATTTCGATATTCACAGACAAATAAAATCAATACATATTATCTATAAAATTATTTTTCTATTTTATATGTTAAGAAATATGTATAAAAAGTCTATTAATAGAATCAGACTACAAAAAATACTATTATAGCCTGTTTTATATAAGCTTGAGCTAACTTTTTCTAATTTAATCAAATCTATCACGAATCAAAATAAGACATACCCATGATGAAAAAACCACGACTTTTTTTTAAACAATGCAAAAAATAAATATATATGTGTGATTTATAGAAAAAATACATGTGTGTGTTTTATGAAAAAAATATTCAATACTTTTAATTATACGATATATCGTCTTTATATGTAATGTTTAAAAAGAAACAAAAAAATTATAGCCGAGAAACGCATTTAATCATACTGGATTACAAATAATCTATTTTATTTCTATACTTTTTACAATAAGTATTTATTTTTGTGTTGTACATCATATGCTTGAACATTTTCACTATATTGCATCTTCTTAATTTTTTAATATCAATTTATTTCTGATACATTTTAGTCGATTTGATGTTGATCACAGTTTAACAGACATTCACTTAATATCTTAAAAAATATTATCTATGTAACGAATAAATTGTTTTCCCTATATCCACATTTTGTGAAAACCTTTATTAATAGCCGAAGTTTTTATGTTTATTTTTTACTTTAAATCATAATTGAAATTTTATCATCTATATTTTATAGTTATATATATTCATGGTTAAAGTGTATTTTGAACTATATTTATCGATGTAATTACGCATAAAAACATTCGATTCTTTGGAGACGCTCCTAGTTTCCCTACCAAATATTTACCTTGGTCAAATCATTTTACGCATTCATAATGAGCCGTAGCATAAAAAATAATACTTGGATTCATATTATGTTAAAAATATAAATATTTTTTTGGAAAAAAAAACGAAATATAGTAAATTTAACAAAGATTACTTATTATTTTGCTTTATTTCTTATTATGTATTAAAAACATTTTTAGTTTACAAGTAGGAATCAAAATTTAGTAAATTTATTGAAGATGTCTTTTTTTAATTTTCTTTTTGTAGAAAATTATCTATCGGTTGAATAAGTGTCTATCAAAAGAAATATATAATTGTGTTTGTATTATCAGTCCAAAGAAGAATGAAAATTTCCATGCTGTTCTTATATTAAACCTAACTGATTAATTGCGCTTTTAAATATATTCGAAAGAGAAAAAAAACAGATTCTACATACGATGTTATATACAAATACAACAAGCGATATTCTAAAATAAATTAAAATTTTTTTTATTTTTATTTTTAGAACTGTAATTATAATGACGAATCGGTATTTCTTGTTGCTCTGATTTATTAGTTAAAGATTATCATTATAGATGTTTCTTTTAGCATATACATTAATTCTAAAATTTTCTTTCCGCACAAAAAAATTATTGCACTCATTGTATAGAACAAAATTTGTCTGAGTTAGCACTTACTTATACACCGAAATCGATTTTTTAAGGCATAATTCGATATTATAATGATATTGTGTGATATTAACATAAAATATTAAACAACAAGTATTTCAATTTAATTCTGAAAATAATTTTAAAATTGTATTATGGTTAAATGGATTAATTCAGTTCTACAAAATAAAAGCATAAATTTCAAATTAAATGTATATTATAGATCTAAATCATATACCTTACGAATAAAATTTATTTTTGATAAACTATTTTCAATGGAAAATTACTATATAAATTCGTTTTTTTTATCCATACTATTATTATGCTGTGCTTTTTAGTTTTTTGTGGTCTATAGTATTTTTAAATCAGTTAATTTTGTCTTATTTTTGAATTCCATAAGTTTCCTGTTAAATAAATGGAATTTTTCAATAGTGGGTCTATTTTAATAAAAAAAATACAAATATAATTTGAAATAATTTTTTTACTTTATTTTTAAAACTTTCTTATTCCTCTGTATCTAAAGGCATTTATGTTAATCACAATATAAAAATTAAATTTCACATAGTTAAAAGAAATGGTTTTAATAGATTTTACTCCCATGAAGCCAAAACATAATTTATTTATAATATTGCAATAATTGAACCATCATATCCTGTATATATATTGTAACTTTACATACTTATTGCTTTTTTTTATCTAAAGATGTTCTTCGGAATCGTATTGCTATTTGTATTTCTGAATTTTTTGTAGAAACCTTTTTCTCTCTGCCATATGGATTTTATTCACCCATTGCTTGCCATAAATTTAAATATTAAATGTGATTAATGAAATTTTTAAACAGAAATCTATAGAATGTTTGCTATAAGACAATCACACAGAATCTAAAAGGAATTTATAAAATAATTGAAGATATTAATTCAAAAATAATTTACACGTAGATATTATATTCTTATATATAAATAAACATTCCATCATTATTCGAAGCGCATGAAATTTATTCTTCTTGACTCTTTAAATGATTATTCAGCCTTTTTTATTGCAAAGTTTTGTTTTCGTATTACTCTAATAGAACCTTTATCCTTTCGTATTAATTATCAAAAATATGCATTGAAAATGTAAGTCGCTTAAGATTTTAAAAATCCCAAAATCAAAATTTAGTCGGATATATATTTAAAAATATTACTAAAGGCTTCCAAAAGACTTGACCTATCCATTTTCGTGATCAAAAAATTCACAGAATGATAAAAATTATTGTTAAATAGAAACAAATTTTTTTTAATTATCTAAGTATTATATGGCGATTTATACAATTAAAATCTTTTAAAATGCAATATCATAACTTAAATACATTTTATGAAGGCTTTTAAGAATCAATGAATAAAAACTCATGCTTATAGAAATCAAATATTTCTTACTAGCTAAACAACAAATTTGAATCTGTTTTTTGCTGTAAAAAAACAATAAAACGGCAGATCCGACAATTCTAATTCAATTTTTGGTTTTGTGCAAAAGATAATATCGAATTGATATTACTAACAACCTCCATGAATGAAAAGATATTTTAAAGGGTGTTCAATCTTGAATAAAAAAATTTTCAATCGATTTTTACGCACAATTTAATTTCTGACTTGGCATAAATAGTTATACTTTGAATTAAAAAATAAAGAAGCTCTTGTCATATAGATCAATATGTCGGATAACCACAGAAATAACTTTTCGGTATTAATTATATTGTTTGGTATGTTTCGATTTGTTTTATAGCATTTTAAAATTATATTTTGATGATTTTAACCTGTTTTTTGAAAAATTGCTATAATGCAAAAAATATGAAGCTTTAGATAATGAATTTAAATATTCTTGTGAATATCAATATACGTAGAGCTTATTTTTTTTGCATTACATTACTTTCTATATCAAGATCGGCAATAAAACATTTGCACAACAATATTCGATCCACATGCATAAAAAAATTGCCACAAAATTTATGATAATGCCAAAAAAATTTTCTAGAAAAATGCTATGGTAAAATAAAAATATTCATCTTAAAAATTAGAAAAAGAAAAACTATCTTCATATAAATTTAATGAAAATCTTGCGTTTATGAATCGACTTATTTATCTTTTTCTCCATCTATATACGTGAAGAATTTAAATAATTTTATTTTATGCACATGTATTTATGTGATCATTCCAATAAAATAGCACATCTGGCAATGTAGATCGTTTTTTCAAGTTTTTTTTATATTGTGATCCAATCGACTTTAAAATACTATTTTACATATTTTTTTGTGTAAAACCTTGGTTACAAAGGATAAGTGTTGTCTAGAATCGCTATTCATTATATTATACAAATTCAAGCGAATTTAAAGATTCTTCCAAACACATCATACGTAAAGAATTTTTTTCTGTAAATTTTGATCGTTTATACGAAATGATCAGTCTGAAATTATAATAGCTTAATTTTATTATAATTCTATTGTCTTTTTTTTATATTTATATTACTTTGTCTCATATTTAAACATATCCTTTTGTAAACATACTTAGTTTTCTTTGTTCCATGAATTAAAAATTTAAGAGCGTAAGCTGTACATTTCTTTGAAAGCGTTTAATTTCTTATACTTTTCTCTATTATAATGACCCATCCAATATTATAGCATTCTTAATAAGGGAAAAACACAATACTTCCACTGATTTTAAATATAAGTTACTTTTATAAGACATGAATGCATACTACACTATCTAAACAATTTAAAACGATGTATTATAAAAGACTGTATAAAATAAATTTTATTATTTGTATACGTAAATAGAGGAAATCCCTGTTTTAGTGATGACAACATGAGTATGACGAATCATAACGTCTGAAGTGTGGCCTTCTTCTTTCGACAAATTTATTACTATACCTAAATAGAAGGAATTCGTCTCATTTGCAATTCCAACCATCGCACAATTTTTATTTTCGTTATACTTATTTAGATGGGCTTTATAATCTTCAGGATCGTAAAATCCACATATTATATTCTGTTCATAATTACTGGAACAGAAATCAACGGATTCTGATAATTCGTGGATTTCAGATTCTGTGTCTAATAATCCCATAGAATAAACTGTAAAATTTTCCGCAATTGAATATCTTATTCTGATGTTTTTTTTCTTACCACAGTGACAATTTATTCTGAATATAAGATCACCATAATAGTCTGAACATTCAGCTATCCTGTTAATCATATAGATTGGATGATCGATTCTAAAAGCGTAATTATAAATTGGCGAATACAGAGTAACAACAGCTGGCATACTGCTGTTTAGATCTAAAATATCCGTTAAAACTTGATATACAGGGATCTGAATATATTTCTTATATATATTACAAATATGAACAATTTTAGTAAATTCTAACTCGTGGATATAAAATTCAAGCCTAATTTCTTTTGATCTGAATGCATTTTCATCATCAGCTAGTGTGTTTTTGAATAATTTTTCTTTTCCATTATCTTCATTCTTTAAAGGATCTATTACATTTACTAATGGGCTTTCTGAATGTGAAATCATGGTTTTTTCTACAAATTTTGTACTGGCTTTACAAATATTGAAAATTTCAGATGACTTATATTCATTTAATATATTAGATTTCTTAATATCACAAGCCATAACTTCAGTTTCAGAGTTTTTATATGATTTCTGTTGATGATCGTTTGAGATTATCGTCTTTTCTATTATTTGTGTATTTTCATCGAAGTTTTTAAATTTTTTCGAACATGCTCCAATATTTATGATCTCTGAGTTAAAATAGTCTTTTTTATTTTCAAGGCAAATTTTAACGGAATCAGTGCATGCATAAATACTCCTTCCACTAGTTTTACTAACATTTTTTATCCCAGCTTTTTCATTCGGTAAACATACGGCATCTATTTTTGAGGTATTTTGATTTTTAGATATCCCACTTAGATCTAAAATTTTTTTATTTATCATATTATCTTTAATTTTTTCAACATTTTCGGGTATATTATTTTCTTTTATTTTGATTGACGATGTGATCTGTTTGCTAATCGAACTATTTTTTTGATTTGCCCCAATTCGTTTACACGTTTTTAATTTATTTAAGCGACTAATTCTTTTTTTTTCACGCAGTGATTTGAAATTAAGATTTTCCACCTTATTTAGAATACTGTCTTGTTCAATGCCTTTTTTTATATTTTTTTGCTCTGAATGTTTTATTGCCGATTCTTCTTCGTCAGGCTTATTCTGGCTTTCTTCTTGTAAATTTTTTTTCTCAATCAGTCCTTTCTCGTTTTTTTTGAACATATCATTTATAACATATTCATCGTTTTTTTTATTTTTATTTCTTGATTCAATACTTTCAGGTACATCATGTGCCGCTTTAGAATTCAATATTTGTATATTTTCAATGCAAAATTTATTCCCTTCAAGTATCTCAGCAAGAATATTAATTACATTATTTAAATATTCAGCATCCAATTCTTTTATTTTCGCATTAGATTCAATGACAATTTTTTTTATTCTAATATTTGCATCATTGATAGCCGCAACGTATTCTTCTTTTAATTTTAGACCCAGTTTTTTCCCCCCGAAATTATCTAAAATTTGTAGCGTATTTAAATATACGGCATCATTATTCATCTCATTGGTTCTTGTGGCATCAATAAACAGGATTTTCAATCCATTTCCATCTTTAGTGAAAATTTCGTACCGCAACTTTAATAATTCCATCCTAGATAAATATTCTGTGAATTTTTCTAAAAAATAGTTCATAAATGCATTAATATCGGGCAGAAATTGTTCGTATTTACGAATCAAACCTTTAATTCGGAAAAAATTCATTTGTTTGCTCGCTAATGTTGCATGTACATGATAGATTTACGATTTCAAAGTTTGTAGTTTGATAGTTAAGCATTCGAAATCTTCTGTTTTTTTAACTTCCATCAATATAAAATTTCCAAGCCTTGAAACAAGCAAATCATCTATAATAAAGGAGTCTTCGCTAAATTTTGTTTTCTTCTTTTGGTCTTTCTTTAAAACAACCAAATTCAAATCTTTAATTTTATCTTCACATTTTTTACATAGAATAGATCTTGAATGTTCTGAGCTCCATAAAATAATAAACATAAGTTCATAATCATCTTCTATAACATAAATCATGAAATTTGCAATGATGTCATATGTTTCTTCAATATTATTATCCTGAGATATTTTTGAAATAAGTATTCTGTTCATTTCAATATCTTTCGGTGAATGTTTTTTGTTTTTTTTAGCTTTTATATTCGAAGAATCATCTAAATTACCTATCAGATCATCAAAATACATTTGTAGTTTATTTTTAAAAATCTGTTCAAAATGATTTCTTGGATTGTGAAAAATGCACAATTTAAAAATTTCTTGAACAAATGATAGCTTAGCAAATGGATTCTTCGATAGTATTTTAATTGTTTCCGTATATATTTTTGCTCTTTCATCCGAATCAAAAGAAGGCATGGTTGATTTCAAATACTCGAGAAAACTATCGACTACGACCGTTTGTGTAAAAAAAGAATTATCAAACCATTCCTTCTTTGATACACAAGATATAAAAAATAATCGTAATAAAATCATGATTTCTAATTTGATCAATTATATTTATGTTTTTTTAGTAGGTCTTTTTGGGAATATATTGATTTTTTTGACATTTTACATTTCTGAACTTGATTTTTCGAAATTAAAAGACTTTAATTTTTACATGCCTATTTTGAACAGCTTAAATGATTTGATAATCGTGTCCAGTCTATTTTTTTATCTTTCTTTATGTTAAAATAACTTATTTTTTAGAATCGTTCATGTTCATCATAAAGAATTTAACTATGATTCTGGGAATAAAAAATATAAATAAAACTTAAAAAAGCCGTTGTTTATTTATCTAAGACTAAATTTTCCTTCTGTTTTTTATTCTCGGTTGCGCATAGTTTTATATTATTCTAAAAACTTATTTTAGTAATATTTTACGCAATTTGATTATTATGACATGCTTCTTCATTGCATATTTTTTTTAGTTATCATCAATCAAACTGTTGATTTACATCCTATTTTTCTAGCATATGCTTCACTTTGCATTCGATTCCCCAACTCCATAGAATACCACATATGTTGCCTATATGTGGTATTTTAATTATGTTTCAAATCTTTTTTAGGCAATTTAATTATATTAAAACAATATTTTAGATTTTTCGATAGAACACATTTACTAAAGAATTATTCTAGTCTGTTCATATTTAAATGCTTCTTACGGGTTAATTTGATTTTTAGCTATTACTCTTGATCAAGCGAAACTTCAGGATGTTCTTTATACAAATTATGCAGCAATCATTTTACCTCGTAATCTTCACATTCTTTTTCCAGGTTTATTGGTTCAAGTTTTTTCGTCCTATTGTTTGTGCCCATAGTTTAGTTGAAATCACCCACTTCTGTATATAATCTTCATATTTTGTAACCGTTCCATTTGCTATTATGATATATTTGTACAGTTAATTGCTATAAATAGGAAAATAGCTAAATTCATTATCTCAAGGGGGAGTTTTGTTATAGTTCCAAAATTTGTGTGACGCACATTCGAACCGAAAGCAAGAAAACCTTCTATGTTTTATATGTGACAGGTTCAAATGTGTCTCTTTATATTTTATTACCTAGTACGCTTATAATAGGACAATCTATAATATTAAAATATTTAAAAAAATTTAATTATCAAAAATAAAAGTTACAAATCAAAGAAAATAAGTTCTTAAGAAGTACACTTCTGTATATATTACAAAAAATATGCTAATAATATATATTTTGACACCATAAACTTTGAAACATTCGATTTTAGCTATATTATATTGATCAACGAGCACCTATTGTTTGCAAATAAGTTATGTTGCAAACTTTCTTTTTTTATTATAGCACAATAATATAAAAAAATGACGATTTATAACGAAATCTGGGCTTTTTCATAGTAACGCCTTTAAGTCTAATTATAGAATATAAATCCCATTTTTAAACAAACATACTTTAAAATTATAAAAAGTCAATAGAAAAATTTTTGGATTTAGTTTGGAAAATATATTGTTTTTTAAATTGATTCTTTTAACATTTATATTTGATTAGAATATAACTATTTTAAATTTTAGTATATATTCGATTTTTTTCGTGAAAAAGTACGGTGAAGAATAATATAACTGCGTACCACCAACAGCGGGTTTTAAATGGTTTAGGGACACATTTTTTAAAACCAACGATTATTGCACAAACATAATGGGTGAAACTGAAAACCAGAAGTAGCGTACTACAAAGACAAATCATAATAAACTGCGGCAGTAACCGAGAAAACAGATGGGGTGACATCGGAATATGACAAATCTCTATGAAAAAAACAAAAAGACAACTGAAGCTAGAATCAATCTTTATATAAACAGAATATTCATTGGATAAATAGGTTCAAGTTGCCCTTGCGGCAATACTTATATGCTTTTATCGTATGCCAGCTTCGGATGGGAGAAACATAAAAATATTTAACGAGAAATTCATATGTAATTTATAACAAGAACTAAAAAGAAGTGCGATGAAAAAATCAAGGGACCAAAATGGAAAGAGTTGGTTTTCGATCGATTGGATGTCGAAAACGTCAAAAACTCAAAAGAGCAAAACTAAGTGATTCATCCCATTTTGGAATTTAAGAGTATAGATGAGTCGAATTATGTAGAAGGAAATTTAATAAAATATACGAAAGCTTAAAAAAGGCAAATATCGTTAGATTTGATAGGAGATAATATTCCATACTATAAAGTTGACTCTAATATTCTCCAAACTATTGATAAGGACAATTAAATCCACCCGGAATCCCAAGAATATATCTGATGTTGCATTCTTGAATCAAAACACACAACAGACTTACAAACGCCTCACAACAAAACTGAAAAAAGACAACCAATATATTATGGAAAAATTTTAAAATTTGAGCTTTTGCAAAGAATAAGAGATAGACTAGAATTATATATTAATAAATGCAGTGAAGTAAAGAAAGAGGAAGTAAAAAAAAGAAAATTAATCGATGAAGAATCATAATCCTAGCATAGATGATCAGCTTAAAACAACGCTAAATGAGTATACTGAAAAAATCGGAATATTAAAGAAAAGGATAGAGAAGCATAAAAAATATGTGAGCTTACCAGAGAAAAAGACTACCTTGAGCTTAATAAAATACTTTATTTACAGATGGTCGACTGAAAACAAGAATATTATAATCGAAGCGCCAAATGAACAAATCAAAAAAATTTGGGTGAAAATGTGGGGAGCTGATACGGAAAATAACAACTAAGAAGATCATAACAATTAACTATGCCTATTATTACCAGTCCAAAACAGGGCTAAATAAACTCATAACAGTGATTGCATGCAATAAAAAAAAATCACAGCCGAAACTGGAAAGCTACTGATCCAAATGGAATCTTTAATTTTTTCATACAATTGATATCGAGCCTTCATGCATTCATATAAAACAGATTATGACCGAATGTTTGGAAAATATAAAGCAGGAAGAATGGTTTTACCCTGGTACTTCATATCTTATACCAAAAGAAGATATCAAAATAGGAAATGAATTCAGACCAATCAGATTTATGCCCAATTTATATAAGTTAACGACAAGAGCGGTTACAAAAATCATTCAATATGAGGAGGAGACAAAAGAAGTAATTACGGAAAATCATTTCGGAACAATAAAACTGATATAAGAAACAAAGAACAAGCTCTTATTTATATTGCGAAAGATAAATATCATGAAAACAATCTATATACAACGTGAATTGATGTAAAAAAAATATTTGACTCAAAGAAACACAATAACTTGCACGTATGTATTAAAAACGCCTTTTATAAAAAAAGATTTTAAGCAAACGGAGTATATATTATAGGTTAAATATATATTTCATTGCTAAAAGAATAAAATAAGGTTTTATCACATGAAGAACGTCTGTAACCTGTTTTATTTGTTCTTTGTATTCATCCCTTGAGAAGACATTAAAATGAACACTTTCTGGAGGTAATGGAATGAGTGATGAATACTCTTATACATAAAAATCATCTACTGTTCATTGATGACTTCAAAAGAATTACTAAAAAATCGAAACACATATACTCTAATCCGATATAGCTTGAATATACTTTATATGCAGTAAGCATTATAATAAACGAAAAAAGCAAGCCACTAACCATGAAACATAAGCAGATATAGCAATATATAATAAAGGCTCGGCATACTATGTATATCATGGAGTAATTGAGAACAGCAAATCGGAGCTAAAGAAAGAAACTATGGATATAATTGCATAACAAATACGTAATCGAATAAGAAATTCATGGAAGACTACGAATGCTATGGATTTATTTTAAGCCATTAATGAACAATCAATATCAAACATAAATTGCCATATAGACGTATATAAATTAGAACCTATAGAATACATTAAACTTGATGATAAAATAAAGGATATTTTAAAAGAATTTTCTATTCACCTCCAACCTAGTAATAAATAAATATTACTTCTAAAAAGAAATTGACTACGAAGTGGGCTATGTAATATTGAATTAAAAGCAGAGAAGATTATCTATCTGCTAATGTATTTGCTTTTATATAGTTAAAAAATTTCACCAAGGAAGCTGCAATATTAAAAGAGAAAAAAGATTACAAGACATATCTCTTCCATATTCTAGAATATCTTAAATATTAATATCATGCCAATATCACCATTTCTATGACACTGAAGAAAACGCTGCACGAAAGTCTATTGAACAAAATAAAAATAAAACCATACACCAAAATCTTTTGAAACCAAGAATAATACAATGGTTGATATTTTTGGATCATCAAAATGAATAAAAGACGGCAAAATTAAACTAAGTAAAGAAAGAAAACTCTGTTTTATTCAAGACGGAAATGCGTTTACCGGTGAGAAGATAAAAAGCCCGCATTGTCATTTAAACCGCGAAAATAATCGACCACCTTGCAACTAGATGCAAGATAATGTTAGGGTATGATTACACGCGAAGGCACAATGAAATCGTAAAATGTCTTCATTTACTCTTATCAATACATCATAATTCAAAATAACCAAAAAGATCAGAACTCACTCAGTACAAGAGATCAGCGAAACGAAAATACAGAGATAAAAGTTGTTACCATAATAAAAACAGACATATTAATCAAACAAAATAGACCAGATACTTTTCTATGCGACAAAAAAGAAAATATGATTACGTTGATTGAAATAAGTAAAACTAGTCTTGACAACTAAACTGAAGTTATGAATGAACCATGTGAAGTATCTTATCTTGGCGAATAAACTTTGTTAAATTTACAAACGTAAAACAAGAATAATACCATATTGAATGACTTAGAATAGTGTGGTTGCAAAATTACATAAATTTTATGTGCAAGAGTTAAAAAACTCAGAAAATATAGAAGCATACATGCAAGCTCTCTCACCCCGCATGACACTTGAACTTATCTCATTTGAGAATAGAAGAGCAGTGGTTAAAGAAAGATCAGGGTAAAGGTGTCAAAAGATGCATCAAGGAGTCGTGCAATATTCCCAACCCCCCAACCACGTCTAAATAGATAAAATCGATACAAAGGAAATGCACCCATAAAAAAAATCCAATAAATAATTATTGTTCCGTCAGCTATACTATGATTCAGTCTATGAAAATTATAAAAATAACAAATAATTTGCATTATTGGTTTTTTGACCTGCAAGATATAAATTTGAATTTTTTTTATCTGTAGACATTTCGCGTAAAAAATGATAAACGGATATTTATATAGAGATAAATTTTACATGCATGTAATTTACAATTATATTAGAATTATTGTTAATATATATTCCTCAATCGTATTTCAATATTCTGAATGAAAACATTTCTTTTTATCTT
Source organism: Rhyacophila brunnea (assembly GCF_057557595.1). Taxonomy (NCBI): domain Eukaryota; kingdom Metazoa; phylum Arthropoda; class Insecta; order Trichoptera; family Rhyacophilidae; genus Rhyacophila; species Rhyacophila brunnea. Next base: position 1,361,144 of record NW_028233338.1, on the reverse strand, counting down.
AATATACATGTCTTGATGAAAATTAAACCTTTATTTTATGAATTAAGGGGATAGTTTACTATAAATATGAAACAAATATTTATAATATTATATGTATTTTATGTAAATTAAAATGCCTATTTAGTCTAATATGTACAAAAAATGTAGAAAATCAGTGCTGTAAAGGGGGTTTAAGTACAAATAAGGCTTTCAATTATACAACAGATTTATAGATAATATTTTAAATGAACAAAAAACGTATAAATGCAGCAATAAAGAAAATTTAAATAGAAAAATCGAAATTAATTTTAAATTATTATAAAAATATTGCGTTGCTTTTTCTAAAAAAAATCAAGAAATATGTTCCATGTCCTTTGATGACTCGAATATACGATTTACATAATTGAAATAGCAAAAACTAATTTTATCGCCGATGAAGTAAAATAAGTACTATATAAAGCCAAACAGAACACTTAAATAAAGCACTAAGAAACGCTGAAATTACCAAACGAAAAAATGGAATATTCCAATTCATGTTGTGTACTTTCGATAAAAAATTGAAAAGATCACAGTCAGAGTTTACTATCTAATAAAATTTATTATAATATATAAATATACGTTTCAGATCCAGAAATCTATTTATAAATATAAAAACAATATAATTATGCGTGTTCCGTAATATAAATCGTTTTATAAAATAAGGAATATATAATGCTGCTATTTTTCTACATTCATATGTTATAGAAACCATAAAGTGCAATGCATCTTAAATTATAATGTATACACAGACACAACATAATCAGCTAATTATTATATAAATTTACCACCATTTAAATATCTTTTTTGTTTATAAATAAGCCCTATTCTTAGAATTTAGATTCCGAAAGTAGCATTCTTTTCGGTTTATTTTGTCATTTTCTGGTAAAATAATTAAAGACTTTATGTTTATATTCGTAAGTGTTGATTTTTTACCGCAAAAACAATACCCAAATATACCACAAGCTACTAATTATTACTTTATGCGTAAATTATGCAAGAACTTTATATTGGCTATATTTTGATCTGACAAGCTATCACAAATAATATATATACTTTATCATGCCTAAGAAGTAATAAAATTAGCAGCATTATGTAATTTTTTAAACATTAATATAAGCTTTAATAACGATTTCCATATTATAATATGATAAAGATCTCGAAACTTTTATGGATATTTAGATTAATACTTTTTTATTGGCTTAATAAAAGTCACTAATGTTCACAAACAATTTTTTTGTAATTTATTTAAAATTTCATGAAATAAAGAATTATGGAACTTATCATTACATAATTATCTTGATACATCAAAAAAATTCAATTAAGTATAGCTGATATTTTACAGAACAGAAAGTGATTTGCGCATCTAAGGTTGATGCAAGGATGATAACAAAAATATATTTCATACTGGAAATAATCTTACAAGCAAAACAGTGCGACTATAATGTTGATTTGTTAAATTAAAAAATCTAGTATACTTTAAATATCTACATGTGATAAATTTAATCTTTAAAAATATATTTTAGTGCATATTAAACATTCATCTACACAAAATGAAATTTTAAATGCTGTATTCATCAGAAAAAAATTTTTTTATAAAATTACACAGCTTTTAAATGTATGAAAAAGGATGGAATGATTTTGCTATATAAAACACAAAGAAATATATACCTTTACATCTATGTTAATAGTGAAATCACAGTAGCATACTTCAATTAGCTTGAAAAAAATAGATTCAATCATAGAATGTTATAACTAGAGTGCTTATTTACTAACATTTTAGTAATTGAAATATTTGTTTAACGCTATAAAAAAAATTATTCTATATATTTTTTTTTCAAAAAAACAAATTCGCATATAATAAATACAGCAAAATGTTTATTATTTACTTTAAGTTAGTAATGAAGCTTTAAATATTGAATTTAAAGGAAATAAACGGCCTAAAAGCAAGGAAATTATTTATATATGCGCGATACGCTAGCCTCCAATTTTCTAAAAACTGACTTGGAAAAAATTAACTGCAGTAAAATTCGCAAATTTAATACTACATTTAAAGTGAATGTAATCTTATAAGTTATTATGTAATAACTAAGAAATAAATTTTTTGTTGATTATAAATTATTAAATACCAGCGAAAATATAATTTTTAGAGATAACTGTGGATTTATGTTGTATAATACTTTTAGTAGCATACTTTATTGTTTTTTAGAATCACGCAAAAAAGGTATTTTTTTGAAGGAACAGCGAACACTGTTTATAAATTCGAATGTGTTATAATTTTTTACAAAATTTGTAAACGTATTTCTTCGCATTCGACACAAAATATTGAAAACATTATTTTTTTATCTTTGGAATCTCATTTAGCGATATAAATAGTGAAGCCGAGTTGCATAAACATCACCTTTGACATTAGTAATCTTTTTTTCTATGATAGAAACTGTTTCTAACTTCTTTAAAGCCGGTTAAACATAAAAACTGCGATATTAAGCTTTATCATGGGAAGGTTATTTTTATAATGTATAAACCAATTTTTACATAGAAAGAACCCGTGATTTCAATAAATTACAGAACTTACGATCATATATTACGACTGTTAAACATCTTACAGACAGCCACTAGATTTCAAAGATCGCAATTTATGTAATTTATTGAAAAAGAAAGTCGCTTTTTAAAATATACGTCTTTTATTAATTCTATAAGTATAACCGTAAAACTTCGATTCATCATTGAATATTTTACATAGTAGAAGATAAAACTGTTATTAAAACAGATTTATACGGCATAAACCTCTTAAACTTCGTAATTTTTATATAGTTGAGGGTTTGTAATGATAAAATCCCCGAAAACCGGAATATATAAATATCATAATTTGCTTCTTATAAAAAAAAGTAACAATAATTTGTTAGATGCTAATATTTCTTTTAGTAATAAGCAGATATTTTATAAATTATGACACTGATTTTTAGTGATTATTTTTAGCACACATATAATTGGCGTAAAAAATTCAACCAATTCAATATTGAAAATTTAATGAACCGTTATAAAATTTTTTGATATAATCCTTCCTGTTGCATACCAAGATTATAAATTTAAATGTGATGTCATTTCTTCACAACAACGATTCTTTAAAATTTTACAAAATACTTAGTTACCTTTTTATGCGCCACCGAACAAAATAACACAAAAAGAAGTTTATAATAATAACAAAAAATTCAAATGGTAAATATATATCGAAATTTGTTTAATAAAATCACATCTGTAAAATAAAATTGGTTTTAAAACTAGCTCTAGGCACTCTTCAATAAATTAAAAAGTGGCATTTTTTCATGCTGAAACAATAACTTCTGAGTATTGTAATTTTAAGGGGAAATTTTCGATTCATATTAAAATAGTGTATAAGAAAAATATGCATTTCTTACGGGCTCATACATGTATTTGATAATATAACTTATCTGTTCTTATGTAGCATTATATATATTTTAGACTTGATAAATGATCACTGGAGCATATTTAAATGCTCTATTTTCAAGAAATTTACCCAATTAAAATAGGAATAATTGGTCAACAGAATGGATATTTATTTCCTATATATGATAATTTTATTATGATTATCGATAAAGTTATATGAAAATAAATCAAATCAATGTATGTAAGCTTATGTTACCAAATCTTATTTGATGCACTATTCATTATATTTGTGGGAATCCTAAAAAGCATACAAAATAATAAATTATCAAAAAAAAATTAAATACGACATTACATCAATTTTTTTGTTTTTGGATTTGAAGCAGACACCAGACTTATCTTTTTTGAGAGAAGAAGAGCAGTTGATGAAGACGGATCAGGAATAGCGTCATAAGATTCATCAAAGAGTCGTATAATATTTAGCAGAGCTGACTATGCCTTAATAGAAAAAACTTAACCTATAACATAAAAAACTTTGAAAAAAACATATAAAAAATTCAGTAACATCTACATAGAAATAAAAAAACGCTTTCAAGTTTGTCGCTTATAAAATTTATAAGATAATATAACACATGAAAATTAACAAATAAACTTTTTATGAATTTTAAAGTATAAGAGATTTTATTGGAAGTACAATATTGAATCCTTAGTTATAAAAGCACGAATAAAATTTAAATATTCTGCAGATCATAACCTGTTAGTCGATCGACCCATTATATTATGCAATAAAATTTAGATTTTGTTCTGATTCTATGTATATAAGATGTGGCAGCTAGATAGACCCTTTATCCATTTCCTATACTATGTATACAAGCACGAACTTTTAAACACATGAAAACCATTTATATAAATTCAGAAATATATTCACATTAAAATACATACATTGATTTAAATGATACAAGACGATACCTGTTTTTTGAAGAGCAAAATAATTTTAAAAGCTAAAATATGCTATTTTCTTAGTATTTTCTTGTTTATAGCAAAAAATTCATTTCATAAAAATACAATATTATATGTGTTTTTTCTTAGACTAGTTATAATTCAGCTACATTATGACTTGAATATACACCATATAAGTTCCTAAAAATATTTTTTTGTATTTTTTTTATAAAGTCAATACTTATTTTTATCAATGTTATTATCTTAATAAGTTGGCGAATGTATTACCATATGGATAATGTTTATATTATATCTTTTGATTCCTATTAGAAAAATAACTGTCGTGTTTCATGCGATTTTTCTGAATTATAAATTACCTTGGTTAAAGAACACTTTAATTTATTGATATAATAGATAGAAAAATTTTTTCTAAAAAATTTCGAAAATTCTGAAAATAGAAAAACAAAAAACCTATAATTCTAACTAGAAATAGTCAGTTAAAAAAAAAACATGATAAATTATTTCCATTTTTCAGTCTAAACACGTGGGAAACCTGTTAAAACCCGATATAGAATTAATATATGATTTTTTATGTGTAGCCCTCGTCTCTTAGAACTAAAATTCAAAAAATAATTTTTAAATTTACTAAAATGTATTAAAAGCTATTTTTAAAGATGAAAGTGTCTCTGTTAATATGAAATGTTGGTTTCTTATACATCCGTTTTTGACAATCTTTTTCCCTTTATATGTATAAGAATGTTCTAAGAACATATGACTGGATACAGAGAGTTATAATTTCGATTTATTTTCTATTTAAGTTTTTCATTTACTTAAAACCTTAGACACAAGAGCAAGCCGAAAATAAGCAAGAAAAATTTTCTCAGATGATATTTTACATTTTTGATCAACAAAAGATACATATTCATTTTTTTTGTGGATGTTTATGCAAAAAAGAAATTAACGTCGTGGCGCCTTAACGTTATTTTTTGTTTGAGAATCGAATATTTAATTATTTTTTTTATTAGAAATGATTCATATAATATATAAGTAGAAATTATAATATTTAGCGAAAATTATCGGCATATCAGCTTCAAAATTTTGTTTAATAAGTGTAATTAAATATATAATTTTATCGTATGAAACCCAATTTCTGATAAGATACTGTGTACTTGTATACATACACACCAAATTTTATATAATTATGACCATCGTTGCATATAATTACATGTTAGAAAAAAAATGTCATCGTATAATTGAGAATTTATTTATCTTGAAAATATATAACTTAAGGGCACAATGCCAAATTTATAAATCTTTCATACGATGTGTAAATATATATTTATATGCGTTTAAACATCCGCTGTTATAAAACAGATATATTTGCATTTAATAAGCTCTTATTAACCGTTTTAATGTGAAAATTCATGATAAGATAGCAAACGATGAATTTTCGCCTTCGCTAGGATATTAAAAATTTGAATTTTCAAACTTAAGAAAAATAAAAGTTGGGCAATTTTAGTTTACGAAACCGATATAAAAAAGCACAACTTTATTTCAAATAAATATTGTGATTTTTTTACAAGTAAAAAATAATTGGTGATTCTTATATTTCTGTCTTATTTTATAATTATAAATATAATTATAATTGCAGTAGTTGAGTTTAAAAAACAAATACCGCCTCATTCATAGGACTATGAAAACAAAAATATATTTTCTAAATTGAAAGTCCACAATAATCTATCTACTGACAACTGGCATATTTTTAATAGTTGAATAAATTTTAGATTTGTAAATAACGCAAAAATTGACAGTCTACGTGTTTAATTATCGCAAAACTAAGGTATAATCTTTTATGTTTTTTTCTGACCATTCTAAAAGTAAGTTTATAATTTTAATTTATTTAAAAGTCATGAAAATTAATTAGTTAAAAATGGAAGGTAATTTTTTATATACTTTAAATTTTGAAAAAATTAACCTTGTTTTTTTTGCATCTTAAGGGATCCTGTATTAATTTCATTAAAATGTATATTTTTAAAGTTAGTTTGCATTAATCGGTAAAATAAGACAGATGTTCATGGTCAAAACCTTTTTAAAACAAATATTTATGCATGTATCACCTCACATTAGTATTTTAAACTTCGACCCCATAATCCAGTTTAACGTAAAAATAAAGATTATGAACCAAAAAATTTGCGAATTATATATAGATTAACCCCGACAAAAAACCTTATGACAATATAATTTATATTTTAAATATCATTATTATCTAAGAAACACACCTGCGTTTAGATTTTAATCACATATATTTTTGATTGGTGGTTAAGTAAAAAAAATTAATATAGAAAAATATTATGAAATAAACATTATTAACGATAAAATTTTGGTGAAAAACAATGCTTAATATTGAGAAAAACAATTTTACATCAAAAAAGGTATTTATTATATTTGTGAACTTATACCTAGACTGTCATTTAAAAACAAAAAAAAACATACTAATAGCTTTAGCAGACCTATGATTTAGTTTTTTTAGTTCATTTATATTTAAGCGGATATTTTATTCTTGATTAAATAATTTATTATATTAAAACATAACAGTGTATTTAAATTATTTAATAGGGTTATTTATATGATTTGAAAAACATCAATTTGCATGATAGTATTATTTATGTATAAAACAAAAGAAAACATTTTTTAACGTATGTTTCGTTCCTTGATGCTATACAACTATAATATATTATGTATGCATATACAAGTAATATTACACTAAAGGATTTATTTCAATATAAATCTCTGTGATAGCAGAAGATATAATACTGTGATATTCACATTTTTTGACCAACATTTTGATTTGTTTATAGTATCAAGATTTATTTCTATAATATTATGATATGACTTGCAGATTCTTCGAAAATAAATAACAGTTTTTCCAATACTCTTTTTATTATTTCTTTGGCGTGGCTAGGTTTTTTTAAATACCTATTCACATCACCGTAACTACAATCTTTATAATTATTTTCTTAACCAGGCACTGTATTTTGTCTTTATATCATCTAGTATATTTTGTTTTTTAAAGTTAAATTGTTGCAAAATTTTAATTTTGTAGGTTATAAGCTTTTTAATACCAAAATGTAGCTCTTAAAATCTTATCCAATTAAAAAATACATCAAATCATATTTTACTGACAATTACTTAATATTTATGCAAAAAAACTTTCTTTAATTTTTTTTTTCATACATAAAATTGTAGTTCACTATGACACTAAGGACAATAACAGCTAATTCGCTACTGATGAAAAAATTTACATATAATAAGAATAAGTTTTAAATAATTTTGGATCGTCTTTATGCACAATTTTTTTATTAGTATATACATTATAAAATATTTAAGTTTACCACTAATATATAAAATTCGAAATTTAAAATTGTAGAAAAATTCTTTATTAATGATTTTCTTACCGATAACTCTCTAAAAATACAAAAGTAATATTTTTTTTTCCTAAACATGACGAGGTAAAATTTTCGTTCAATTCCTTTATTCTCTTAATGACTAATTCTTCTAACGCCGAATCCTTCTCATACTTCAACTTTCTTATATATGTTCTTATTTTTTCATCATATTCTTTTTTCATTAAAAATAGAATCTTAATACTTTCCATTTCTAAAATTTTACCAATTTCGCAATTAGGATAATTTGCATCACAAATTTGTTTCTTTTTGACATGGAAATTATTATCCACAACAAAGTCGAAACTTCCATTAAATAAATCATATTTTAAGTTGGAAATATTAAGAACACTGGCATTTTCGATATTTTCTATTTCTTTCCCAAAATATATTATTTCTCCACTCATTTTACTGATGAATTTCATTTTTGCATAATGAATATAATCATTCAGATCATTTCTCAATTCTAGACGTATCTGGTTGGCATCCCCTAGAAATAATTCAATTTCTGGATGGTAGTTATGACGATATATCTGATTATAATCTTCGGCTTTGTATGACACTCCTGGAGCAAAGTATTCGAATTTTTTGTAATTACTCCGAAGACAACTTTTTATTGAAGGATTATCGCCTTTGTAATATTGATTTTTAAATAACTCAAGTTTATGAAGTTCCCCTTTATTGACCTTATCGCGGTTATCAAATGTGATATATCCCCAATTTAGTTCATTTTCATCTACATCGTCCTGACAACATTTCATTGTATCCTTATAAACATCCTTGTTAAAATTAACTTTATCATCTTCATCACAACTATCGCTGCTCAGGAGGCTTTCATTTTTATTCGATTCGATCTTTTCATACTTTTCTCGGCCTTTTTTTAGAGCATCTAATACATATACTAGTGCGTCTTGATTATTGCAATAAGAATTTCCATACGAGTTAACTGCAGGACAGAAAGGCAATGATCCCATAAAATTGTTTATACTGGTTGTAATAGAATTGGTCAATGCCATATATGCAAAACGAAATGTTGAAAAAACAAAAACTAAATTCATCTAAAGGTAGATTTTCCACACTATAAATAGCTTGATGTCAAAAAAGTATTTTCCCTAATTGTTAAAAATGGTGATAACATGTCAAAGATATTTAACAAATGTATTCAAAATACATCTTTCCAGAATTTCAAAAAAGTATTCACCTGTCAAAAATATCTTTGTTTGATCTTTAAAATAATTCAAAATTAAGGAATTTGTATTGTTTGAGTCGAAAATATAAATTTTATTTATTTATGAGTTGATTTTCTTATTATCTATTTAGACGTGGTCAGCCCATTGGGAATATTGCACAACTCCTTGATGCATCTTTTGACACCTTCCCCTAATCTATCTTAATCAACTGCTCTTCTTCTCTTAAATGAGATGAGTTCAAGTGTCTTGCGGTGTGTGTGAGCTTGCATGTATGCTTCTGCTTCGTCCGGAATTTTTAACTCCTTAACAAGTCGAAAATATTAACTAAATAGAATCTTTAAAAATATATTTTGAAATTTTCGGAATAAGATAGAAGTCAAATATGTCATATCATTTTTTTGTAATACGTCAACAAAAAATATGTTTAAAACAATTTTATTGAAATTTCTAGCCCCACAAGGACAAAAAATTCCACTAAGAAATACTTCAAATTCAGTTTCAACCTTTTCCCTTAAGATTAGAGTCTTTGTGAGTATAAGAGATCTAATACGAATTTATGTTGTTATGAAAATTATTTATAGCAGGTTATGTGGATTAATCTAACAGAAAGTATCATAATTTAAATGATTCCTCGTTTAATTCTATAATAATGCATCATCTTGTATATAATAATCACAAGATTCTAAATTTAGAAGATTGAAATGCAAAAGGCACATTTATCAACTATTTATATAAATATTTTCTAAACTGCATGATTTTTTTTTGGAAAAGTACATAATGATCAATATAATTGAGATTACCAATAAATTAACATAAATATTCCTAAAATGTATTATAAAGCTTTCAAATTCAAAGAAAGTAAAAAAACAAGATATTAACTTCAATATTAGCATATATCCCTTACTGCTTATCTAAAATAATAAAAACTTTAGATAAGCTAATGCTTTCATAGGGATTATTAATTAACTTGATTTTGTTTGTAAAATTTCTTTTACTATATTTTCATATTTACACATTTTTATGCAAATAAATGTGGTAAATTGATATTAAATCTTATAATAAAACAATCAGCTAATCCCGGATTCAAATTGTCGCATTATTAAAGAATATTAAGAGATAGACTTTTATATGCCCCAAAGCCATTATATATAAGATTTTCAGGAAATATTTATATATATTATGCATAAAATATGTTTGGAATAATAAATTTATATAGATATATAGGCAAACAAACGAGCTCCTATACACTCCAAGACACTCGAATTCATAGAATTTTATGTAAAAGCTGTTGATAAGCCTTAATATTGAAAAAGATGAATTGTCCTATTAAAAAAACTTCAAAATTAGCTAACGCGGTCACAGTAATGTAGAATTAATGAATTGAAGGATATTTATCCCTAAATAAATATTTTGTCGTTTTCCAAATTGTATTTTTGCCGTCTGTGATGATTTATATACTATATATTTATATTTTAAAATAATAATAAGAACATCTTGGCGGTTTTACTGTTATGTAGATTATAAATAATTCATTTTTACTATTTTAGTGATATTTTAAACTTAAATTGGGCCATTAGCAGGAAAATATACTGTTAGGTTATTATAGTAGCATCAATAATCAATATAGTATATCAAACTATCTTCTCGCTATAAGGTTGCTGGCCTATATCCGTAAAGACTTAATATTAGATTAAATCTCATAATTTCATTTCTGGAAAATTAAATTGACCGAATAAAATGAAGAACGTTATATAATATGCTAAAGCCGTATTTTTTTGATGTATAAGGTATAGTTTGTGCTTGTGATATTTTAACTATCACTTGCATATTTATAAATGAGTCTAATATTTAAATTACTCTATAAAACTTTGTTCATGATTTAGCTAAAACAAATATTTTTTATCAAACTGATTAATTATAATAATCTTATACATTTGAAGCTTAAATTGATAAAATAAAAATTTTATTTCTTATTGATGAGTGTATATCTCTGATATTGAGAAAACTTCATGGTTTCAACATTTTTGCCAAGTGATCGGGATTCACATCTGCTCTAGATTTCAGCACTGCTGATTTTTTAAAAAATATCATAATTGTGAAGCATGAATGGATTCTTATATACATATTTATACTTGCTCAAATGCACATAATCATATTCTATTTACGTATTTTTGGTTGTTTCCCTATATTAAAGATATATTAAAGCGCCAATAAAAAATTGAAAAATGACATAAAGGCATATTATGCTTTTTACACAGATGTTAGAGATTTAATATGCAACAAAAAATAAATTATAAGATAAATTATATACTTTTTTCCCTGTATTTCCACATGTCCAAGAAAAATTTTATTGTGTTTCATATATAAAATTATGTTAGATCACAACAGTAAATTTATTTATGCGTAAATTTCATTTTTAGCTTGTAAAACTTATTCAAACAAAACTTTCTAGTGTTCTTTAAATCGAATTTGTTGATAATCTTTTGTACTTCGCATATTTGGAATCCTGCTAATTCTACCGTTTTCTTTCCAGATATATTAGTTCAAGTGTCTTCATCAATTCTTATATTTGTGCGCCTGTTTCTCTTCAGTTGGCATTCATAACTCCTTAATTACAAACTTATGATATTTCATGACCATATCTTCGCAATATATGAATCTTTTTTCCGGTTTAATAATTATTTAAACCAGTTTTAATCTGATCATTTGGTACAAATTTTTGATTTTTATCATTCGGTTTTTGCTATAGAAAATATCTAGTAAATTTACTGCTAGTTATTTAGAAATAATATATCAAGGTGTTAAAAACATCAGAGAAAGTAGAGGCATATATCCAAGCTCATACGCATCGAAAATAATTTGAACCCTTTATATGTGAGTGAACCAGAGCAGAGTGTGATTTCAAGCGACAAATTAAGGAGGTTAGAATATTTCTAGTTGGCAAACTACGTTTTAACCGAAAGAACAGACGAGTTTAGAAAGTGAAACACATAAATAAGATTAATTTTATTTGGAATATGACACAATACATGGATAGGACATAATTAGATTATTGCCGTATTTGTTAGGGCAAAGATTTCAAAATTATTTTTTTCCTTTATTTTTGTGATCTGATTGGACTTTCACAATAAATATTATTTTAACAAACTGCCAATATGCTTCGTTTATTAGTTTTCTTATTTATCAATACGACAGATTTTAATGTTGAATTTACATTACCCCCATAATGTCACAAAAATTAATATCAGCTGATTTAAAGGCTCAAACCATCCCACAACGTCTCGAAACACTAAAGACAGAGAAATAATGTCTTCAAAGTTATCGTCAGCAAAAATCAAGCACTACTGTAAAGCCTTCCGAAAGTAAAAATGCTAAGAAAATATTGCAAGAGTAATGAATGAGATACATGAGAAAAGGTTAGTTGAAGTTATTTAAAAATTTAAATCTGCTAAAAAAATTGCCAAAGGATTTGAGACTAAAGCATTTAACACGATCTCAGAGGCTTGAACTTATACGAAACCAAAAGCGATCACAGGTCTGGGGTCAAAGAATGCGTGAAATGAAATGCAAGAAAGTTTATTATTCTTTATGCAGAGTAAAGCACGAGATTTAATTTAAATAATTAAACAATATAGATTTCGATATTTTTATTAAAATAAATTAATTTATATACGATCCGTTTCAAAATATCTTTTTAAAACGTATAATATACAACAATTTGATCGGATATTTTTTTATAAAACAACATGTTTTAAATAAGATTTATTTCGATATCTTTTACTAAAACAAATGAATTTATATACGATTTATTTCAATATCTTTTTTTAAAACAGTAAAATTTATATACAATTTATTTCGAAGCTTCTATTAAAACAGTATAATTTATATACGATTTATTTGGATTTTTTTAGTAAGCTTTTTTTAAACTAGATTTTAAAATATATGTTTTGATGATTTTTTAGTAAATACAGGAATTGAATTACAAGTAAGATTCTTTCAATTCTTTTTTAAAAGGTTTCAATAAGCAATTTATAATGATTCATTTTAGGTTTTTGCGGTGAATTTTAAATTTATTGAATTACTTAAAATGGGATTGGTTAAAAATATTTAAGGAATCCCTATACTTATTATAAAACATGTCCCAATTTTTTGTTTAGAAATGATACTATTCTAAATTTGAACCGCCAACAATACAAGTGCAAGATAAAAATTATCGCATACGTTATCATTTGAGACGGGGTGGTGAAACAGTATCATAAAAGGTGTTAGTAGAAACTCGAAGTCACAAACCAGAACGAGGCATGTGTACAAACATATAGGGATTGAGAAAACCCCTTGGATGAATATATCTCGAAAAGAAGTAAGGCGTTGAAGAGGACTTCGGAAGGGAGAAGATAGCATAAATTATAAATATGCTGTGCGCACGGGAAATCAAACAAGTTGTGCTTGAGAACAAAAACTAAAATCACAAGAATAAATTTAGCACCATAAATAAATTTTTACCTAAATTTGAATTTTTCTGTCACGAAATTATTTATGCAAGGCTCTAGTATACTTTATTACACTATTTTTTATTGTTGAGCTATGTTTCTTCTTTTTATAAATTCCATTTACTTTGATGTAGAGAGCCCATTAAAAAAGTTACAAAACTCCTTAATACATATTTTGACAACTTCTCCTGATCTACGATCGTCAAAAATTCTTCTTCTGTCAAATATTATGAGTTCAAGTGTCTTGCGAAGCGTATGAGCGTGCATGTAGGCTTCTATTTATCTGATATTTTAGCTATTTAGCATATTTTTATTGAATTTTGTAACCACCATAATACAAGTCATTGCATATAGGATTATTTTTGTTTTACGTTTGTATACTAAACCGATTTCATTCGCCAAGATGTCATACTTCCTATATTTCTCATTATCAACTTATTTTAAGTTGTAAAGCTGGTTAAGCTAGTTTCACATGTCGTAATTATACTTTATTTTGCAAGAAAATATCTGACAAATTTTGTTTGATTAGTATATCAGCTTTAATTCTGGTATCTACCCTTATTTTCAAATATTCATTTTCGGTAATCTCTTGTACTGTGTTGATTCTGATTTTTTTTTGTTATTTTGAATTTACAACGTTTTATTAAGAGGAAATGAAGATTCTTAAGATTTCATTGTACCCTCGCGTATAATCATGCCCTAACATTCTTTTGTATCTCATAGCTAGATGATCGATTGTTTTAATAGCTTCATTACATATGGAAACTTTATCCTCTTACCAAAGAATAACTAGTCTGTATCGAATAAAACAGAATTTACCTTCTTCACTTGATTTAATATTTCCGTAATTTGCCACCTTGACGATCCAATGGCATCAACTATTTATGATTCTTTGCTTCGAAAGGATTTTCTTTTATTTTCACAATAGACTTCTTGTTGCTTTAGTGCCTTGTAGTCGATGATATCGATATTATCTTTATTTTTGTGATAGTCTTTAATTGGTGAGAGAAGTGTTTCGTTATCTTATTCCACTTTTAATATTACGGCTCTATTATTGTTTATTAGTATTTTTTATTTAAGAGCTATATTTTTAGTCGCAATTTTAGTTTTCGTTCTCAGGCACAGCTTGCTTGATCCATTGTACGCACAGCGTATTTATACTTTCAGCTATCTTCTCCTCTCCAAAGTCTTCTTCAATACCCCTCCTTCTTTCGAGAATTATTAATTCAACTGTTTTTCTCAATCCCAAGGTTTGAATATGCCTCAACATGGTTCGTGACATCTAGTTCCTTCAGGTACCTTTTATGATATCGTGTAACACACCGTGGCATGTTATAACATATGGAATAATCTTTGTCTTGTATTTATACATGAATGATATTTCTGATGCTAGCAGGTCATATTTTCTCAATTTTTTGTTTTCAACTATGTTTATGTCGTCAATACTTGTCACGCCAATTTCGATCAGAGTGATACAGTTCTTCTTTTTGTCATATACAAACTTTTCGGGTCTGTCATTCGATAACTTGATGTCTGTTTTAATTCTTGTATCTACTTTGATCTCTGCGAATTCGTTTTCCACTATTTCTTGTACAGAGTGTCCGCGGATTTTTTTGGTTTTTTTGAAATTGTATTTTCTTGCCAACATTCAGTGAAGACAGCTTACAATCATGTTGTGTCTTCTTGTATAGTCATGACCAAGCATTTTTTTACATCTGCTTGCTAAGTGGTGGCGGTTTTAATTGAGCCGTTACAGTGCTGGCACCTTGATCTTTCTCCAAAAAATACGTTTCTATCCTGAATAAAGAAGAATCTCGCTTCTTCTAGTGGTCTGATATTTACATATTGTAGCCACTTTGAGGATCCTAATATTTTAAGCGTTCGATTTTTATGAACATCGAAGAGTTTTTTGTTTTAATTCAAGTGCAGAAAGATCTATGTCAACGGGGCCATATTTTGTTCTTAGGAATTCATTTATTGCATATAGGTGGGTTGTATTTACATTTTCAAATTTCAATATTGCGGCTTTTCTGGGTGATTGTCTTTTTTCTTGGTTTAGAGATTTATATAGTTGGTAGAGTATTCTTTCGGATTTATACTCAATATTTTCCAATCCACGTCCTAGTTCATTTCTTTTAAAATATAAGCTTTCTTTATTAGATGGTTGCAAGTGTATACCATTTTCTACTAGTATTCGCCTAATTTCAACGTCTAGCTTTTATAAGTCTTCTGGTTCTAGCTTTAGTAAATCCACGTAGTAGTTTAAACGTGATATTGCATATACATTTTTCGCCTTTTTTATGTTTTTACCATTTAGTTTTGTTTTGCAAATGCTTTTCACTCTTTCTAGCATTTCTTTTGAATTTTATCATCGTTTCGGGTTTAGTTCTCGATTTGGAATCTTCCAGTATCCCGAGGTATTTATATCCATCTTTTCCTTCTTTTACTGTGGCAATATCTTTGCAATTTATATTGTTAGTAGCAGATTTGGTCACGTTTATTTCCATCCGATATATAAATATGTAAAATATAATTAAAACAATGATATAAGCGGATCAGACATATAGACACCTTCCCACATCCCATTTGAGAGATGAAGATAGATCAGGATAGGTGTCAAAATATGCATGAGGGAGGTGCATAATATTCCCAATGGACCGACTTCGTCCCAATAGATGAAATTGATAAAAATAAACTTAACATATAAATTAAAATTATTATAGCGCTACGTTTACAAATCTTAATATTTATTACCTTGAAATAAGACCAATTTATGTATTTAGAATATATATTCATAGGAAATAATTCTAATATTACACTATTTTTTGGTTAAAAACTTAATATTTTTAATCCATAACGAATTTATAACACTTAGTAATAGATAATATGAATCATGTCCAATAAATAGTATTCAAAAAAACACTCAAATTTATAAATCTTGAGCACAGAAGATGCATTGAGAAAGACTGTAAACATGAAAGACTCGTAACCTGCATACAGCAAATTTGTAAAATAAAACAATATATAGATTGCGCGAAGAATCATGAGAGTCAAAATAAAAATTAGCTCTTAAGAAATATATAATTCATATGATTAAAATTAAAACGTATGTGTTTTTAAAGTATTAGGTAAGCTTAAAAAAACATTCATAAAAATTATATCTCTTCCAAGGATATCTAGATTATGTTTTCACGGGTATATATGCCACATTTAGGGATAATACATAGTTTTTATCTCAAAATTTTGTTATTGTTAATTATTTCACTACACATATTTAAAACAAAAATAGCTTAATTTGATTGTAATATCTATAACTCTAAAATTCCTGTTTATTCTTTACAGAAACATAAAAAAACGTTTTTAGCGGTTTGCGTACTGTCAGATGCATGTATTTGTTCTTTTTTTTATAATTAGACTAGCTAGATAAATCAATATTATATTATATTATTTGTGTAATAAACTATAGTGTTTTAATATAAAACTTTGAACCATAAAAAAACGCCCCTTAGTGGTACGCAGTAATATTCTTCGCCGTTCACTTTTAACAAAAAAAAGCAAATATATTATAAAATTTATAACTGTTCTATTCATATTAACCAAAATTTATAAATAATCTGTTATCAAACAATATATTTTCCAAGCTATATCCAAAACATTAAGCTCATGGGTTTTCTAAATTTATTTATATATAAGTCTATTATAGATGGTATTTTATAGTTAATAATTTAATTTGCAGATCGTACCTATTAAAAAAGCCCTGTTTTTATTATACATCGATATCAGTATAGATATATTGTAGCATAATTCTAAGAAATTTTTAAACTTGGCCTGTATACAAGCAATAGAAGCTTGTTGATCAATATAATAGATCTAAAATCAACTGTCTAAAAGTTTATGGTGTTTAAATATATATTATTTGTTAATTTTTTTTTTAATATTTAAAGAAATATTTCTTCTTAAGATAATATTTTCTTTGCTTCGTAACTTTTATTTTTGATGATTAAATTTTTTTAAATATTTTAATATTATTAATTTCCCTATTATAAGCTAATAGTATTAAAAATATTCAGAGACACACATGAATGTGGCATATATAAAGCATATAATGTTTTTTGCTTGTGGTTCGAATGTGCGTCACAAAAATTCTAGAACTTAACAAAATTTCATTTAATTAATGAATTTAGCTATTTTCCTATTTATAGCAATTACTAAACAAATGTATCATAATAGCAAATGGAGCGGTCAAAAAATATGAAGAGTCATATACAGAAGTCGGTAATGTCAACTAAACCATAGGCATGAACGCTAGGATGAAAAAACTTGAACTAATAAGCCTGGAAAGAAGAATGTGAAGATTACGAGGTAAAATTATTGCAGCCAAATTAGTTATAAAGAGCATTCTGAAGTTCTGCTTGATCAAGATTAATAGCTTAAAATCAAATTAACCCGTAAGAAACATTTAAATATGAAAAGATTGAAATAATTCTTTAGTAAATGTGTTCTATAGAAAAATCTAAAATATTGATTTAAAATAATTAAATTGCCTAAAAATGATTTGAAACATAATTAAAATACCACATAATATTGCCTATATGTGGTATTCTATGGAGTTGGGAATCGAATACAAAGCTAAGCATACGCTAGAAAAATAGGATGTAAATTAACAGTTTAATTAATAGCAAATTGAAAAAATATGCAATAAAGAAGCAAGTCATAATAAACAAATTGCGTAAAATTTTACTAAAATAAGTTTTTAGAATAATTAAAACTATGCGCAACCGAGAATAAAAAGCTGGAAGAAAATTTTGAATAAAATAAATAAACAGGACTTTTGTAAATTTTATTTCTATTTTTTATTCATAAGACCATTGTAAATTTCTTTTTGTTGAACATGAACGACAATAAAAAATAAGTTATTTTAACATAAAGAAAGATAAAAAATAGACTGGAGACGATTAGTAAATCATTTAAGCTGTTCAAAATAGGCATGTAAAAAGTAAAGTCTTTTAATTTCGAGAAATCAAGTTCAGAAATGTAAAATGTCAAAAAAATCAATAATATTCCCAAAAAGACTTACTAAAAAACATAAATATCATAGATAAAATTAGAAATCATGATTTTATTACGATTATTTTTTATATCTTGTGTATCAAAGAAGGAATGGTTTAATAATTCTTTTTTTACGCAAACGGTCGTAGTCGATAGTTTTCTCGAATATTTGAAATCAGCCATGCCTCCTTTTAATTCGGATGAAAGAGCAAAAATATATACGGAAAGAATTAAATCACTATCGAAGAATCCATTTGCTACACTATCATTTTTGCAAGAAATTTTTAAATTGTGCATTTTTAACAATCCAAGAAATCACTATGAAAAGATTTACAACAGGAAACTGCAAAAATATCACATCAAATTTAAAAATGATTTTTTAGATTCAACAAAATTGAAAGCAATAAAAAACAAAACACCTTTTTCAAAGGAAATCGGACGTAAACTTCAACCACTTTTGCAAATATCAGAGGCCAAGAATATTGAAGAAACATATAATATTGTTGCAAATTTTATGATTTATGTAGTAGAAGATGATCATGAACTTTTGTTTAATATTTTGTGGAGTTCAGAACCTCAAAGATATATTCTATGTAAAAAATGTGAAGTTAAAATGAAAGATTTGAATTTGGTTGTTGCTAAGAAAGACCAAAAACAGAAAACAAAATTTAGCGACGAAACCTTTATATTAGATGATTTGATTGTATCGAGACTTGAAAATTTCATATTGATGGAAGTTAACAAAACAAAAGATTTCGAATGTTTAAATATCAAACTACAAACTTTGAAATCATTTATTTATTATTTACATGCAATAATAGTGAGCAATACAACGAATTATTTCCGCATTAAAAGTTTGACTAAAAAAGACATACAATTACTGATATGTATACCAGAATTAATGAACTGTTTTTTTGAAAAATTCAAAGAATATTTATCTAGGCTGGAATTATTAAAGTTTCGCTACGAAATTTTCACTAAAGATGGAAATGGATTGAAAATATTGTTTATTGATTCCACCAGAACCAATGAGATGGATGATGATACTCTATATTTAAAATCCCTCCGTATTTTAGATAATTTCGGGGGAAAAAAACTGGGTCTACAATTAAAAGATGAATATGTTGCGGCTATCAATGATGCAAATATTAGAATAAAAAAAATTGTCATTGAATCTAATGCGAAAATAAAAGAATTGAACACCGAATATTTAAATAATGTGCTAAATATTCTTGCTGAGATACTGGAAGAGAATAAATCTTGCATTGAAAATATACAAATATCGAATTCTGAAGCGGCACAAGATATACCTGAGAACATTGAATCGAGAAATAAAATTGAAAATAAAAAGAAATGTACATCGAAAATTTCTTCTCATAGACAAAGAATCAAGCAAGTCACCAAAAATAAAAAAAACGATGAATATGTTTTAAATGATATATACAAAAAAACAGACAAAAAGATGATTGAGGATAAAAATTTACAGGAAAAGAGCAAGAATAAGCCTCACGAAGAAGAATCAGCAACAAAATATCCCGTGAAAAAGAAAATCCATATCGGCATTGAAAAAGAAACTATACTAACTAAGAAAGAAAATCTGAATTTAAAATCATCACGTGAACAAAAAAGAATTTGTCGCTTAAATAAATTAAAAACGTATAAACGAAAAGGATCTAACAAAAAAAATAGTACGATTAGCAAACAGATCACATCTTCAACCAAAAATAAAGAAAATAATATAGCCGAAAATGTTAAGAAAAGTGAAGATAATATGATAAATAAAAATGATACGCATAAAAGCAAGATATTAAACAATCAAAATACCCTAAAAATTGATGAAGTATGTTTACCGAATGAAGAATATATAGCAACAAATGTTAGTACAACAGGTAAAACTAGTGGAAGGAGTATAACTGCATGTATAGATTCCGTTGAAATCCACCTTGAAAATAAAAAAGACTATTTAAACTCAGAGATCATAAATATTGCAGCATGTTCAAAAAACTCGAATGACTCTAAAAACTTTGATGAAAATAAACATAAAATTGAAAAAACTAAAATGGCAAACGATCATCAACAGAAACCATTTAAAAACTCTGAAACTGAAGTTATGTCTTGTGATATTAAGAAATCTAATATACTAAATGAATATAAATCATCTGAAAATATCAATATTTGCAGGGCCAATACAAAATTTGAAGAAAAGACCATGATCCAACATTCAGAGAGCCCATCAATGAATTTGATAGATCCTCTAAAGAATGAAGACAAGGATCAAGAAAAATCATTGAAAAACATACTAGCTGATGATGAAAATACATTTAGATCAAAGGAAATTAGGCTCGAACTTTATATCCACGAGTTAGAATTCTTAAAAATTGTTCATATTTGTAATATATATGAGAAATTCATTCGGATTTATGTATATCAAGTTTTAACAGATATTTTAGATCAAAACAGCAGTATACCGACTGTTGTTGCTCACTCTTCACCATATTATAATTGCTCTTATAGAATCGACCATCCAATTTATATGATAAATAGGATAGCGGAATCTTCAGATTACTATGGTGATCTTATATTCAGAATAAATTGTCACTGTGGTAAGAAAAAAATGTTCGGAATAAGATATTCGATCGCGCAAAATTTTACAGTTTATTCTATGAGGCTATTAATTATTAAATCCAAAAAGAAAGAATTATCAGAATCCGTTGATTTCTGTTCCAATAATTATGAACAGAATATAATATGTGGATTTTATGATGGTGAAGATTATAAAGCTCATCTAAATAAGTATAACGAAAATAAAAATTGTGCGAAGGTTGGACCGGCAAATGAGACAAATTCTTTCTATTTAGGTATTGTAATAAATTTGTCGAAACAAGAAGGCCACACTTCAGACGTTATGATTCGTCATACACATGTTGTCACCACTAAAACAGGGATTTCCTCTATCTACGTATACAAGAAATAACATTTATTTATACAGTCTTTTATAATGCATTGTTTTAAATCATTTAAGTAGTGCAGTATACATTCATGTCTTATAAAAGTAACTTATATTAAAAATCAATAGATCATTGTGTTGTTTCCTTATTAATAATTCTATAATATTAATTAGCTCATTATAATAGAGAAAAGTATAAGAAAACTAAACGCTTTCAAAGAAATGTACAGCTTACGCTCGAAAATTTATAATTAATGGAACAAATAAACATAATTATGTTGAATAAAGTATATGTTTATACACGAGTCAAAGTAACATAAATATTAAAAAAAAGACTCTTGAGAGTTATAATATTTGAATTTCATAATATATTCATATAAACGATCATGATTTACTGAATTAATTCTTTTCTTTTGATTCACTTGCAAAAATCTTGACAATTTGTGGGATTTGTATAATATATATAGATCAGCGATTCTAGACAACACTTATCCTTTGTAACCAGTGTACTTAAAACAAAAAATATTTACAACTGTATTTTAAAGTCGATTTATATCACAATATAAAAAAAATATACAAATACGATCTACATTGCTAGATGTGCTATTTTTATGGTGTGATCATAAAATTACATAAATATAAAGTAAAATCACTTAAATTCTTCACGTATATGGATGGATAAAAAGATAAATAAGTCGATTCATAATTCACATTATTGTTGTTAAATTTATATGAAGATAGTTTTTCTTTTTCTAATTTTTAAGAATGAATATTTTTATTTTATTTTGCCATAGCATTTTTCTAGATAATTTTTATGGCATTATCATAAATTTTGTGGCAATTTTTTTATGCATGTGGATCGAATATTGTTGTGCAAATGTTTTATTGCCGATCTTGATAGAGAAAATTATGTAATACAGGAAAAATAAGCTCGACGTATATTGATATTCACAAGAATATTTAAGTCATTATCTAAAGCTTCATATTTTTTGCATTATAGCAATTTTTCAAAAAACAGGTTCAAATCATCAAAATAAAATTTTAAAATGGTATAAACAAATTGAAAAATACCAAACAATATAATTAAACCGAAAAGTTATATTTGTGGTTATCCGACATGTTTGTGTATAATACATAAGCTTCTTTTTTTTGAAAATTCAAAGCATTATTATTTACACTTAGTCAGCAATCAAATTTTGAGTAAAAATCAATTGGAAATTATATTATTCAAAATTAAACACCCTTTAAAATATCATTTCATTCATGGACGCTGTTAGTATCATCAATTCGATGATATATTTTACACAAAATCAAACAAAGAATTTAGAATTGTTGGATTTTCTGTTTTATGATTTTTTTACACGAAAAAAAAAATTAAAATATATTGTTTGCTAGTAAGAAATTAATGATTTCTATGAGCACAAATTAATATTCATTGATTCTTAAAATCCTTCATAAAATGTATTTAAGTTTTGATATTGCATTTTAAAAGATTTTTTTTGTATAAATTGTCATATAATACTTAGTTAATTTAAAGATTTCTATTTAATAGTAATTTTTGTCATTATATGCATTTTTTTGGGCACGAAAATGCATAGGTCAAGTCTTTTGGAAGCCTTTATATATTTTTACAGTATATATTTGACTAAATTTGGAGATTTAGGATTTTTTTTCGTTAAGTGACTTTTATTTTCATTGCATATGATTGATAACTAATGACAAGAGGATCTAAAGTTCCATCAGAGTAGAACGAATTCAAAAATTTACAATAAATAAGGCCGAATGATCATATCAAGAGCTAAGAAGAATAGATTTTATGCGCTTCTACCTATGATAGAGTGTTTATTTATATATATAAGAATATTATATTTATATGTAAAACATTGTAGAATTAATATCTTCAATTATTGTATAGATTTCTTTTAGTATTTGTGTGATTACCTTATAGCAAGCAATTTATAGATTTCTGTATAACATTTTTTTACACCTCATTTAATATTATAATTTATGGCAAGCAATGGGTAAATATAATCCATATGGCAGAGAGGAAAAAGATTTCTACAACAACCTCAGAAACACATATAGATGTCAAACTCAAGCTATGATTCTGATAAAAAAATGTTTAAGCTATACAATTTCTCTATAAAAGCATGTATTGTGATGTTTATAAACAGTTCAAAATTGCAAATATATATCGTTTTGGCAATACGGGCATAAAATTTATTGAGGCCATTAATTTTATTTTGTAGAATTTAAATTTTTTATTGTGATTTATATCTATGCTTTTGGATATCGAGAAAAGAAAATACAAAGCCTATAAAGTAAGAGTATTATTGCCTATTATATTTGTTTTTTTTATTATTATAATAGACCCTATATGAAAAATACCATTTATTTAACAGGAAACTTATGATATTCAAAAATAAGAAATAATTAACCCATTTAAAAATAATATAAACCTACAAAAAACCAACAAATACAGCATAGTAATAGTATGGATAACAAAAATAGAAAAAAAAATTTATATTACAAATTTATATCTGCATACATTATACCAAAAAAAATCTATAAGTAGCCAATGATGTTTTTAAGCGCATTTTTGGCATAAAAATAAATATTCTAAGTGTAAGGTATATGATTTAGATCTATAATATATCATTGTATTTGAAATTTATGTTTTTATTTTGTAGGGCTGAAATAATCTATTTAACCATAATACAATTTTAAAATTATTTTCAGAATCAAATTGAAATACTTGTTTTTAGAATTTTATGTTACATCTGCACAATATCAATTGAGTACCGAATTATGCTTTCAATAATCGATTTAGATGTATAAGTAAATACTAGATCGGGAAAGTTCGTTTTTTACAATTAGAGAAGCAGCTTTTTAAGCGGGATATTGATTAATCAAATTTAGTTTATTAGAAAAAGAACATCCAAAATTATAATCATGTACTAATAAAATAGGACGATAAGAAATATCTTTTTGTGACTATAATTACAGTTCTAACAATATAGATGTACATTTCTTATCATATTTCAGAATATTGCACATATGTATTTGTTTATAGTACCGCCTGTAGAATCTGTTTTTTTTTCTTTATAATAATCTCAAAAACACAGGTAATCTGTTAGGTTTAATACAAAAATAGCATAGAAATTTTTATTTGTAAAAAGTTTCAATGTTCTTTAGACTTATAATACAGGCACGATTTTTTTTTCTTTTGATAGACACTTATTCAATCCAATAGATAATTTTAAGGAAGTTTTCACCAAAAATAAAATTAAAAAAAGA
The DNA here is from genome assembly GCF_057557595.1 of Rhyacophila brunnea. Lineage (NCBI taxonomy): Eukaryota > Metazoa > Arthropoda > Insecta > Trichoptera > Rhyacophilidae > Rhyacophila > Rhyacophila brunnea. The sequence continues at coordinate 1,336,369 of NW_028233338.1, read as the reverse complement.
TTTCTTCAATAAGTTTACTTAATTATGCTTCTACCTGTAAACCATAGTGTTTTTTGAACATAATAAGAAATCAAGCAAAATAATAAGTCATCTTTATTAAATTTACATTGTTTTGTTTTTATTTTTCTTACTAAATATATGTTTTTAACATAATACAAACCCAAGTAATATTTTGATGCTACAGCACATTATGAATGCGTAAAATGATTTGACAGCGGTAAATATTAGGTAGAGAAACCAGGAGTGTCTATAAAGAATCGATAAATTTTTTTTTAGATGCATATATAAAGTAAAACTAGTTTAAAATACATTTAAACTATGAATATATAACTAAAAAATTTTAGGCGATGTAATTTCAATTATTATTTATGCGTAAAAAATAAAGATCGGCTATTAATAAAGGTTTTCCACGAAGTGTGAATATAGGTAAAAATAATTTATTCGTTGCAACGAACTTATTTTTAAAGATATTAGGCGAGTTTAGTTATCCTATTATCAACATCAAATAGACTACAATGTATCAGAAAAAAATGAAGAAGATATAATATTGTTATAATGTTAGAGAATATATCTTACTGCGCAAAAAAAATTATTAATTATAAAAGCATGCCCTAAAAATTGGTTATTTATAATTCAGGCTGATTTTATGTGTTTCACTGTAGATAACATTTATATTTATTTTTAAATATTACATTAAAGACGAGATATTGTTGTATAAAAAAATTGAATATTTTTTTAAACATTATAGGAAAAAAAGACATTGATAATCTTATATAGTTACTTATATTATTATATATAATTCACAAAATTTTTTTTTTGCAGTATTAAAAAAAAGATGGGCTCTTCAAAATTATTTTTTATTCATGGGGCATGTCTTCTTTTGATTCGTGATATTCTTAAAAAAGCAAAAGTTAGCCCAAACTTATATAAAACAAATAATAATAATAGTATTTCTAGTATTCCGATTTTATTAATAGACTTTTGTACATATATGTAACTTTAAAAAGGTAATAATTTAAGTTTCCAACTCAAAACTATTTTTTGTACATTAGAAATAGGAAAATTATGTTTATAGGTAATATTTATTGATTTTTTTGTCTGTTGATATCGTAAATACCGTTTATTATAATTTATTATATTTCTGGAATGCCAAATTCAATTTTATCGAGAATTTATGCGTATCTTTAAAAATTAAATTTCTGTTACATTTCTTTGAATATCACCACAATAAAATTAAATCACAAATAAAATTAAATTTTTCTCCTTATTTTATCTCAAATTCCACATTGTCTAATATCCAAGTATATATTTTTTGTCCGATCCTTTTTCCTATTCTAATTTTCTTCAAATTTTATAAATATAAATTATTTCTGCAACAAAAAAATGGAAACCTTTGTAATTATTTGGTTTTTTATAATTTGAATCATTGTCAATCTTGGGTATTTCAGATTTTAATCATTATAAATTTGTTCAATCAAAACTTACGATTGCTCTAAATAAGGGTTAATATACTTTAATAAATGTTTATTTGGGTTGTTTTTATTTTAAGCTATTTGAAATTGTTCAATCAAAACTTGTGATTGCTATATAGAACAGATTAATTAAATTTTATTGATGTTTGTTTTTTGGTTGTTTTAATTTTTAGCTATTTGAAATCGACCAAGCAAAACTTGTGATTGCTCTATAGAACTGATTTGATTTTACTTCTTTTTGCCTCATCTTCTTTACAATCTTACTCGATGCATCTTCTTCTCTCAAGACTTATTAGTTCTAGTGTCTTCCTAATCCTATTGTTTGTGATTATGCTACAGCTTCAGTTGGTAATTTATATCTAAGTTATTTAATTTAATTTTAATTTTAAATAAATATAATTTAATCAAATATTTAATATTCATCGTAATCATCATGCGCATTGTTAAATTTGTCAATTTTAGACTTGATTTTAGATTCGTCCATCCATTTAACAAAATCTTCCATCCCTCTTGAAACCAAAATATTGGGATCGGTAATATTCTTGTGGCCGATCCTAACATGCCCCTGTTCTATAAAAGTTATTGCTGCGCGCATATGCTCTACCATTTTAGATTTCACCATGATATATGGAAGTCTCCTTTTACAAATCGATGATACCGAAATCTTGCTACAGGAAATAAGTTTTTTACAATCAATAAGGCCCATCGAATATAATCTATTTACCAAATTACGGCCTAGCGTAACTTTGGTTGGCTCTGTATCTTTTAGCTTGGATAATGCGGCTGCAAGACGGCGTATCTTTCCGACCATGCAATTATAGATGTGATATTGGTTTCTATCAGTTAGATAAAATTTTGATGTTATTTTTTGTTCTCTTGTTGTATTATTGTGCTTATATTCTTCGAAATTTACTTTTTTGAGAAGCTTTTTTTCATGATATTTTAATTCTCTCATTCTTTTTCAAAAGGGGGTTAAATTGCATTTACTTATTTCATATCTAAAATATATTTAACTAAAATATATTTTATTTCTTATAAACGCAAGACACTTGAACTCAACTCATTTGAGAGAACAAGAGCAGTTGATGAATATAGATCAGGGAAGGTGTCAAAATATGCATCAAGAAGTTGTGCAATATTCTCAATAGGCTAGCCACGTCTAAGTAGATAAATTGATAAAAAGAAAATTAACCCATAAAATAGCCATTTCTTTTAAATATACTGCAAATATTTATAAGCAATCCATTTTAATTTTATAATCAAAATTTTACATTTTATTTGTAATTCATATTTGCCTTACAGCTGCAAATAGTAATTCCAAAATTAATATATTTACATCCTTGGTGCATTATTTATTAATATTACAAATTATCTTTTATTATTGGGTTGGTTTTGGTATTGTACTTGCATGTCTTCTCTTTAGTCTTAACGCGATTCATTTCCTATTGGAAATCATATGCATAATCTTGGCTAAATCCTCTTCGATGCTTCTCCTCTTTTCGAACCCATAAGTTCAGAGGCTTTTAATCCTATAGTTTAAATTCATGCTACAGTTTAGTTTGTGATATCGAGTTAATAATAATTCATACAATTTAAATTTATTTACTAGAGACTAAACCCAATATAACATGTGAATGCAAAAATAACGAGTCACACGATATACATGTGATATTGTAGTGTAAAATACAACAAAAAATGGGTCTATTTGTTAAGGATCCCAACAAAGCGGAAGTATGTGAACAACAAAAGTATTGAGAAAAACTCTCGAATTAATATGCCTTGAAAATAAAATATACATCAGTAAAGGTTTTTAAATATGATCCGATTACAAAATCATTTATTGTGTCTTTTTATGGTGCAATCGAAGGGTTCTTTTAGTCAAACCTAAGTAAAAAATAAATTAGTCATTCCATAGAAATATTTTTACTTATTTAAATATTATCACAGCACAAATTAATAAAGAAAAAACGGCTGTATTATAATATGAAATTGCCAAGTTTCTAACTTTTCAAACTCGTTTCAATCATTGATATCGATTAGTATAACGATATTGCCGATTCTATAAACCCATTATTGTGACATTCTTAGGCTATCGTAGCAATCCTTGATATTGAATATTTTAAATTGGTATTTTAACATATTATTTTCTGGGTACAATTATGTCCACCAAGATAATATACCATTTGTCAACATGATGCAATGAATCACATAAAAGAAGAATATTATATTTTTTCGTCTTAGAATATGATATCATACATAAAATAAAGTCGTATTTGAATATTCTAGATCATAAATCTTAATCAACATTTAACAAGAGAATTGACATGATTTATTTTAAATCATATGTTTCACAATATATTCACCCTTTTTTCAAGCTTCTTATTTATTCAATTTCCAACATGAAATGCTTAGATCGGCATAAGGCTTTAAAATTAATCAAAATTAGGTAATACATGTAATATGATGCACATTTACGCTATAAAATGTGTAATTATAGCTAAAATATGTAATTTAAATAAATAATAAAGTTTTTTTTAGAATGAACTCACCAGTAAAGCGTCTACCACATGCTTAAAATTAAATAAACACCTATAAGAAGCTAAAAATATAATCAAATATAATTGCTGAAGCAATTCAAGATGTGATAGAGATAAAAATCCACATATTTTATATGGATTCTGTTCTTTATTTAGCTCAAATGTTATATTTTTAATTATAAGAACGACAAAAAATTTTACGAAAATTCATAATTCACATTAATTCTTTTCATTTTTGTGTGATAATAAACCAGGAGCAATAATTATAGATAAAGAGCTAATTTCTTGATTGCATTCATGCATCTGACTGAAGAATAGCATGTGTATCCAAGTAACGGCTAAGATAGCTGCTATGATTTTCAATAAATAAAGATAAAGACAAAATTTCACAAAAAAGGATTAAAAATTTTATATTTAAAATATAAAGGTTGGGCTAAAATCAAATTACTAATAAATTTATGCGTGTAATTATAAAAATACAATAATAAATTCTAAAGATATAAACAAAAAGTGTTTTATGCGCTTTAAAAAGATTATAATCAAATTTATCTTAATAAAAATGGTCAGTTTCTGTACTTCATTTAAAAACCAATTTTCTATAAATAACTTAAAATAGATAAAATACAGATTTTTTGAAAAAATAAAAACCGTTCCCAACGATTTAGATTATTTTATCATCCCTAGAAATATTTTCTATTATTGATTTACTAAGAATCATACTGATCATCTTAGATTGTAATTATTTTTTACCATAAAAATTCAAAAGTTTATCTGCTATTTTTTTCCAAACGCATAGATATTATGAAATTTATATAAATCTAAAACCACCCCATTTTTTATCTAATTGTATGCCAATTTAAGCACTTAAATTTCCATATGTAAAGAAATAAGGCAACACCAATGATATAGTATAAATATTATGGAACAAAAACGGTTTTAAAAAACTAATATGCATTGATCGAACAATATTCAGTTTTTATCTAAATTGTAATTTTTTAACAATTTTCAAGACTTACAAAAAAACAACAGAAATGGTTTTATTATTCTATTTTTTATTTACTCCTCTTTAAATTTAATTTTTAATAAAATTTATGGTAGATATGCTGTATAATCATATTTTCCCACAGAAGAAAATCTACACGACTAGATGTTACGAAGCGCAAAAGAACAGCGTAAAAAAATATACGCAAAAACACAATAATCACTAGGTAGAAAACCTAGAACTATATTTATTCATATTTACCAAAGAGAAGGGGGAATAAATAAGATTACGCTGTAATATACCGCCAATGAAACAGATACAAAATTTAAATAAATGTGTTTTTTTATTTGGATTATTACAGTGTGTTTTTTTATTGTCTTTACAATCAGAATCTGTATTTAATGTTCTATATACTGTTATATACCTTGAAAGTAGATAAAAACGTTAAATTACATTTTAATATATGTGTTTTACGGAAGAAAAATTTTTGTCATTTATAATATATAAAAATGATTAAATGTAATAAAAAAGAAAACCAAAAGAAGCAAGTTTGTTTCATACCTTTACATAGTTATAGTTACGGCATACCTTTAATAATGACAGAAATCTTTTTATAGCTTCTTTTTTTTCAAATAATGCTTTTTACAACAGAACTGAAGATTTGCGATGAAATCTGTATTTATGATACAGATACCATATTAAACCTGAATATTTATCGCTCATTTAAAGCCACTTAAAATATAAGCGTTGATTTATTCTTTTCAACAATTGTTATTTGATTTTAAAATATAAAGATTTGAACTCATTTTAGAGCTTAAAACAGTATTCTTAGTGTAATTAACATATAATAGAAAAAATTATTAATTTCAAATGCGCTTTAAAATATATATTAGATGCCTGAACGCACAAAAAATATCTTATGCATGAAAATATACAAAAAGTTACCTTTTTAAAAATTAGCTTAGTTAACACATAATTATTTTCACCTTTACTCATATTAAAATTATCATTTTTTGAATGGTTTATCTGTAAATATGTGGAAAATTTTGTTTTGAAGAGTCCAAAAAAAGAATAATAATTACGAAAATTGATGCTAATAGACCAATAAAATTTGATCTCAGAGATGATGCCTGAACTTTTCAGATAAAGAATGATTCGTTTAACTAATGAGACGAAAATCTGCATAAATAGACTCTTTAAAGAAACGTATGTGAATTATAACGCTGATAAATAGATAGGCAAAGATTCAAGAACTATTTTTTGTGTAGAATTAAGAGTTTTGGCGGCTAAATTAATCCTTGCTGTCAATAAATAAAAAAATTCTCAAAATATATTTTATATGACTTTAGTATCGCTTGTCAAACTCCTTCTAGAATATTTATCTTTTTTCTATTTTTAAAACTTACATAGCCATTTTGTTACAGAAAAAATTCAAGGACTTTATACTTGCCCATTTTAGCTTCTTATAGGCAAAACTATATAGATTGTTATTTAAATAACAAGCAAAGGCAATGAACTGTATGTATTTTGATATAAATTCACTTTAAGTCCGTTATGTTGTAAAATTTAATTTATCATGGGTCGTGCTTTTTTAATATCTCATTAAATATTCTATTTAATATGTTTCAACTTTTTTGCCCATATAACTAGTTTATTATATAGTTACGATTGGATGGTACGTAAATTTTCAAAAATAAAAATGAACATATATTTGACGGTTCTAAAATAAAAAAATGATATTATGAAAACTTGCATAAAAAGCTCTAAAAGGTTGAAATATAAGATTTATTTATTTGTTGAATATGAAAATCGAATTTAATGCTAATTATTTTCAAGAAAAGATCAGAAGAAAAAAATTTGTATATTTTATGAAAAAGTTAATATCTAACGTCACTTTGTTTATTAAAACATTTGAAAATTTAGGACTGAAATACAATTCCTATTTTTAGTCATCGTGTTTTGATAAGTATGAATAACTACGATTCTTCGTTTTTATGGTATCATCATAATTGAAATTGAAATTTTGATTAATATGAAATACGTTTACAAATAACAATATGGATTATGTTTTAAGATTTTTTATTATATTTCTAACCTCGCAATGAATAAATGTTGTTGATAATATAAGATACTAAAAACTTCGACCTGCATTAAATATTACATATTTCACACTTAATACTCTGATGAAGTTTTCTTCTGCGCATATTAATTTCTATATAAATATAGTATTAAAAGGTTTTTTATAGCATGATTATGTATTAATTTTATCTTTGAATTTGCTTTTTTTCTTCTTAGAGCTTAGCCTAGGAAAAAAATAAAATTTAAAAATATTAGTTTATAAATGGTGCAAATACCGTGATTTTTATTAAACTCATAATTCAGGATTAGTTATAAAGGTTAAAATATCGAAAATAAAAATATGCAGAAATATTTATGCCATAAAAAATCCCAACATGTTTTAATATAAGGCTCATTTGTTTTTGCTGCCAGAAATGATCATAATGAAATATTGATATTTTTATATGCCTTTAGCAATCTTCGGTGATGAATGACAAATAAATATAACAAATTTCAAACATACTAGCCTCAATTCTGGCACAATTTTGTTGTTATTATACTTCGTCAAACTTTATTAACAGATAAGAGTAACAGAAATACGCATAAAGATAATTTTCAGTCTATATTTTATCAATAGTCAATTTTCTTTATCCACAATCATATAGTTTTTAACATTGTATCTGGGTTTTTTAAACAACATAAAACTAAAAGATTACAATGCGTACATACAAAATTTATAATCCCATTGATCCTTATATACATATTCTTGTTACAAAATACAAAAATGATTTATAGTTTTTATTCAAATAAACTTGTATATTTATACTAATAGAATTAAGAATTCAATAATTTATGGCACGATATATAATGCTGTTACAAGAAAAATCAATAAAAAAATAATAATATAGAATCTTCATCCCGTAAATAGAGTAAAAAACTTCATACCTTAAACTAAAAGATAATTTTAAGCTTTATCTTTCAATAAATTTATTTATAGAGACATTAGAATATTAAAATTAAAAGCGAGGTTTTAATTCTAAAAAATATTTAATAGATGTGTTTTAGAGAAAGTATATATATTTTTCAAGTTTATAAGCCCAACAAAATGATATATTAATGTATAGAGAAAATATAAACTAGGCAGTTACATCATATTAACTTTATTGTATCATAAAAAAAGTCTTCTTTCTACTACAACGAGAATACAATCTATCAATAAGCTAAAATTTTATACAGAAACCTATAAATAAAAAGATGTTATAAAAGTGTAAGTTGTAAATGCAACATTAAGGAGCTTCGAAAAAAAAGTGGTATAAGAATTACAAGGTAACTTCAGAGGTATGATTTTAGTTTTATTCAAATTTATATTAATATTTAAAAACACATAAAATTTTTTTCTTTCATAATCTTGGAAATTTGATTTATCGCGCTTATGATTACGATTTGATCGGTCTTTGCACCCTAATGACTCAAGTAGAAGAATATAGTTTATAAAAGAACATGCTAAATGCACTTTAAAAAATAAAAAATCCAATAATCATAAATAAGACAAACTATGGAGGGACAATATCTTTTCTGATCACGCCAATTAATATTTTAAGATTGTCTAAATCAAAATACAAGGACATATAGTGTAATTTTATGGATATCATAAGTATATATATATAAGTTAAATGGCAAAAGACTGAATGTTAGTGCTGTAAAAAAATTTTTAATTTTGGTAATTTGGTTCTAATTTAAAGTATTACATTTTGCATACTTTATCCTTGCATTTGTAGATAATAATAACCTATGGATAATTTTTGTTTATGATATATTAACTTTAACATATATGTTCATGCTTACTACATCTGTTAATGTTAAAACATTGTTTTTAAAGAATCAATATGAATGTATAACATAAGATATGTCTTTAAAATATTGCGTATAAAGTTTCTCGACATCCGGTAGTTTGCATCAAAAACTTAAAAATACATGCTTCTGGGTTTAGTAAATATATAAAGTGAAATGCTTTTGGATGCTTTCATAATCAAATATTTCAATAACCTTTCCTTTAAATAATATAAAAAGTGATGATTATAGGAAAAAAATTGCATATTCTCATTAATTATATCAAATACAGATTCTCTTTTTAAAAAACTAAAATTATATTTAGATATTCAAAGATAATAAAGTGTCGTTTGAACTTAACAATAAAGTCGGTTTTCAAATCATAATTTCAGCGCAATAAAATATATAAGGAGTAATATTCTTTATTGCAGACATAAATAAATTGAAATTTTTTGGCAAAATAGTAATAATACCAGGATAATAATATTTGATCACCATTAAACAAATACATATAGATCAAATAATTTGAAAAATTAAATTGGGTTTGGAAATGCATAATAAAAAAATTCTTACCTCTAAAATTATAAGGCTAAACAAAATTTTTAATAGCTTGTCATAAAAAATCCATTTTTTTAAATTAAAAAATAAAATAACCATAAAAATCTCTTATATTATTGAATTTTAGCAAGAAATAGTCAAAAAATTATATAAAAAGTACTAAACAATTAAATAAAAAAACGACTTACTGCAAAATTGACAAAATAATTTTAATTATTTAAATTTATAAATGTTTTTTTAATTTGGATAATACGGCAAAGAAAAAATAAACACAACAATCTTTTGACTCAGAGCACTACAAAAAAACAAGGAAACAATTCATGCCAGTAGTATTTGACAAAAAAAAACGTATTTGCAGATACTTAATGCCAAAACCATAAAAATAATTTTTAAAAAAACATTATTTATAGATTATAATTTTTTTAAATGCATAAATAAATTTTATATATTGAATAACAGTAGAATAGAGAAGTAAATATCTACGTATTTTCCAATTAGCCTACAAAAAAAAGTCATATAGAAATATAAACCGAATAAAAAATTGAAATTGATTTTCAACAATATTTGTTATAAAAACTTTATGAATGTGTGACTCAAGGAAAGATAACATAAGTAAGATATAAACCATATTTGATCTGTTAGAACAATATAGTATCATTAATATTAATGTTATTTTTATGGAAATTTAGGCCATATAATCACGAAAAGAATGTCAATGCTTCATTCAAAACCTATTTCAAGGTTGAGTTTTGTAATAACGAAGCATTTTACAGATAAAGAAATTGAACTCACAAAAATTTCATAAGTTTTAGACATCTCTAAGAATCTAGAAAACCACAAAAATTATGATACCAAAAAAATCAAAGCTGATTAGAAGTCACTTATAAAAGAAAAATATACTATTTAATATTTAATATCTAGATATAAAATGTCATATGGGAAATCTTTGCGAATATGTAAAATATCTAATAAGCGTTCAAACACATAATTTTTATCTGAAAGAATAAAAATAGTGCATTAGGTCGAATATAAACCCTTTTAAATCTATTTATATGCAAAGACTGCATTATGAATCAAATTTTCATAGAGAAATTTATGAAATAACCAGAAAATCATCAAACTTGATGCTTTATAGGTACATCGAAATAAATTTTGAGTATAAAAAACGCTAGAAAAAAATAAAACAACGCTTATAAATAAGTTATACTTTTTTTATAAGTATGTGTGGTAATATATGTTCTTCCATACGCTGTTTTTATACTTTTTTATATATAACGCCGATTTTATGTAGTTTTTTGTTCCTAAGAATGTAAGATAGACTAAAATGTATATAAATGTTAGAAATGTAAAGTTCTGGATCATAAAGTATAAGAAAAGCTATCGTATATGGGACTTATATTGTTTTTTTTTTGCAGCTAAAATTAAATATTAAAGTCCAGAAGATTCTAAATACGGATTGGCACTCCGATATAGAATAAGTTTACTTATTTTTTGCATTGATATAGTTAAGTTCATTTTATTATTAAGGGGCATATATCTAATTAAATATTACAGGCTAGACTTACAACAAAATAAATATAAAAATCCAGTATTTTTGCTACCATATACTTTTTACCATAATAATTGTATTCAATTGAGATAATTGATATTAAAATATTGAAAAATTATTTATAAAGTTACTTTCCTTGCGAAAAAATAACATATCAAAGAATTTATTTGTGGACAGGACTCACAATTTACTAAAAAATCAAGAAATACCGACTTTGCAAACAGTTTTTAGCTTAAGACAAGATTTTTAGCCTTTTTATAGATATTTGTGTTATGTAATATTATATTATAATAACCAAATTATTCTTTATTCTTATTTATAAAGACACTCGAGTCCACGGAACAATAAACTCACTTATCAATAACATCCGATTTGGTTCCATGCCTTGATATATGCATGAAACGGTTATTCTACTTGCTGTTATAAATTAAAATATACCATAATTGAATCATTTTAAATTTATTACCTATAGCCTTTTTAAGGATATATTATTATTTTCAAGTAAAAAAATCAAAATTTGCACTAATATTAGACTTTTATAAGTAAAAAAATGAATGCAATTTTATATATGTGTAGAATGCTATTGTTAAACTGATTTTAAGTTTACGTTCAAAAATATGCCGATTTTCTACTGCTATTGTTCAATTCAGGCTTAAGTAAAAAAATCGAAAATTCATGCATCACTAAGTATTCTAACTATCTGGTTCAAGAAAAGTGCATTTTAGAGCATATCATCAAAGAAAAATCATTGAAGTATAAACTTAGTAAAGAGCATGTTTTAAAAACAAAATTTTAAATTGAAAAATAACAGCACTTCAGGTAGCAGATATTTTATTATAGCTATAAAATACGATATATTTGGGATATATAATATATATGATATATTTTTTATAAAAAAAAATGTGGATAAAGAAAATATAAAAAAAATATTTTGCGAGTTTTCAGCCTATTAGCCATTTGATATAATTTTGTATCACGAACAATGTTTGATTAACATCTTTATATATAATTTTTTTGAGCACACTGTAGTTGTGAAATTTAGCTATAATAATATTAAATTTCGAATGTATATTTTTATATAAAAAATAATATGATAAGTCTTCAAAACGTATGGACGGTTTTCATAAAAAATTAATGCTCTTCTGTTAGTAAAATTCTTGATCAATAATGTGTTATAACAAAAAATTTAAAGATTAAGTATTTTTCGATATCATATTCGTTCTACAGATTTGAACCCGTAGTTTTAGAAATTTTATTTAATCTACTCAATATTGCTATACTGAAATTTAGATTCGCTTGAATATTAGTATTTTTTATTTATGGGCTAAATTTATAGATATGATTTTAGTTTTTGTTCTCGAGCACAGCTTCCTTGATTACCTAAGCGCACAGCGTATTTTCACTTTCGGTTATTTTCTCGCGTTCAAAATCTTCTTCAATACCTCTATATCTTTTAAGTCGTATAAATTCAAGGGGTTTTTTCAATCCCAAGGTTTGCTAAGTATTTACAATAATTCTTAAATATATGCGAATATAAAGTACATTAATAAATAGAAAAAAATGCACAATAAGAGTGAAAATGCTTATTAATTACATAAAACAATGAAGAGCACATCCAAAGAAATCATTTAGAATAAAATTTCATGAAAAAGGAAAAAAAAGCCACAAAATTTATTTTCTCGGCTTGAAAACAATATTAAATTGATGTATAAGATTAAAAATAATGAAATTATATGAATAACCGATTGTGTTTAGCATAATGATTAACAAAAAGCAGTTCATTTTGTTAGAATATTACAATTAAAATATTAAAGCGTATATTCTATTTTCATTTTTTTATGCTCAAAAAGGTTAGTAAAAATTGAGCATTTTATTTTTTATAGATCTTCTTGGATTACTTTATACCAGCAATGCTCTCTCAACAATAGTTATAGTAAAACGAAAATCATAATTGATTTTTTTTCTAAACCTAGTCCAAGTTACTATATATTTACTAAAATACAGTTCAATGTGGTATTTTTGCACTTTTAATATCAAAACAAACCTTTACAGAGTTATATCATGGAACCTACTATCTCTTTGAATATAGTAACATATATACGAAAGTAAGAAGGTTATTATACAATAAATTCATGCAATATTATTGTAATTTTTGTGCATCAATAATATAGCCCACCTTCAATCATATAAAAAATTAATTTTATCGCTAAAATTGTATATTTAACAAAATATTTTTTATTTTTTTTCGTTAGAAAAAAAATGTTTCCTCATATACTTGCTAAATATTTGTATGACTCAAAAGTGTTTTTAAAAAAAAATACTATGAATAAAATTATAATCTTACTAGATGATAGAATAACTATTGGGTTCAGCTCATATTATAATACATGTATAAATATATAAATAGCTGATTATAAGAATTTTTCAATATTAAATTTCTCAACTATTAATTCAGCTCTCTCTATTCTATCAGAAACCTTAATCTATGGATAATGATATTGTTGCCTATCTAACTTGTATATTTTTGACATTCAAGTTTTATTTTCCGCAAACACATGATAAAAAAAGCGTATAAAAAAATATTCTTCGCATTTTCTATATTTTATGAGTAGATCTAAGTTTTACTTATTCACGTGCATTTTTTAAAGTATACAAGTAATTTGCACCATTTACAATGCAAGGGCTCTATTTTATCAAACGAAAATTGCTTAGACTCTTACAAATTTGCCGTACATATCAATGTGAAATATAATTTTACAGAACAGGAAAATTAAATATACCTAATTTTTAAAATTTTATTTAAGCTTATTTCAGTTTTTTTAATATATCTAAATATTCCATACGAAATTCAATAGAATATGCTTTTGCCATGTTTATAGGTCTTATTCTGTATTTTTAAATAGTTTTTTGTTAATTGATGGGGAATATTTTTCATACTTATATCTTTTTATAAATTTGATTATAAGTCATATAGCGAACATTAATATATTAAAATTGTTATACGTAGATTTAGCAAGTGTATAGATTACATTGCAAATTTTCAATAAGCTCACCGAAAATTGTAATATTTTTGAAGGGTCTTAAATATATTAATATAGTTTGATTTGTATGGACTAGATCCATCAATAGATTGAAGATAAATAAGTGTGTAAAATGTACGAATTTATTTTAAAACTTAAAATGCGAAACAAATAGAATAAAATTATATGTTTTTTATATTTAGAAACTTAAATCGCTCTATAAAATAAATTTGCTTAATAATTCTTTAAAACTCGCATTCTTCAATATATCCAAACTTAAATTCATCTTTGACACCTTAAAATATAAAAATTTTTGTTAAATAGTAATGTTTGTGCACATTTCTTCTGTATCAATTTGTATTTTAAAATCCTTAATATACAACTTAAGGTATTTTTTAATCTTATCATCCTAAGACATGAAGTATGGTACTGTTTGTTTTTGCAAAAACGATACGGCATAGTTAAATTTCTAATTGTCATATTATTTACTCAAAATATTAATAAAAAAGTAAGATTATATTCATCTGTCATTCCTATTTCTATCAAATTTATCAATTTTTTCTTTTTATCGTAGACAAGAGATCTGGTCAATCATTCATAAAGTCATCAAGGGTTTTTGCTCAGCTATAAATTTATTTCTGTGAGTAGATTTTTAACTGTTTTTTTATAGTTAGTGCTTTCAGATATTCTTTAGATTAAAAAATTGTATCATTCGCTAGCATAAAATGTATACACCCTGCCCTTTCGAAAATGTCTACGTGTAAAATCATCATCAATAATAAAATTACACCTATTTCTAGGAAATCCATTGTTTTATATGTTGTCCGTAGTTCTAACGCTTTGACTTTTCTCTAAAGAACATTATTTTATTCAGCATGAAACATATCTTTTTTTTTCTTTAACACTCATGTTGCCAATATTAAACCAAGTTGAATATGTCTCATTATATGATGCGAATATACATTTCAATTACTAGTTATTAAACGTAGCATCTTTACAAATTTAAATGGCAAGAATGTTTACAGAAACTGCAGCATTATCACAAACAATAGGATTTAAGAAGACACTTGAAGTAACAAATCTTGAGAGAAGAAGATGCATCGAGTAAGATTGTAAAGACGATGAGATAAAAAGAAGTATAATCAAATCTGTTCTATAGAGCAATCACAGGTTTTACTTGAACAATTTCAAATACCTAAAATTTAAAAAACCAAAAAAAAAACATTAATAAAATTTTATTAATCTTTTATAGAACAGCCAGAAGCTTTAATTGACGATTTCATAATGAATAAAATAACCAAAAAAAATATTTATTAAAAATTATATCAATCTGCTTTTTAGAGCAATCACAAGTTTTGATTGATCGAATTTATTATGATTAAAATCGGAAAATTCCCAAGGTTGATAATGATAAAAATTAAAAAAAACGAATAATCGAAAAGACTTCTATTTTATATAAAAGAATAATGACTCTTTATGAAAATTAGAATAGCAAAAAGGATTGGACAAAAAAATATAGACATTTGAATATTTGACAATCTGGAATTAGAGATAAAATAGGCAAAAAATTTTATTTTATTTTAGTTTATTTCTATTGGGGCGATATATTCACGGAAATAAAACAAAAACTTAATTTTTAAAGATGCTCATAAATTTCCGTAAAAATTGAATTTGACTTTCATAAATATAATAAATTCTAATAAACGGTATTGCAAATATCCACAGATGCACAAAAAAAAACCATATTTTCACCTAAACATAATTTTCCTATTTCTAACGCACAAAAAATAAGTTTGTGGAAGAAACTTTAATTTATATCTTTTTAAAGTCTAAGATATGGACAAAAGTCTATTAATAGAATTACTATTATGTCCTGTTTTATAAAGTGTGTCTTAATTTTCGCCTTTTTAAGAATATTAAAAATCAAAAGAAGACGTACCCATGGATAAAAAATCATTTTGCAGAGCACATCTTTTGAAAAACAATGCAAAAAATAAATATATATGTGTTATTTAAAAAAAATATGTACAATCATATGGGTTATAAATATCTTTTATTACTATGACGTTATAAATATATATCTGTGTGTGTCTTATGAAAAAAAAACATTACATAATTTTGATAAAACAATATATTGTCTCTACACGTTATATTGAAAAATAAATATAAATGTTATATACCGAGAATCACATAAAATCAGCCTGTATTAAAATAACCTATTTTAGATGTTTAATTTTTTCTACTAAATATATTTTTTTGCACTGCACATCATATGCTTTTACATAAAACTCTATAATCTCTTCTTCATTTTCTTGATGTCAATTTTTTCCTGATATATTTTAGTCCATTTGATGTTGATCACATGATAACTTAAATCCGTCTAAAATCTATTAAGATTATTTCTATGCCTACAAAATAGATAAATTGCACCTATATCTACACTTTTAGCAAAACTTATATGCATAGCCGAAGTTTTTATGTAAATTTACTACTCATGATCCCTAATTGCAAATTTATCTTTTTTATTTATATATTCATAATTATAATGTATTTTTAACTAGTTTAATTTTATCTATATACGTAAACAAAAAAATTTATCGATTCTTTACAGACACCCCTAGTTATCTTACCTAATATTTACCTCTGTCAAATCATTTTATGCATTCATAATGTGCCGTAGCACAAAAATAATCTCATAGATTCTATAATATTTTTAATATATTTTTGTTCTTTAAATATTATAAAGAATTTAGCAAATTTATTAAAGTTATATTTTACGTGTCCATGCGCAAGAAAATTTTTCAAAATTATCTGCGGGTATGAATAAGTATCTCCAAAAAGAAAAATACACATATGTTTTTATAAATCCAAATAAGAATGAAACTTACCACATATAAAAATATTCATGCTATTTTTCTATTAAACCTAACAGATTACTTGTATTTTTGGATATATTATAAAGAAAAAAAACAGATTCTACAGGCGGTACTATAAACAAATACATTTGTGCAATATTTTGAAATACGATAAGAAAATGTACCACTTTATTGTTAGAACTGTAATTATAGTCACAAAAAGATATTTCTTATCGTTCTATTTTATTAGTACATGATTATAATTTTAGATGTTTTTTTCGGATTAACTTAATTTGTAAAATCAATATCCCGCCTGCAAAAATTGCTTCTCTGATTGTAAAAAAAAGAACATTTCTAAGCTAATACTTACTTATACACCTAAATCGATTATTTAAGGCATATTTCGATACACAAATGACTTTGAGGCAGTTTATACATAAAATTTTGAACAACAAGTTTTCTAATTTGATTCTGAAAATAATTTTAAAATTGTATTATTGTTAAAAGGATTTATCGGGTTCTTTAAAAAAACAAATTAAAATTTATAATAAAATATTTTAGATCTAAATCAGATCTCTCGCACTAAAAAATTTTTATTTTCATGCCATAAATGGCAAAAAAACATCCCTGGCTGGTTTTAGATTTTTTTTGGTAAACTATTTGCGGATGGAAAATTTAATTCAAATTTTTATATTATCATTTTTTTAATCCATACTATTATTATGTAGGGCTAGTTATATTTTCGTGGGTCTATGGTATTTTTAAATCGGTTATTTTTTTATTATTTTTGAATTCAATCAGTTTCCCGTATAATACATGGAATTTTAAAATAAAGAGTCTAAATTTAATTAAAAAACACAATATAATGGACAATAATATTATTACTTTATTTTTTAAAATTTTCTTATTCCTCTGTATCTAAAGGCATGTATGTTAATCACAATATAAAAATTAAATTTTACATAGTTAAAAGTAATGGCATTAATAGATTTTACTCCCATGATGCAAAAACATTATTTATTTATAATATTGCAATAATTGAACCATCATATTCTGTATTCATATTGTAACTTTTCATACTTTAAACCCTTTTTATCTAAAGAGGTTCTTCGTAATCGCATTGCTATTTGTATTTCTCATCTTGTTTTAGAAACCTTTTTCCTCTCTGCCATATGGATATATTTACCCATTGCTTCCCATAAATTTAAATATTAAATGTGGTATGTGAAATTTTTTTACAGAAATCTATAAAATGCTTGCTATAAGGCAATCACACAAAAACTAAAAGGAATTTATAAAATAATTGAAGATATTAATTCAACAATGTTTTACATATAAATATTATATTCTTACATATAAAATAAACATTCCCATATTGATCGAGCGAAAAAAATTTATTCTTCTTGGCTCTTGACATGATCATCTGCCTTTTTTATTGGAAATTTTTGCATTCGTTCTACTCTAATGGAACTTTAGATCTCTTTGTCATTAATTATCATAAATATGCAATAAAAATGTAGGTCACTTAACGAATTAAAATCCTAAATCTCCAAATTTAGTCGAATATATATTTAAAAATATTACTAAAGGCTTCCAAAAGACTTGATCTATGCATTTTCGTGCCCAAAAAATGCATATAATGAAAAAATTACTAATAAAATGAAATTTTTAAATTATCTAAGTATTATATGACAATTAATACAAAAAAAATCTTTTAAAATGCAATACTAAAACTTAAATACATTTTATGAAGGATTTTAAGAATCAATGAATATCAACTTGTGCTCATAGAAATCAATAATTTCTTACTAGCTAAACAATAAATTAAAATCTTTTTTTTTCTTGTAAATAAATCATAAAACAGAAAATCCAACAATTCTTATTTTTTTGCTTGATTTTGTGTAAAATATAGAATTGAATTGATGATACTAACAACGTCAATGAATGAAAAGATAATTTAAAGGGTGTTTAAACTTGAATAAAAAAATTTCCAATTGATTTTTACTCAAAATTTGATTCCTGACTAAGTGTAATAGTTATGCTTTGAATTTTCAAAAAAAAGAAGCATATGTATTATACACAAACATGTCGGATAACCACAAAAATAACTTTTCGGTTTAATTATATTGTTTGGTATTTTTCAATTTGTTTATACCATTTTAAAATTTTATTTTGATGATTTTAACCTGTTTTTTAAAAAATAGCTATAATACAAAAAATATGAAGCTTTAGATAATGACTTAAATATTTTCGAATATCAATATACGTCGAGCTTATTTTTCCTGTATTACATAATTTTCTCTATCAAGATCGGCAATAAAACATTTGCACAACAATATTCGATCCACATGCATAAAAAAATTGCCACAAAATTTATGATAATGCTATAAAAATTATCTAGAAAAATGCTATGGTAAAATAAAATAAAAATATTCATTCTTAAAAATTAGAAAAAGAAAAACTATCTTAATATAAATTTAACAACAATAATGTGAATTATGAATCGACTTATTTATCTTTTTCTCCATCCATATAGTAAAGAATTTAAGTGATTTTACTTTATATTTATGTAATTTTATGATCACACCATAAAAATAGCACATCTAGCAATGTAGATCGTATTTGTATATTTTTTTTATATTGTGATCCAAATCGACTCTAAAATACAGTTGTACATATTTTTTGTTTTAAGTACACAGGTTACAAAGGATAAGTGTTGTCTAGAATCGCTGATCCATATATATTATACAAATCCCACAAATTTTCAAGATTTTTGCAAGGGAATCATAAGAAAAAGATTTATTCTGTAAATTTTGATCGTTTATATGAATATAGTTTGAAATTCAAATATTATAACTCTCAAGAGTCTTTTTTTTAATATTTCTGTTACTTTGACTCGTGTATAAACATATACTTTATTCAACATATTTCTGTTTATTTGTTCCATTAATTATAAATTTTTGAGCGTAAGCTGTACATTTCTTTGAAAGCGTTTTTTTATCTTATACTTTTATCTATTATAATGAGCTATCCAATAATTATAGCATTCTTAAATGGGAAACAACACAATGATTTACTGATTTTAAATATAAGTTACTTTTTAAGACATGAATGTATACTACACTATCTAAACAATTTAAAACAATGCATTATAAAAGACTGTATAAATAAATTTTATTTCTTGTATACGTAGATAGAGGAAATCCCTGTTTTAGTGGTGACAACATGTGTATGACGAATCATAACTTCTGAAGTGTGGCCTTCTTCTTTCGACAAATTTATTACTATACCTAAATAGAAAGAATTTGTCTCATTTGCCGGTCCAACCATTGCACAATTTTTATTTTCGTTATACTTATTTAGATGGGCATGATAATCTTCAGGATCGTAAAATCCACATATTATATTCTGTTCATAATTACTGGAACAGAAATCGACGGATTTTTCTAATTCGTTGATTTCAGATTTTGTGTTTAATAATCTCATAGAATAAAATGCAAAATTTTGTGCGATTGAATATCTTATTCCGAACATTTTTTTCTTACCACAGTGACAATTTATTCGGAATATAAGATCACCATAGTAATCTGAAGATTCCGCTATCCTATTTATCATATAAATTGGATGGTCGATTCTATAAGAGCAATTATAATATGGCGAGGTAGCAACAACAGTCGGTATACTGCTGTTGGGGTCTAAAATATCTATTAAAAGTTCATATACATGGATCTGAATGAATTTCATATGTATATTGCAAATAAGATCAATGTTTATAAATTTTAATGCGTGGATATGAAATTCTAGAGTAATTTCCTTTGATCTAAATCTATTTTCATTATCAATTTTCATGTTTAGCAATGATTTTTCTCGACCCTTGTCTTCATTCTTCAAAGGATCTATCTCATCCATTAATATGCTCTCTGAATGTTGGATCATGGTCTTTTCTTCAAATTTTGTATTGGCCCTGCAAATATTGATATTTTCAGATGATTTATATTCATTTGGTATATTGGATTTCTTAATATCACAAGCCATAACTTCAGTTTCAGAGTTTTTAAATGGTTTCTGTGGATGATCGTTTGTTATTTTTGTTTTTTCAATTGAATGTGCATTCTCATCGAAGTTTTCAAAGTCATTCGAGTTTTTTGAACATGCTGCAATATTTATGATCTCTGAGTTTAAATAGTCTTTTTTATTTTCAAGGTGGATTTTAACGGAATCTATACATGCAGTTATACTCCTTCCACTAGTTTTACCTGTTGTACTAACATTTGTTGCTATATATTCTTCATTCGGTAAACATACTTCATCAATTTTTAGGGTATTTTGATTGTTTAATATCTTGATTTTATGCGTATTATTTTTATTTATCATATTATCTTCACCTTTTTTAACATTTTCGGCTATATTATTTTCTTTTATTTTAGTTGACGATGCAATCTGTTTGCTAATCGTACTATTTTTTTGATTCGACCCTTTTTGTTTACACGTTTTTAATAAATTTAAGCGACAAATTCTTTTTTGTTCACGTGGTGATTTTAAATTCAGATTTTCTTTCTTAGTTAGTATAATTTCTTGTTCAATGCCTTCATGGATTTGCTTTTGCACTGGATGTTTTGTTGCTGATTCTTCTTCGTGAGGCTTATTCTTGCTCTTTTCCTGTAAGTTTTTATTCTCAATCATCTTTTTGTCTGTTTTTTTGCACATATCATTTATAACACATCCATCCTTTTTTTTATTTTTATCAGCTTGCTTAATGCTTTGACTATATGAAGAAATTTTTGATTTACGTTTCTTTTTTTTTGAAATTTTATTTCTTGATTCAATATTTTCAGGTATATCTTCATGTTCAGCTTTGGAATTCGATATTTGTATATTTTCAATGCAAGATTTATTCCCTTCCTGTATCACAAAAAGAATATTTATTACAATATTTAAATATTCGACATCCAATTCTTTTATTTTCTGATTAGATTCAATGACAATTTTTTTTAATCTAATATTCACCTCATTGATAGTTGCAACATACTTTTCTTTTAAGTTTTGACCCCAATTTCGTTTCTCAAGATTATCTAAAATTTGTAGCGTATTGCAATATACGGCATCATCATCCATCTCATTGGTTCTGGTGGCATCAATAAAAAAAACCTTTAATCCATTTCCATCTTTCGTGAAAATTTCATAGCGCAACTTTAATAATTCCATACCAGATAAATATTCTTTGAATTTTTCTAAAAAATAGTTCATTAATTTTCGTATACCCGGCAAAAATTGTTCGTTTTTTTGAAGCAAGCCTTTATTGTGGGAATAATTTATTGGGTTGCTCGTTAATGTTGTGTGTAAATAATAAATAAATATTTTTAAAGTTTGCAGTTTGATATTTAAACATTCGAAATCTTTTGTTTTGTTAACCTCTATCCAAATAAAATTTTCAAGTCTCGATACATTCAAATCATCTATAATAAAGGTTTCTTCGCTAAATTTTGTTTTCTGTTTTTGGTCTTTCTTAGCAACAACTAAATTCAAATCTTTCATTTTAACTTCACATTTTTTACATAGAATAAATCTTGAAGGCTCTGAGCTCCATAAAATATTAAACATAAGTTTATAATCATATTCTATAACATAAATCATGAAATATGCAATAATATTATATATTTCTTCTATTTCATCGTTTTCTAATATTATTGGAATAAGCATTCTTTTCCGTTCAATTTCTTTCTTTGAATATTTTTGGTTTTTTATTGCTTTCAATTTTGTTGAATCTATAAAATCATTTTTCAGTTTCATGTGATATTTTTGCAGTTTCCTGTTGTAAATCTTTTCATAGTGATTTCTTGGATTGTGAAAAATGCACAATTTGAAAATTTCTTGCAAAAATGATAGTGTAGCAAATGGATTCTTCGATAATGATTTAATTCTTTCCGTATATATTTTTGCTTTTTCATCCGAATCAAAAGAAGGCATGGTTGATTTCAAATACTCGAGAAAACTATCGACCACGATCGTTTGTGTAAAAAATGAATTATTAAACCATTCCTTCTTTGATGCACAAGATATAAAAAATAAACGTAATAAAATCATGATTTCTAATTTTATCTGTGATATTTATATTTTTTTAGTAGGTCTTTTTGGGAATATATTGATTTTTTTGACATTTTACATTTCTGAACTTGATTTTTCGAAATTAAAAGACTTTAAGTTTTACATTCCTATTTTGAACAGCTTAAACAATTTGATAATCGTGTCCAGTCTATTTTTTTATATTTCTTTATGTTGAAATAACATATTTATAGGATCGTTCATGCTCATCATAAAAAATAGAAATAAAACTTAGAAAAGTCCTGTTTATTTATTTAAGTCAAAAATTTCCTCCAGCTTTTTATTCTCGGTTGCGCATAGTTTTATATTATTCTAAAAACTTATTTTAGTAATATTTTACGCATTTTGTTTATTATTACATGCTTCTTTATTCCATATTTTTTCAATTTGCTATTAATTAAACTGTTAATTTACATCCTATTTTTCTAGCGTTTTCTTCGCTTTGTATTCGATTACCAACTCCATAGAATACCACATATAGGCAATATATGTGGTATTTTAATTATGTTTCAAAATATTTTTAGGCAATTTAATTCTATGAAATCAATATTTTAGATTTTTCTATAGAACACATTTACTAAAGAATTATTTCAGTCTTTTCATATTTAAATGTTTCTTACGGGTTAATTTGATTTTTAGCTATAATCTTGATCAAGCGAAACTTCAGGATGCTCTTTATAACAAATTTGGCTGCAATCATTTTTCCTCGTAATCTTCACATTCTTCTTTCCAGGCTTATTAGTTCAAGTTTTTTCATCCTATTGTTCGTGCCTATGGTTTAGTTGACATTACCGACTTCTGTATATCACTCTTCATATTTTGTTACCGCTCCATTTGCTATTATGATATATTTGTTCAGTAATTGCTTTAAATAGGAAAATAGCTAAATTCATTAATTCAAGGGAGAATTTTGTTAAGTTTTAGAATTTATGTGACGCACATTCGAACCAGAAACAAAAAACATTATATGCTTTATATATGAAAAGTTCTTATGTGTCTTGATAAAATTTTATAATTAGTAAGCTTATAATAGAGCAATTTAAAATATTTAAATATTTAAAAAAATTTTATTATCAACAATAAAAATACGAAACAAAAAATCATATTCTTGAGAAGAAATACTTCTTTATATATTTAAAAAAAAAAATAAAAAATATATATTTTGACACCATAAACTTTTAGAAAGTCGATTTTAGATCTATTGTATTAATCAAAGAGTTTCTATTGTTTGTATACAGGCCAAGTTTAAAACCTTTTTCTGAAATATAACACAATATATCTGTACTAATATCGATATATAATAAAAACAGGGTTTTTTAGTAGGCATAATCATTACATTAAATTATTAACTATAAGATACCATCTATAATAGACTTATATATAAATAAATTAGAAAAAACCCATAAGCTAAGAGCTTAATTTTTTGGATTTATCTTATAAAATATATTGTTTGATAACAGATTATTTATATATTTTGGTTAATACAAATAGAACAGTTTCAAATTTTAGTATTTATTTGCTTTTTTTCGTTAAAAGTAAACGGCGAAGAATATTACTGAGTACCACTAGGAGCGTTTTTGGAATAGTTCAAAGTTTTATTATATAACACTATAGTTTATTGCGCAAACAATATAATTTTGATTTACCTAACTAGTCTAATTATAAAAAAAAAGAACAAATACTTGCATTTGACAAAAACTAACAACTAAAATTGTTTTTTAAAGTTTCTAAAAGAATAAACAGGGATTCAGAAATATACATATAACAATTAAATTTAGCTATGTTTGGTTTAAATATGTGTATTAAAATATTTAACTATAACAAAATTTTGAGATAGAAACTATGTATTATCCCCAAATGTGGCATATATACCCGTGAAAATATAATCTAGATATCCTATGATGAGATATAATTTCTATGAATGTTATTTTAAGCTTACCTTATACTTTAAAAACACATACGTTTTAATTTTATCTATATGAATTATTTATTTCTTATGAGCTAATTTTTATTTTAACTTTAGTGTTTCTTCGCGCAAAACTTTATATTGTTTTATTTACCAAATTTGCTGTATGCAGGTTTCGAGCCTATCATGTTTACAGTCTTTCTCAATGCATCTTCTGTGCTCAATATTTATAAATTTGAGTGTTTTTTTGAATACTATTTATTGGATACGATTCATATTATCTATTACTAAGTTTTATAAATTCGTTTATGGGCGGGCAGTGAACAATAAAAGATAAACCATAAAGCATTGACAAGCCATGAGAAATAGGAGGTTGCTTGTGTAAGCCGTTAAACTGTGCCTCCAGAATGAAAAAGATCTCACACCGTTCAGCAAGGATATAGGTAAGTGTAGAGTGTGGTTGTAGCTTGTAACTCTTAGCGATGAAAAGTAGACAAAATCTCATTCCCTCCTCATAATGACTGCCGCGTATGAGAAAGGGCCCAATCCACGGTGATTACGGGTGACAATGAGTGCCGGGGGAGTTCCACAGAGAGATGCATCAGTTAAGCAATAGTTAATATTAGTATAAAGCGAACTTTCTAAAAAGTAATAGAAGTAAACATAAATAAATAAAGTAAATTCGATTAGAATTCGTTTATAATTAAAAATATTAAGTTATGAAGCAAAACATAGTGCACTATTAGAATTACTTCACATCAATATATCTTTTAAATGTATACATTGGTTTTATTTCAAGATATCAAATTATAGGATTTGTTAACGTAGCGCTTAAATTATTTTAATTTATGAGTTAAGTTTCTTTTTATCAATTCCATCTATTGGGACGAAGTTGGTCCATTGTGAATATTGTACAACTCCTTGATGCATCTTTTGACACCTTCCCCTGATCTATCTTGATCAACTGCTCTTCTTCTCTCAAATGAGATGAGTTCAAGTGCATTTCTATCTGTACCGCTTATATCATTGTTTTAATTATATTTTACATATTTATAGACTTGATTCCAATACTAGATTAATTTAAAAATAAAATTATGAAAAGATGACAAGGATTAACGAATTTAGTTTTCCAAACAAATAACATAGAAATCATCTCGAAAAAGTTCATTTACATTATTATCATCTTGAATCTTTTAAAGGAATTTATCGACAAATTATTAAATGTTTAAGAGATACGAAAGTCTCCTTTTGTGATTTTTATTAACAAACTATTGAACTTGGTTTGAAATGCAGGTCGTCTAAAGGGGGAATTAAAAATCATTTTATGATCTAATGTGTGATTTCAGACTCTTGTAAATCAATCAGTAGATATTGAAATAAGTCAACCATTAATATTGCATACAAAATTGATTTATGATAAAAGATCACTATGAAACACAATATTATATATTTTACGTATATCAAAGAACGCTTTAAAAACCATGATAAAATTATATGTTTAATAGTAAATTTTTTATAAATTGGTATTGAAGTTCCCCCACATTTCCAAGTTAAATGTTGTGAGTTGCTTTTTACTGTGCCTTAATTAGTATAAATCTTTTGAAGCTGGAAATGTTTTTATTCGTCATTGCATATAATTTAAAATAATTTATACAGATATTTTTGTGACGATTCATATTCAATCAGTCTATTATAATGTTCAGTTTGAAAAGATAGAACAGCTTATTATATGTTTAATTTCAGAATTATAATGCAATAATTATAAAATTCGCATATAATACTGATTGTGATAAAAAAACACAAGTTGGTTTATAATTCAACCCAGCTTTTTTCAAATTATGCTTTTTTTAAAGTTGAAAAATAGTAAATCCTTGTGAACACTAAGATAATAATTGTTTGGCTATGTTAACTTTGTGTTGCAAATAAATATATCATTGGTATCTAAAATATATCTACTTTTTTGCGCTTATTTTTTAGTTGTCTAATAATAAATATATTTGTATTTTTTTATGATGAACAGTTGTAAAATGCGAAAGAAATCGTGCGAAAACTAGTTTATTTTTGCAATACAATCTGTTTTTCAGCGTCAAAATGTAAAAAAAATAAGATTTTGCTTAATTTAAGTATTTAGAGCAATTCTGAGTTGAAGGATAAAAATAATATATTGTAGAGGAAAATTTTTATCTTTATAAATATTAAAAGAATCAATATAATACTTTTAACAAAAAATTTCACAGATTTATATTAATATTACGGTTTAATTCTTATTATACAATAAAAAAATTATAATCAATTAATACGCGATAGTTTGATAAAATAATTCTTTCCATCATGGTGTCAATATTATATATATTGCTCAAATATTTTTTTATTTTCTCTATATAGCAGTTGTGGTTTGTTCGATTTCTTACAGGTCTATGTAATTTTTAACGTAGTTTATACTTTTTAGAAGTGTAGTATAAAATTATTTACTAATTTCATTGATATCAATTGGTTTTAGAAGAAATATTTGGCTGTATATAGCTCATGTTTTTGAATATAAGCTTTAAAGGCCATTTTTTTTTCGAATGATATGTATTTTAAGAGCTATGTATAGTACAAAGTTCCATTTTTGAGAAAATTTTAATGTATAAAAAGGTGATTAAATGACAAAAAATAAGCCGAGTTTATAATTACTAGAGAATGATATGTGTTGATAATGACGTTCAATAATTTTAAATATTCAATCGGAAATATTTTCGTAAATGCATCCACAATATTAACTATATTTAGAAAAGGATTACCACTAAACATATAGTTATACTATAAACGCCTTTGTGGTATTCATATTCTCAAAATAAAACACTCGATAAAATCTATAAATTTTATATACAAATTTTTTGAGAAACTATTTTATTTAACAGCAATAAATTTTTTTATTTCAATTTTAAAGATAAACTATTTATTTAGAACAATCTATTGCGAGATTTACAAAAGAAACGAAATTCAAAAGTTAATATTTTAAAAGGTAAATACGCATATTATATCATTTTATAGGATGATTCGTTAAATACCCAACAAGTTTCTCATTTTTTTATGTTAATACAAAACCAAGCTAGTAAGACAGACGAGCACCAATCCTTTGCTGTAATCATAAATTTTTAAATATAATATATTAATATGTGATAATTAAATCAAAAATATAGGCACTCAAACGATATTTTATAAATATGTTTTTTCTTTCGGCTTTAAATTTATTTTATCTGAATATATCTATATGATTATGAATTTTGATGCAAGCGGCATATTTAGGGAATCGATGTAACAAGCACGGGAAAATGAAAAGTTTAATTAACATCTAAAATTAAATAGAATTAATTTTATAATTTATGTAAAATCTTACTAGGCCTTAATAAGACATGAATTTAGTTTATAGATTCCTGGATACGAATACACTATGATCGTGGATTATATTATCTTACTAGGTCTTAAATAAACATGAATTTACTTTAACATCCTAGGATAAGAATACACTTGATTGTAGATTTAAGTTTTTGTAATTAGAGCTATTATTGCTGATAATATATTGATTTGAAAAATTAAACGATTGTTGTAGAAAAAAGAAAGGAAGAATTGAATGGCTAATGAAAGACCAAAAAAATTACATTTTTTCAATTAGATTTTGGATTTAAATATATTCGATTTCCTTTTTGAAGTACCCAATCACAAAGATAAAAAGGTCACGATAAAAATATAAGTGAGATATTTGACAGGTGGAGATAAGAATTTGTACAAATCCGAGTTTTATTATATTAAAATAGTAAAATACCAATAGATTGCAACATCACTGTCAATGTATTAGCGAGTTTTCTATGAAACGAGTCTGTAAGATCGAAGAATGAAGAAATAAAATAATTGTAATTTTGAAGTTTCTTAAATTATAATTATTTCGACAGTTTTAAGCTTAAAAAATATTTCAAATTCTTTTAGGAATACAATCAGATAAAATCTCTATTATAAGGAGACATTACACTGATTTTTCCTTTATTAAATTCTAATCAATCAATTTGCTTAAAGTAACCAACGTTTTGAGTACCAAGAAAATTTCCCCGAATACATTCATATCATTTGATTAGAGTGCATTATATATATAAAAAGAAGTAGAAAATAATATGGTCCATAATGTTCGTTTAACAAACGAAAAAGTATCAACGACAAATTCGAGTTTTAGTGAAGAAATAAGTAGGAATGATCACTTAAAAGATGTAGGTGATAAATTTTGTACTAATGAAGATTGGAATCTTCTCGATGGGAATACTTATGAAAATGTTAATGGAAATTTGTATAGTAATGAGAATTTCTCTGAATATGGGGATATAATTTTTAAGTCTTATGATGGAGATGCTATTGAAGATAAAATATCTGAGCATTGTGATACAAGCATACAGGCTGATGTGTTAGAATATAATGAAAATGGATCAAATGTAAATATTTATAATAATCTTGACCAGTGTGCTGGAGCAGTCGTAGATTATCGTTCTGATTGTTATAACCAGCCATCTCCACAATATTATAACTTTGAAGATGTAAATGATGCTGATTATTTTAATCATCAGAATTTTAGTCAGTATGAAAATTATAAAATGGATTGTAACAATATTCCTTCCAAATATAACTATCAAGGGGTGATGAATATAACTAACGGTGAAACTACAAATCAAAAAGCGTCAACAACTATCCAAATGCCAATATACAACCAACATCAGAATGAAGCACGAGATATCGATATTTCGCCAATCTCTTCTTCCTACCAAAGTAAGTATTCTGGTGATGAAAAGAAGAAAAGAGAATTTAATGGAGAAGAGAGTGGAAAACGTAGAGGAAGATCATCTTTTAGTCCTAATAATAGTCATGAAAATACTTTTCAGAACACAGATGGAACTTTTCCTCGGCATTTGAACAAGCTTTCTCCGTATCTTGACATGCGTGGCAATGATCGATTTTACGATAAAAATACCAAATTAGAAAATTCTATTGGCAAAAGTAGAAATTTTCGATCAAATTTGAAATTGAGCAATTTTAAATCTGAATATGACATTAATATAGAAAATGGGCCGAGTTATCAGACAAACAATGAATTGAGAGATTTTAAATCCGAAACAGATTCAAATGTAACTTTAGATCAGAATTATCATTCAAAGTTAAACAATTATGGATGTGAATCTGATTTAAATATAAGAAGTGATCAGAATTATAATTCACAATTGAAATATTATGATGCTGGAGAAGCTGAGTTGAAAAATATGCATAATTATAACGGAAATCTTAAATTGAGTAATTACACACATGAAACGGATCACCATAATATTGAGCAGAATTATAATGTCAATTCAAAACCCAATGACTATTGCAATGAATATGATATGAATGCCATTTACTGCCCATACGAATACGATTTAAATAACACTTCTCGTGAAGACCAATTTCGAAAAAAAAGAACAATAAGCCTTTCACCATTTGAATCACCGCATTGTTTTTCAAAAAATCGAGATTTCAAAAAGACTGATAGCGATCCAAGGTATTTTTCTAATTCACAACACGAAGATTATAATTCAAATAATGGAAATTTATTGGTTAATGGATTTAAAAATGGTGATATTCTTAATAATCGTCGAAATCGTGAAAATAAATATGAAAATTACAGTTGGAATAACGAACAACTATTCGAAAACAGAATAAATAAAAATTGCAACAATTTAAGAGGCGATATTAAACAAAAACAATGTAAACTGCGCCTGTTTGTTGACCAAGATCGATTAATGGAACAACCCGATTCGGAATTAAGCCTGCTAAAAAAATACGATCAAGAGAAAAAAATGATTATAAATAGAGGTCTTTTGCATAATTTTGTTTTTGATGGATCAGAAGATAATTATCAGAACAAATATTTTTACTCAAACGATAAAGATTTCGTTTCGGAATTACAAGCCAATAATTTATCTTTCAGTAACAATCCAGAATATGAAAGTAATTTCAAAAACAATAAAGAAGACTACATTTTTGATTGCGTGCCATGTACCAAAAAATTTAAAAGATTATCAACACTGAAAATTCATATATTCAGTCATTTGAAAGGTGCCTTTATATATGCCTGTCCTAAAGCTTCATGTAACGTTGGATTTAAATCCCAAGCAATTGCGCTAAAACATATCGAACATTATCATGGAGACGAAAAACAAAGATTATCTGAAATTCTGACAAGAAGCAAGTATGTTTCTGTTTTCAGGTCCTTTACAACTTTAATCGACTACTACAAAATCTATTGTCCAGGCATCGAAAACCCATTTCTTGGAAATTTCTGTTTTGGATGCTTTACTTATCCACGCTCAGTTCCAGATCATCCATGCACTAAAATGTTCTACTCTCTTACTAGTTGTCCAAGTTGTAAAAGTGATCTTGATTCCGATAAATTGGAAGAACATGTCTTTTCTAAATGTTGTGACAGAGCAATTCCTTACCTTAAAGACTCAGATGTAAAAATGCTCGACTTTTTTAAGGAATGATGGATTGAAATATCAATAAAAATTGATTATATTTAAATAAAATTAATTATTGTCTGTAAACATTTATGTAATATAAAATGCTCAATTATTAAAATTTTAGTAACTAGTTAAATAATAAAATAAGTAATATCCGTAAACTCCAATGAAACGTACAATGAACAATACTAAAATCTTACCAACCAGTTAATCAATAAATTAAGTATTTTATTAAACCTTTATGAACGATAAAATGAACAACTATTAAAATCTTAGTAACCGGTTAATTTATAAAAAACATGGGCTGATATCCGCTTATAATAACGTATTTTTGTACATCTTTTATTTCCTGGACCCTTCTTAATTTTGTGAACATTCGAATAAGTAAACTTTTACATGATAAATTTTTAAACTAGACTTAATGAAGGGCTCGTTCAACGCCTTTGCCATTTTTTTTGGCTATTTTAGGCTTTAAACATTTCATAATACGCTAAGTGGCTTAGCGAAGGTGTAGAAAGACAGATAATGTCTTTAACAGTGTATCATTAAACAAAAAAAAACAATCCAATCAAAGGAACTTTTGATAAATTCATTAAATATTGTGGTCGCTTTCTATTTTTCCAAATAAATAGCATAATAAAGGTATCTCAAAGCACCATTCATCCTTCTGTAACATATCTTAGAAATATATTATTAAAAAAATATTACGGCTCGGCTAAAAAGAACGTCTGCGAAGAAAGCATCGATTAAATTGACGAATCTAAATTCAGGAAACGCAAAATTCATAGAAATAAGCGAATGAATCGGTTTTGTGTATTCATTATAATAAAATTCCTAATTTCGGGCGTTCATTAGTATATTGTAAAAAGGTACTTCTAAATCACCGAAAAATTTATTGAACGTTATATTATGCCTGTTAGAGTGGTTTTTTTCAGATACAGGCAATGTTTTGGAATATTTGAATTTTGCCACACACATGCTGCAATAAACTGCAGTACACACCTTAATGATCCAGGTCCTGGGAAATATACGAAAATGATAATGGTAAATTTTCCGGGTTAAAAGCTGATGTTCCATAGAGATATTGAATAGGTAATGATGAAACTTTTTATGGTTTCTAACAAAACGTTATAAGAAATTATAAGGTCGAAACTTTTAAGTTTTAAATTAAAAAATAAAGTTGAACGTAATATTAACACGCTTTTTGAATAAATTTTTTTGTGAACTTTAGTCTATACGGAGCCTTTTTTTAAAAATTTGCGTTTTTACAAAACAAATCTATATAGAGCTTATGAACCAAAATAATTGGGCAAGAATAATATAAGTCATACGAAAGATGCGTCATTAAAAATGAACCTGCTCCGATTCATGAACTAGTTGAAAAATTAGTTTATGAAATTATTGAGATTATTTTCAAAAGGAGGTAATTAGAAAGGTTATTGGAATTCTCTGAATTTAAAATCCAAGATATTTTGAAGTAAAATAAAATATATATGGAAATATTGGTATATAGTTATTCATTGAAAATAAGCTAAAAATCAAATAAACGAGCGTATATAAGCAGAACGTTTTTAAAAGGTTTATTACCGCAATTATTCCTATGAAAAATCTACATATCTTTGAATTAAAGTAATTTAATATTTAAATATCAGTAAATATATAATTCATTTAGAATATGGTTTTAAATAGTTAAATGTGTGTATATGGAAGAATTTAAAATTATAATCGAATTTACTTTTTTATTTATGTTTTACTTCTATTACTTTCAGGAGCTTCGCTTTATATTAATAGAAACTATTGCTTAACTGCAGTGTCTCTTTGTGGGGCTCCTCAGCACCTTTGTCACCCGTAATCACCGTGGATTGGGCTCTTTCTCATAGTCGACAGTCATTATGTGGAGGGAATGTGATTCTGTCTACTGTTCATCCTTGAGGTATACAAGCTACAACCATACTCTAGACTTACCTTTATCTTTGCTGAACGGTGTGGGATCTTTACCCATACTGAAGGCACATTTCAACGGCTTGCACAGCAACCTCCTATTAATTATGACTTTATGGTTTATCTTTTAATGTTCACTGGCCGCCCCCTTGGGTATTTTATTTTAGAGTAAATTCGATTGGAAATTGGTGGGGTAGGTGGAAGTGGAACCCGCGACCCCTCACAGGGGTCTGACTTGTAAACCACACAACCATACCACCCTTATATGAAAGAATAAAGGAGATTTAAAAATAAGGGTTGATTCAGTAAAGGTCAATTATAATTCTCAAACAAAATAATTTTAAGCATTGAAGAAGATTATAATTTTATTAAAAAATTTAAAAATCCACACTTCTTTTTTAATAGAATTAAACCATAATTTATTAAAGTTTTACAATTTTGTTTTTTATTCATGGGCTAATTTGATTTAAGATTTTTGTAGTTGTTTAAGCAAAACTTTAGATTGCTCTATAGAATAGATTTGGCACATACTTCTTTCCACTCCATAATCTTAAAAATAATCCTTGATGCATCTAATCTTTCAAGATTTATTCGTTCAAGTTCATTCCTCAATCCTAATTCTGGTGCGTATGCCTGTGCTTCAGTTGGCATTCCTAATTTCTCATTATACGAATTATTGTATTTTGTAGCCGTACCATCCGGAGTTATGATGTTTGAGGGAGTTTGTGTACATAATTTGTGGATAAAAAAGTTCATTTGCTAATAGGACAATGTTTCTTGGGTTCTCATTTGCAACATTAGCAAGGCTATCTATACGAATGAAAATCCGGTATTCTTTCAAATGAAATTTCTAACCTAAAGATTGTAAATTTATCAAAAAAAAATCTGATTGTGAATTCGACTTTTTAGTTTAGTAAAATTTTGATATTTAATGTTTATTGATTAAGGTTTTTTTCGAATATCTTATCTACATTAACATAAATAGGTAAATTAAAATACATTTAAATTATATGCATTTATAAAATGATAAAAAAATGGTCATTTTTCTGAATTTAACTTGTTTTCTGGAAAAATTCCACTTCATTTATGTAATGTCATAGGATGGTATATAAATAAAATATACTAGTCGCTAATTAGGGGGTTACGGATGCGAACCCAATCAAATGCATATTTACAAACAATAGGAGATAGAAAAATACTTGAAGTAAAAAGTATTTAAGGAGGAACTACATAGATGATTAATCTAATTTGTTTTAATATAAAGAAGTATTAACCAAATCTGCACTAGGGAGAAATCTAAAGTTTACTCGAATAATTCATAAATGATCTAAAAACAAATCTAACATTAGAATTTTTTTTTAAAGAAAATTAAGTGAGAAATGTCAACTGAAGCATACACACAAGAATCAAGAATTAGGATTACACTTGAGCTAATAAGTCTTGAGGGAAGAATATTGTAAAGACGGCGAAGTGTAATGAAGTAATAGATAAGCATGCTCTAAATAGCAATCTGGAATTCCAAATGAACAACTATAAATAGTTGAAAATCAATTAACTCATAAATTAAAATTAAATAACGCAATTGTGTTAGTTAAAATAATATGGTGCTATCTTTCTTTTAAATATATATAAGATTTTATAGAAAATATAAAACTTGAAAAATGTATAATAGAAATTTAAACTGGGCCATTTCTTAAATATTTTCTTTAGGCATTTTAAATAAGAATAAATTTCACCAAATTTATTTTAGTGCTAAATTATTCGTTATAACTTTAGTTTTTGCCTTCCAGTACAACTTGCTTGATCTCTCGTGCGCAAAATGTTTTAATACTCTCGGCTATTTTCTCCACTCTTAAGTTTTCTTAATACCTCTTCTCCGTCCAAGACTTATTAATTCAAGGGTTTTCCCACAACCAAGGTTTTTTATATGCCCCAATCTGCTTACTCACTTCGAGTTCTTTCGGATAACTTTTATGATATTGTGTTACCACACCGTCCCAAGCTATAATATATGGAATAATAATTTTACCAAAAATTATACGATGGATGTTTCTTTGATTTTAAATTTAGTTCTAATAATTAATTAGATTCTTCCTTACTGATATAAGAAATATTCAAATGATCGTTACTTTAAACATTAATAATAATAAATAACAGGGCATAATATTAAAGGCGGAATAAGATAACAAAGCACATCTCTCACTAATTAAAGAATATCGCAAAAATAAAGAGAATATCGATATCATCGACTACGAGACACTAAAAGCAACAAGAAAGTTTATTGTGTAAAAGAAAAGCCATCATACCAAAAACCTTTCGAAGCAAAGAATTATAAATGTTTGATTTGTTTGATCGTCAAGGTGGCTAAATACAGAAACATGAATCCAAATGAAGAGGGTAAATTCTGTTTTATTTGATACAGAAAAGTTGTTCTTCTGTGAGAGGAAAAGGTGTCCATATTGTAACGAAGCCATTAAAGCAATCGATCATCTAGCATTAAGATGCAAAAGAATGTTAGGGCATGCTTATGCGCGAGGGTACAATGAAATCTTAAGAATCTTCATTTCCTCTTATCAAGACGCTGTAACTTCACGAAAACCAAAAAAAAATCAGAATCAACACAGTATAAGACATTACCGAAATGAACATTCAAAAATAAGGTAGACAATAGAATCATAACAAAATATACTAATCAAACACAGTACACCAGTTATTTTCTTACACAATATAAAAGAAAATATTATTACGTTATATACAATAGACATAACTCGCTTTGACAACTTAACTTAAGTTGAGAATGAGGAATTTAGGAAGTATGACATTTTGGCGAATGAACTTCGTTTCATACACAAACGTAAAACAAAAACAATACTATATGTGCCGACTTGTGAGGGGGTTGTTACAAAATTGATTAAAATATACTAAGGAGTTGAAATATCAGATGAAGTGGAAGCCTAGATGCACGCTCATACGCTTCGCATGACACTTGAACTCATAATATTTTACAGATGAAGAGTATTTGAGGAAGATAGATCGGTGAAGATGCCAAAATATGCATTAATGAAATGTGAAATATTCCCAACGGGCTGTCTACATCTCTGTAGATGGAATTTATAAAATTAAAAACATAGTTTATAGCTAAAAAAAGGTACATATAATAATAATAAAGCTTGGTATAAATAATTTCGTAGTCGAGAAATTTAAATTTAGAATATAATTTATTTATAGGGCCAAATTTATGGTTATGATTTTAGTTTTCGTTCTCCGAGCAAAAGTTGTTTTATTTCCTCTTTGCACATCATATGTATAATTTATGCTATTTCCCCCTTCCGAAGTCCTCTATAATGCCTCTCCTCGTTTTGAGATTTATTAATCCAAGGGGTTTTCTCAATTCCTATCTTTGTACATATGCCTCGTTCTAGTTTTTGACTTCAGGTTTCTACTGGCACCTTTTTTGATACCGTGTCACCACCCCGTCTCAAGTTATAACATATGGGATGATTTTTATCTTGCACTTGTATATTAATGGCATTTGAAATATAGAATTCTATCATTTATATACAAAGATTGGGTCATGTTTAAAAATAAGTGTAGTGTTTCTTAAAAATATTGAAATCAATCCCATTTAAAGTAATTCAATAAATTTAAAATTCACCGCAAAAACCTAAAATGAATCTTTATAAATTACTTATTGAAACCGTTACAAAAAGTATTGAAAGAATCTTCCTTATATCAATTCATGGATTTACTAAAAAATCATAGAAATATATATTTTTAAAATCTACTTTAAAAAAACATACTATAAATATCCAAATAAATTGTATATATATAAATTTATTTTAATCAAAGATATCGAAATGAATTGTATTTAAATCAATTTGTTTGATAAAAATTTTAAATGAAAAAATCATAAATAAATTAATTTGTTTTACAAAAAAAATATAGCAATGAATCTTATTTAAATGAATTTGTTTACATAAAAAATGATGAAATAGATTGTATATAAATTAATTTGTTTTAAAAAAAGATATCCAAAAAAATCGTATAAAATTCTATTGTTTTAAAAAAGATATTAAAATAAATTATATTAAATAATTTTTAACATAAAGAACATCGAAATGAATCTTAATTAAATGAATTTGTTTGAAAAAGATATCCGAATTAATCGTATATATTTAAACTGTTTAAGAATTGTATTGGAGTGTAAATTGTATATAAATTAATTTTTTGAAAATAAAAAATATCGAAACCTATATTGTTTAATTATTTATATTAAATCAAAAGATTTACTCTGCATAAGAATAATAAACTTTCTTGTATTTCATTTCACGCATTCTTTGACCCCAGACCTGTGATCGCTTTTGGTTTCGTGTAAGTTCAAGCCTCTGAGATCGTGTTAAATGCTTCGGTCTCAAATCCTTTGGCAATTTTTTAGCGGATTTATATTTTTCAATAGCTTCAACCAACTTTTTCTCGCGTATCTCATTCATTAGTCTGGCAATGTTTTTCTTCACATTTTTGATTTCGGATGGCTTTACGGTAGTGCTTGATTTTTGCTGACGATAGCTTTGAAGACATTCTTTCTCTGTCTTTAGTGTTTCGAGAAGTTGTGGGATGGTTTGAGCCTTTAAATCTGCTGATGATAATTTTTGTGACATTATGGGGGTAATTTAAATTCAACTTAAAAATCTGTCGTATTGATAAATAAGAAAATTAACAAACGAAGCATATTGACAGGTAGCAAAAATATATTTTATTATGAAAGTCCATTCTGATCACGAAACTAAAGGAATTTTTTTTTGAAATGTCTAGCAATAACAAATACGGCAATAATCTAATTCTATCCTACTCATGTATTTTGTCATAATCTAAATAACATTAATCTTATTTATGTGTTAAACTTTCTAAACTCGTCTGTTCTTTCGGTTAAAACGTAGTTTGCCAATTACAAATATTCTAACCTCCTTAATGCGTCTCTTGAAATCACACTCTGCTCTATTCTCATCAACTGCTCTGGTTCACTCACATATTAAGAGTTCAAATTATTTTCGAAGCGTATGAGCCTGCATGTATCCCACACTTTCTCTGATATTATAAACACCTTAATATATCATGTCTAAATAACTAGCAGTTAATTTACATGATATTTTCGAAAGCAAAAGACCGAATAATAAAAATCATAATTTGTACCAAGTATCAGATTAAAACTAGTTTAAATAATTATTACACCGGGAAAACGATTCATATATTGCGAAGATATGGTCATGAAATACCATAAGTTTGTAATTAAGGAGTTAGGAATGCCAACTGAAGAGAAAAGGGCGCAAAAATATTGGTATTGAGGAAGACACTTGAACTAATATGCCTGGAAAGAAAACGGTAAAATTAGGAGGATTCCAAATATGAGAAATGCAAGATATTATCACGAAATCTGATTTAAAGAGCATTAAAAGTTTTGTTTCTATACGTTTTACAGGCTAAAAATAAAATATATGTTGTAATCTAACATATAATTTATATCTAACGCAATAAAACATCTTGGAAATGCAGTTAAATCTATACTTTTTATCTTATAATGAATTTTCTGATGAATATTAAATCTCTAACATCCGCGTAAAAGGCATAATATAACTTTATGTTTTTTTTTAATTCTTTATTGGAGCTGTCATATATCTAGAATATTGGAAATCGATCAATTTCATAAATAGAACAAGTTCTCTGCATTTGAGCAAGTTTAAATCAGAATATAATTATCCATTCGAGCTTCACAAGCATGATTTTTTTTAAAACCAGCAGTGCTGAAATCTAGAGCAGATGTGAATCCCGATCACTTGACAAAAATGTTGAAACCATCAAGTTTTCTCAATATCAGTAGATATACGCTCATCAATAAGAAATAAAATTTTTATTTTATCAATTTAAGCATACAAATATATAAGCTTATTATAATATATCTGTTTGATAAAAAAATATTTGTTTTAGCTATATGATGAGCAAAGCTTCATAGAGTAATTTAAATATTAGACTGATTTATAAATATGCAAGTGATAGTTAAAATATCACAAGCACAAAATCTGCCTTATGCAGGAAAAAAAATACGGCTTTAGCATATTTTATAACGTTCTTCATTTTAATCGGTCAATTTAATTTTCCAGAAATGAAATTATGAGATTTAATCTAATATTAAGTCTTTACGGGTATAGGTTAGCAACCATATAGCGAGAAGATGATTGGATATACTATATTGAATATTGATGCTACTTAAATGACCTAACTGTATATTTGCCTGTTAATGGCTCTAGTTGAGTTTATAATATCCCAAAAATAGTAAACAAATTTATTTATAATCTACATAGCAGTAAAAACCAAAATTAATCTTATTATTATTTTAAAATATAAATATATAGTATATAAATCATTACAGACGGCAAAAATACAATTGGATAACGATAAAACATTTATTTAGATGTATTTATCCTTCAATTTATTAATTCTACCATACTCTGACCCAGTTTCCCAATTTTGAAATTTTTTAAAAGGTCAATTCAACCTCTAAAATGTTTAGGCTTTTTAACAGCTTCTACTTGCAAATTCGATGAATTCAAGTTTCTCGGGGTGTGTGGGAGCTCATGTATTTGCCTCTACGTATAATTAAATTTATAATTCAAAACATATTTTATACATGCTATCGCATAAATTTTTTCCTAAAATCTTATATATAATCGCTTTGGGACATATAAAAAGATGATCTCTCAATATTCTTTAATAATGCGAAAATTTGAAATTCGGAAATAGCCGAATGTTTTCTTGTAAGATTTGATATCAATTCCCACATTTATTTGCATGCAAATGTGTAAATATGATAATATAGTATAAGAAATTTTACTAACAAAATCAAGTTAATTAAATATACCCATGAAAGCATTAGTTTATCAAAAGTCTTTATTATTTTATATCAGCAGTAAGGGATATCTATATAATATTGAAGTTAATATCTTGTTTCATTGCTTTCTTTGAATTTGAAAGCTTTATAATACATTTTAGGAATATTTATGTGAATTTTATGGCAATCTCAATTATATTGATCATTATGTACTTTTCCAAAAATCATGCGATTTACAAAATATTTATATTAATAGTTGATAGATGCGCCTTTTGCATTCCAATCTTCTAAATTTATAATTTTGTGATTATTATATAAAGATGATGCATTATTATAGAATTAAAGGAGGGATCATTTAAATTTTGATACTTTGTGTTAGATTACTATACATAACCTGTTAGAAATAATTTTAATAACAACATGAATTCGAAATCGATCTCTTATACACACAAAAGACTCCTATCTTAAGGGAAAGGTTAAAACTGAATTTGAGGTATTTCTTGGTTGAATTTTTTGTCCTTATGGGGCTAGAAATATCAATAAAATTGTTTTAAACATATTTTTGGTTGGCGTATTACAAAAAAAAATACAAAAATGATATGACATATTTGACTTCTATCTTATTCCGAAAATTTAAATATATATTTTTGAAGTTTTAATTTAGTTAATATTTTCCACTTGTTAAGGAGTTAAGAATTCTGGAAGAAGCAGAAGCATACATGCAAACTCTCACACTCCGCAAGACACTTGAACAGATCTCATTTGAGAGAAGAAGATCAGTGGATGAAGATGGATCAGAGGAAGGTGTCAAAAGATCCATCAAGGAATTTTGAAAATTTCCCAATATGCTAACCACGTCTAAATAGATAATAACAAATATAACCTATAAATAAATAAAAATTATATTTTTGAGACAAACAATGTAAATTTTATAATTTTTATTATTGAAAGATCAAGCAAAAAATATTTCAGAATCAAATATTTTATATTTTTGACAGGTGAATACTTTTATGAAATTCAGGCAAGATGTATTTTGAATACATTTGTTAAATATCTTTGACATGTTTTCACTATTTTTAACAATTCGGGAAAATACCTTTTTGACATCAAGCTATTTATAGTGTGGAAAATCTACCTTTAGATGAATTTAGTTTTCGTTTGTTCTACATTTAATTTTGCATATATGGCATTGACCAATTCTATTACATCCAGTATAAACAATTTTATGGGATCATTGCCTTTTTGTCCTGCGGTCAACTCATATGGAAATTCTTACTGCAATAATCAAGACGAAGCTGCATATGTATTAGATTCTCTTAACAAAGGAAGAGAAAAGTATGAAAAAACCGAATCGATTGAAAATGAAAGCCTCTTGGGCAGCGATAGTAATGATGAAGATGATAAAGTTAATTTAAACACAGATGTTTATAAGGATAAAATAAAATATTGTGAGTACGATGTAGATGAAAATAAATTGTTTAGGAAATATAAAGTTATCGATAGCCTCGATAAGGTCGATAAAGGTGGTATTTATGAACTTAAGTTATTTGAAAATCAATATTACAAAGGCGAAAATCCTTCAATAAGAAGTTGTCTTCGGAGTGATTACAAAAAATTCGAATACTTTGCTCCAGGAGAGCCATATAAAGCCGAAGATGATAATCCGATATATCGTCATAACTATCATTCAGAAATTGAATTATTTCTAGGGGATACCAACCAGTTACGTTTGGAATTGAAAGATGATCTATATGATTTTATTCATTATGCAAAAATGAAATATATAAGTGAACTTAGTGCAGAAACAATATATTATGGGAATGAAAAAGCAAATATTGAAAATGTCAGTGTTCTCAATATTTCTAACTTAAAATATGATTTAATTAATGGAATTTTTGACTTGATTCTAGATAATAATTTCGATGACAATATTAAACAAATTTCAGCTGCAAATCGTCCTGCAAAATGTTCTAATTGCGACATTGTGGTTTTGTTAGACAAGGATACTATTCCAATTCGATTTTTAACGAAAAAAAATCATGATGAAAAAATACGAAGATATTTAAGAAAGTTGAAGTATGAGGAGGATCGCGCTTTAGAAGAATTAGTTATTAAGAGAATAAGCGAATTGAACAGAAATTTTACCTCGTCATGTATAGGAAGAAACAATATTTCTTTTATATTTTTTTGAGAATTATAGGCAATAAAATCATGAAGCAAAAAATTTTATATTTTCACTTTTATGTTTTTTTATGAGTTTTAAACTAGAATTTCATTTATAGATATAAAATTGTGAAAATTTTGCTTAACGAGGATCCAATTTTTTTTATAACTTATTCTTATATATGAAATTTTTTTTCATATATAGTGAATTAGCAGTTAAGGTCATTAGTGTCAAACGAACTTTAATTATCTGTATGAAAAAAAATTTCAGGACCGTTTTTTGTTATAAATATTAAGTAATTGTCAGTAAAAAAAGATATGATGTATCTTTTATTTAATAAAGTTTTAAGTGTATTATTTTAGTATTACGAAGCTTATAACCTAAAAAATTAAAATAGGATATATTTTAACTTTAAAAACATAATATACCAGAATACATAAAGGCAAAATACAGTTCCTGCTTTAGAAAACAATTTTCGAGATTGCAGTTATCATGATAGGAATAGGCATCGAAATAAAATCTAGCCGC
Source organism: Rhyacophila brunnea (assembly GCF_057557595.1). Lineage (NCBI taxonomy): Eukaryota > Metazoa > Arthropoda > Insecta > Trichoptera > Rhyacophilidae > Rhyacophila > Rhyacophila brunnea. The sequence goes on along the minus strand of NW_028233338.1, from coordinate 1,293,466 downwards.
GACAAAGAAATAATATGAAGAGTGTTGGAAAATCCTTTACTTATGTTCTTCAAAACTGCAAGTATTTTACATAATATTATAGAAAAATAGTTTATACTCACAAACAAAGCATAATACGCGCCTTAAAAATATAAAAAACACATTATATAATCTTCTGCTATCACAGAGCTTTATATTATAATAAATCTGTTAGTATAATATTACTTGTATATGCATACAGAATATATAATAAAAGTATAGCATCAAGAAATGAAATATATTTTATTACATGTTTTTAAACATTTTTATATGCATAAAGATAACAATCACGCAAATTGATTTCTTGCAAATCATGTAAATAACCCTATCAAATGATATAAATACCCTGTTATGTTTTTATATCTTAATTTTTTAATCAATACATAAATATCTGCGTAAATATAAATGAACCGAAATGTTCTATGGCAAAATTTTGCTAAAAATATCATTATTTTTTGGTTTTTACAATCTAATACAGGTATAAAGTTCACAAACATACGAAAAACCTTTATTGATGTAAAATTGTTTTTATCAATATTAAGCAGTTATCATCATCAAATTATATCTTTTATAATATGATAATAAAAAATCTTTTTCTATATTAATTTTTTTTATTTGATCTGTATTTAAAAATTATTTGATTAAAATCTAAACGCTTATGTATTTCTTGCATCTTAATTGCATTTTAAATATAAATTTTAACTAAATATGGTATTTTGTCGGCTTCAATATATATTTTATTAGCATAAGATATAAGTTCGTAATCTTTATGCTTACGTTTAACAAACTTATGGGCTCAAAATTTGTAAATTCTAATGTAGGTGATATATGCATAAATATTTGTTTTAATTAGGTTTTGACCATAGAAATCTGTCTTATTTTACTGATTATCGCAAACTAACAAAAAAAAATATTTTTTAATAAAATTAATTAAAGATCCCTAAAGATGCATAATGGTTAATTTGTTTATATTTACAGTATAACTATAAATTTGCTTTAATTTATGACAACTATAAATATTTTGACTTTTAAAAAAATTAAAATATCATACTGCTTTTAGAGTGGTCATAAAAAAACACAATAGATTATATTCTAGTTTTGCGGAAATTAAACTCGTATACTTGCAATCTTTGCTTATTTTCAAATCTAAATTTTATTCAACTTTAAAAAAATTGCCAGTTATCAGCATATTAATTGTTTTTGACTTGCAATTTAGAAAATATATTTTTGTTCATTTAGTGCTTCGAATGAGGCGGTATTTGTTTTTTAAACACAATTAATACAATTATAAATATTTTATAAAACGGGATTAGAGAAATATCTGTTATTTTTTACCTTCAAAAAAAATCTACAGTATTTATTTAAAATAGCGCTGTGCATATCAATAAAGGCATTGCTAACTAAAATGACCCAACGAGTATGTATCCTAAGTTTGTTAATGTAAATCGTAAATATCGCTGCTAAGGCGACTATTCATCATTTACAATTTTTATAACGAGTTTTTATATAACAACGGTTAATAAGAGCTTAATAAATGTAAATATATCTGGTTTATAATAGCGGATATTTAAACGCATTCAAATATAAATTTATACATAGTGTATGAGATGTATAAATTTGGCTTTATGTCCTTAAATTACAGATTTTAGATTAAATGAATTCCCTATTCATAGTTGATATGTCGAGTCTACGCTGTATCTATATTATAGGATGGTTAATATCAGATAAGTTTGGCGTTTATGTATATAAGTGAACAGTACTCCAATAGAAATTGGGTTTCATACAATAGAAATATATATTTAATTACACTTATTAAACATAATTTTAAGCTGATATGCCGTGAATTTATATAAAATTTTCTAATATTTACTTTTATAAGATATGAACCATTTTATATGAAAAAAAAACAATAAATTCGATTCTAATACAAAAAACCACGTTAAGGCGCCAAGACGTTAATTTCTCTTTTGCACAAACATCCACAAAAAAATGAATATGTATCAATTGTTGGCCAAAATGTAAATTACATATGAGAAAATTTTTTCTTGCTTATTCTTTCTATCTAGTCTAAAGTTATAGACAAAAACTATACGATATTTATATTATGTTATAAAATTATATAGAATGTTTTTTGTATATATTATCATTCTTTGATTGAAAAAATACAGAAATTATATTCTATATACATAAGCATTAATTCTTAGCACATTCTTTTACATATAAAAAGAAAATTGGAGTCAAAAAACGAATGTATAATAAATAAACATTAACTATCAAAAGAGATATTTTCATTCATAAAAATAGCACTTATCTTTATTTTAGTAAATTTTGCAAATTATTACATGAATTTTAGTCTAAGAGACGCTGGCTACACATAAAAAATCATATTATAATTTCATATAATGTTTTAAAGGGCTTCAGCGTGTTTAGACACAAAAATTGATATAATTTTTGCTGTTTTTTTGTCGTAAACTAATTATTTCTGGACATAGCTCTAAGTTATTTATTTTTTAGTTTTTTAAATTTCTTAGAAAAAATTTTTTCATTTATTATATCAATAAATTTAATATTCTTTAACCAAAGTAATTTATAATTCAGTAAATCATATAGAAATCGACAGTAATTTTTCTAATAGAAATCTAATATCAAACATCAATTATATTCTTAAGGCAATACATTCGCCACTGTACTAAGATATATAACATTGATAAAATAAGATTTGGCTTTATAAAAAAAATACGAAATAATATTTTTATAAACTTATATGGAGTATATTCACGTCAAGATGCGGCTGAAGTATTAATATTAACAAAGTAAACACATATAATATTGTTTTTTTATGATATGAGCTTTTTGCTGTAAACAAGAAAATACAATCAAAACAGCAAATTTTAGCTTTCTAAATTGTTTTGCTCTTAAAAAAACTGGTATCTTATTATTAAATAAAATGAATGTATGTATTTAATGCGAATATATTTCTGAATATATAGAAAATCATTTTCATGTGATTAAAAGTTCTCGCTCTGTATAGATAGTATAGTAAATGGATAAAGAGTCTTTGAAGCTGTCACATCTTATATGCAACGAATCAGAACAAAATCTAAATTCTATTGCATAAAATAAGCACCGATCGACTAACAGGTTATGATATGTGTATATATATATAATTGCTCGTGTTTTTATAACTAAGGATATAATATAATATTGTATTTAAAATATAATCTCTTTTACTTTGAATACCATAAAAAGCCTCTGCTTTAATTTTCGGATGGGATATATCTTTTGAATTTTATGAGAAAAAAAATCGGAAATGTGTTTCTTATTTCTATGTAGATGTTACTGCAGATTTATTATGTTTCTTTTAAAGTTTTTTTAGTTAATGGTTAAGTTTTTCTTATCCTTTTTATCTATTTAGGCATATTCAGCTCTGCAAAATTTTTCACAGGTCTTTTTTACAACTTATGACGCTTTTTATGATCCGTCTTCATCTCTCAAATATGTTAAGTCAGATGTAAGCTTCAAATCCAAATCCAAAAACAATAATATTGACCATATGTTTTATTTAATTTTTTTTGATAATTTTGTATTTTGTATGCTTTTTAGGATTCCAAACAATATTGAAAAGTGAATCGAATATGATTCGGTTACATAAGCATAAATACATCAGGTTGATTGATTTTAAAAATAAACCTAGCAAAATATAATAATTAAATCATCATTTTTTATGAAAAGAAATACCCATCCTAATAAAAGATCTATCATATTTTCAATTGAATAAAATTTCCTAAAGATAGAGCATGTAAATAGGCTTCTGTGTTCATATATAAGTCTAAAATATATTTGATGCTTTATAAGAACAGATAATATATGTATCAGAGCTCATAAAAACGCACATTTTTTTTTTACACCATTTTAATACGAATCAATAATTTTCACCTAAAACGTCTAATTTTTTGAAGATCATGTTTCAGCATGAAAAAATGCCGTTTTTTAATTTTCTGAAAGGTGCCTAGAGTTAGGCTTAAAACAGTTTTATTTGATATATATGATTATTATAGACTTCTTTGAGTGTTTTTTTTGTTTTGGAGCATAAAAAGGTAATTAAGTATTTTGTATATTTAAAAAAATTCGTTTTCGCGAAGAAGTGAACTCACATCTAAATTGATAATCTTTATACGTAACAGGAAATTTTTTATCAAGAATTCTATATTTCTTCATGTAATTTTCTATATTTTAATGGAAGAATTGTTTTACGTCAAATATATATGTACTAAACATCATCAATAAAATTCTGTGAGTTTAATTCCTCAAATATCAGCTAATATCCAAACGAATTTATAAATCTACGATCATATTGTGTAATTTTTTTTTAAATAAGCAAAATTTGGGGTTTTTTCGGTTTTCTAGGATTGTGTCATTACGAAACCCCAACTAAATAAAAAAATACCAGGTTTATGAGCTTTTCGTCATATTAATTTGTTTTTTTAACATTTTTATTTTACAATAATATACAAATTTTGCTGAAGATTCCGAGTTTCTACGGTTATACTTATAGAATTAATAAAAGACGTATATTTTGAAAAGCGATATTATTTTTCAAAAAATAACATAAATTGCAATCTTTTAACCTAAAGACTATCTTAAAATGTTTAATAGTCAGTATATATGATCATTAATTGTTTAATTTATTAGAAATTAGGATTCTTTCTAATAAAAAAAGTTTGTTATCATCATAAAAATAAACTTCCCCTAATAATGCTTAATATCATACTTTTTTGTGTTCAAATGACTTTAAAGAGGCAGGCTTATTTCTATCTTTAAAAAAATGATTTTATATGGCAGAAAGTCATGTTGTGCAACTGAGTTTCATTTTTTTAATCGCTAAATGAGATTCCAATGATAAAAAAAAATATATTCAAAATTTTGTGTCGAATGCGAAGATATGCGCTTACAAATATTAAAAAAAATGAAATACACATGAATTTTTAAACAGAGTCGCGGTTTCTGCGTAAAAATACATTTTTTTATGCGATTAAAAATAAATATAATATGCCAAATAAAGTATTATACAACAAAAATTCACAGTTATCTCTAAAAAATAATTTTTCGCTTTGTTTAAATAAGTTATCATCATTAAAAAACTCATTTCTTAACTATTACATAATAAAATATAAGATTTTATTCCTTTTAAATGTGATACTAAATTTGCGAATTTTACCGGAAATAATTTTCTTTAAGTTAGTTTTTAGAAACTAGGAGGCTAGCATCTCGCGCATATATAAATAATTTCCTTGCTTAACAAGCATTTATATATCTTAAAAAAATTTAAAGCCTCATTACTAACTTAAAGTAGATAAAAAACATTTTAATGGCCTTTATTACGCGTGAATATAAATTTTGTCGAAAAATAAAATATAATGAATAATTTTGAACTCTATATGTAACAATCTTTTTTTTATCTATTTTTCTAAGCTACCCTTAGTATTGTACGGTGATTTTACCATTAACATAAATGTCAAGGTATAGATTGCTTTGTGCTTAAAATAGAAAAATCATTACATTTTTTTCATACATTCAGAAGCTGTATAATTTTATAAAAAATCAAAATTTTCTAAATAATACGGCATTAAAAACTTCAATTGTGCATATTTGTGTTATATATGCACTGAAATATATTTTTAAAGATCAAATTTATCATATGTAGATATTTAAAGTGAACTAAGCTTTTTATTTTAACAAATCAACAATATCGTCCATACTGTTCTGCGTGCCAGATTGTTTCTGTGGTAAACATAAGTCTTTATATATCCTTGCAACAACCTTAGATAATCAAATCACCTTCGATTATTTCTAAATATAGCTATACGTAATTTAAATACAATTTGATGTATCATAAAATTTTTTTAATGTTAAGTTTTATCCTTCCGTATAGTATGAAATTTAAAATAAATAACAAACAAATATTTTGAGACCATATGTGGATTTTTACTAAGCCCTTAAAAAAGCATTAATCTAAAAAAATATAAAATTTTCAGAAAATTCATCATATAATAATATTTAAATCGTCTTATAAGCTTTTATTCATGTTTAAATAATTATATAATGCAGCCTTTTTCATTCCTTCTTAGGCATGATAAAGTATACATATTATTTGTGATAGTTTCTCAGATCTAACTATAGCCAATATAAATTTTCTTGCATATTTACACATTAAGTTACAAAGTAGTAATTTGTGGTATATTTGGATATTGTTTTTACGGTAAAAAATCAACACCTGTGAATGAAAATATGCAGTCTTTATTTTTTATCCGAATATGAAGATAAAAACTAAAAAAAATGCTACTTTTGATATGTAAATTACAAGATTAGGTGTATTTAAAAATGAAAATGATAATTAACTGGTGTCAAATTTTCATAATAATTAGCCGATACTGTTTTACTGTGTATACATTTTAATTTAAGATGCATTGTACTTTATTGTTTCTATTACATAGGAATGTAGAAAATAAGCGCATTATAAGTTCCTTATTTTATCAAACGATTTATATTATGGATTACGCAAGATTATTTTGTTTTTATATGTTATAAGTAGATTTCTGGATCTTAAACGTACATTCCTTAATTAGAATCAAATTGTATTCGATAGTAATCTCAAACTATGATCTTTAGAATTATTTATCGACTGAATACAACATGAAGTGTTATATTCTATTTTTTCGTTCGGTAATTTCTGCGTACCTTAGTGTTTTTATTTAAGCGTTTTGAATTGACCTTATATAGTACATATTTTACAATATCGACAATACTTAAGTAGTTTGTGCTATTTCAATTATGTAAGTAATATATTCGAGTCATCTAAATACCTGGAAAATTTCTTGATTTATTTTAGAAAAAGCAACGCAGTATTTTTATGATAATAAAAAATAATTTCAATTTAGTATTAATATAATCTGAATGCTGCCTTTATACGTGTTTTGTTCATTTAAAATATTATCTATAAATCTGTTGTATAATCGAAAGCTTTATCCGTACCTAAACCCCTTCGTACTGATTTTCTATATTTTTTCTATATTTTTTACATATTAGACTATATATTCATTGCTATTTACATCAAACACATATAATATTGATTTGATTTTTTTCATATTTTTTGTAAACTATTACTTAATTCATAAAAAAAAGGTTTTATTTATATCAACACATGTATATTAAAATAAAATTATTTGTTTCATTTGGATTATTAGAGTAAGATTATAGATGTCTATCTATAATCGGTTCTGATATAATTGTAAATTATACATTTACTCTTTATGCCTATATAAATTTATCTTTTATCGTTTTTTAATGGGAATGTCTTAAGAATAAAAAATTTCAAATATATATCTAACAAGTCAAAAAACCAATCAAGCAATTTATTTGTTATTTGTAAAATTTGAATATACTGAACCATAATATAGCTGACGGTACAATAATTATTTAATTGTTTTTTTTTATAGGTGAATTTCCATTGTATCGATTTTATCTATTGTGACGTGGTCAGCCCATTGGGAATATTGCACGACTCCTTGATGCATCTTTGACACCTTCCCCTGATCGATCTTTAACTACTGCTCTTCTTCTCTCAAATGAGATGTGTTTAAGTGTCATGCTTGGTGTTAGAGCTTGCATATATTCTTCTACATTTTCTGGGTTTTGTAACTCTTGCACATATAATTTATGTAATTTTGTAACCTACCATTCTAAGTCATATCATATGGTAGTATTCTTGTTTTACATTTGTTTATTAAACAAAGTTATTTCGCCAAGATAAGATACGTATCATATTTTATTCTTACTTTCAGTTTAGTTTTAAAAACTAATTTTACATATTTCAATTAACGTAATCACTTTTTTTATCGTAAGAAAAACACTAAGTCTATTTCAGTTAAAAAATATATATGTTTATTTTCTAAGATAAACCTTTATTTCTATATTTTCGTTATCGCAGATCTCTTATATTATGAGTTCTGATCTTTTTGGTTTGCTTAAGCTGTAAATTCGTGATAGGATACAATTAAAAATCTAACGATTTTATTGTGCCCGTGCGTGTAATCATGTCCTAATATTTTCTTGCATCTAGTTGCAAGTCAGTCGATTGTTATCATGTTTTCGTTACAATGCGGGCATTTTATCCTCTCATCGGTAATCACATTTCTGTCTTGAATAAAACATTGTTTTCTTTCTTCACTTGGTTTAATGCTGCCGTCTTTTGTCCATCTGATGATTCAACAATATCAACTACATCATTTTTCATGGTTTCAAATGGTTTTGGTGTAATGGAACGATTTTTATTTTACACAATAGACTTACTTGCCCTTTTTATCCTGTGTCTCGGAAATGGTAATATTGGCATTTAATTTATTATTAGGATATTCTTCAATAAGAGTGAGATTTTCCTTGCTATCTTTTCTACTTTTGATGCTGCAACCCTCCTCGGTGAACTGTTTTTACTTGTAAAAGGAAATTTTTTAGCTAATAGATCATCTTCTCGGCTTATAATTCAATATTAAATAGTCAATGTCTGTGTTCATTTCTCTTTATATATAATGTTTGTTTATTACTAGGCTGGAGGTGAATAACAAATTCGCATAAAATATCTTTTATCTTATCATAAAGTTTTGCGAATTCTTTGGTTCTAATTTCTATAAGCCTTAAATGTAAATGATAAGTGATGTTTTATGTTCATGAATGGTTATAAATTCACACCCAATAATCCTTTAGTCTTACATAAATTTCTTATTCGATTTATATTTGTTCTGCAATATTATCATAAGTTTCAGTATAAGTATAGATTTTCTAGCTCAAGCTCTTCGTGTTTTACATAGATTGCGGGCCTCCAATATATGTTGCTACATCTGCGCGTATTTTATGGTTATGACAGGCTTATTTTTGTTTATTTCCATGCCTACTGCATTGAAGAAGGTTATCGCTTTATCTATCATGAATACGAGTGTTTTAGAGTTTTGACCATATATTTGAGGTCATCTGTGAACAGTAGATGATTTTTTGTATAAGAGTTTTAAGTAATCATTACATTATCCCCGGAAAGCGTTTTTTTTTTATTTCTGCTTAAAGGATCCATACATAAATCGATCTAAAAAGTGACAGATTGCTCCTTATAGCAATCCCTTATGCATTCTTTTATACATAATTTCTTCTCCATTTAACCTTATAGATATTCTTCATTTACTTGTAATCTATATATAAAAGACGTTATCTATGCTGGCAGATTCAAATAAGCAATACATGCATACAAGTAGGTATGTCTATGTAAAAGATACTTTTTTTTACAAAAATCCACGTTGTATATAGATTGTTTCGATGCTCTTATTAAACTGCAATTTGCATAGAAGTTGTTCATTTGCCCCTTGAACGCGAAATATTGTTACCAACTGATTTTCCGTAATTTTATTCACTTGTCTTTATCTCATAGTAAAGTATTTTTACGACCGCTTTATCGTTCACAAATAAAAATTAGACATACATATGATTGATCTGAATTCATTTCCTATTTTTAAATTTTATTTTGGTATAAGACAAGTCGTACTAGAGTAGAACCATTCTTCCTGATTTTTCTTTTCCAAACATTCGGTCGATATAATCTGATATTTGAATTAATATAGCCATTTCATCTTTTTAATGAAGAAATTGTAATTTTATCTGGTCCAGCAGCTTTTCAGTTCGACGGTGATTTTTAAATGTCTTAAAATGTAACTTCTGTTAAGAAGCTATTTTTTCTGTTTTTGGACTTTTAGAAATGAGCATAGGTAATCGTTTTAACTATTCTTTTCGAAGTTTATCTATACCTTTCTTACGTTTTCATACAAAAGTACTTGATTTGATTATTTGAAGCTTTGATTTTATAATTCTTGCTTTCAATCAACCCTCTGTATAAAAGTCGCCTTTTTATAACAAAGCAGTTATTTTCTCTGGTAAAGTCATATCTTTTTTCGTACTGCTCTATATTTTTCTTGTATCATCTGATTTTTCTGTAGATTCATTATACGTTGTTTAAGATGATCATCTTTGTTAGAATCATGATATTATATCTTATTATTTTTCTTATTTTTTATATCATCCTCTTTTTATACTTCACTGCGTTTATTTAAGATAAAATCCTAGTCATCCTGTCAAGCACTGCAAGAGCTATTTTTTTAAATTTTTTCCAAAATATATTGGTTTCTTTATTCGGTTTTTTTGTAATATGTTTGTAAGTCTGTTGTGCGGATTTTAGCAAGACTGAAACATCGGACAATTTCTTGGATTATGGGTATATATAATTGTTTTCGATCTTCTTTTATATTTTTGGTGAATATATGAGTCAACTTTGTAGTATATAATAATACTTTTCTTTTGAAAATTCAACGATGTTTGCATTTTTATAGCTTTTGTATATATCATTTAATATACTTCTAGATAATTCACTCTTTAATTTCAAAATTAGATGGTTCATTAAAATTGTTCTATCTGTAGTTTTTGAAGTTTTCGGCATTCAATCGTTTGATAACCGACTTCCTTCTATTTTGGACCCTTAATATTTTCATCCCCTTCTTTTAGTTATAATATAACAAATTGCATTGGAATTGATCATTTTACATATTTTTAATGTTTCTCCTATCCGAAGCGTGACATACGATGGATGCGTATTAGTATCGCCGTATATGCATTTTATACCATATACCAATGAACATTCTGTTGTTGTGAAATTCGATATAAACATCAGTTGTTTTATTGTAGTTTATATGGTTATTTGCACATATACTAATACCATCTCATCTTTTTTTCCATTACTGCAGAGTTTCGCATGAATTGTCTTTTTAGTGCTCTGCTTCTGATTTTTCTGTTCCGCATATTCTGCTTGTAAGTTATCATATGTTTTTATATAATTAAAATCTGAACTATTGCTAATTCTGCTGTATATGGCACGCAGTTATATTCTTCGGCGTAAAATTTTAACGAAAAAAATCAAATATAACTATATTTTCAATATGTTTACATTCTTATTACAATATAATATATAAATAAAAAATTCACAAACAATATATTTTCAAGCTAATAAAAAAGCGAGCTCATGGCTTTTTATAATTTTGTTTCTAATGTTTGTTTAAAACTAGGATTTATATTCTATAATTAGACTTAAAGATCATCCCTATGAAAAGACCAGATTTTCTTAAAATCTATGTTTTTTTATTTTTTTGTCATATAATTTAAAAAGAAATTTTTAAACTTGGCCTGTATGCAAACAATAGAAGATCTTTGATAAATATAATATATATAAAATCGAATACTTATAAGTTTATGGTATTAAAATATATATTATTGGCTTTTTTAAGTGTAAACACAGAAATTTATCATTTTTAAATATTATTTTCTTTGCTTTGTAACTAACAATTTTCAAAATTATATTTTTCTTAAATAGTTTCAAATTATTAATTGCTTTATTATAAGCATTTGATTTATGTAATTTCTTCAAGGCACACATGAACTTACAATATAAAAAATATATAATATTCTTTGCTTTTGGTTAGAATGTGCTTCACACAAATTTTGAACCATAACAAAATTCCCCCTTGAAGTAATGAATGTAGCTATTTTATCTATTTATAGCAATTAACTATACAAATATATCATAGCAGGATATTATATGATCACAAAATATTATAAGTCATATACAGATGTCGGTAATGTCAACTGAAGCAAAGGCATAAACAAATAGATGGAAAAACTTCAACCAATAAATCTGGAAAGAAGAATTTAAAGATTACTTGGTAAAATGCTTGCTGCTGAATTTGTTATAAAGAGGATTCACAAGCTTAACTTAATCAATATTAATAGCTAAAAATCAAATTAACACATGAGAAGCATTTAAAGATAAACAGAAAGAAATAATGCACTAGTAAATGTGTTCTATAATATAATCCAATACATTGATCGTAGTTAATTGATTTCCTAAAAATATTTTGAAACATAATTAACTTCAAAGTGATGCATATGCAGAAGAAAAGGATGTAAATCAACAGTTATATTAATAACAATTAATAAAAAAATGCATTATAGAAGCATGTAAAAAAGGAAAAATTACAAAAAGTGCTAATATCATGTTTTAAGAGTAATATAAAATTTTGCGCAAACGAGAATAAAAAGCCGAAAGAAAATTTCGCCTTACAATAAAAAACATAAATTTGTAAGTTTTATTTTTATAATTTATATACAAGATCATAGTAAAATTTTATGACGAACACAATACTAGATTACATATATTAAGTTATTTCAAACGAAAAAATCCTATAAAAATAGACTTTTCACGATTACAAATCCTTTAAGCCGTTTAAAATAAGCTTGTGAAAATTAAAGTCGTATATTTTCAAAAATCAAGTCCATAAAACTAAAATTTAAAAAAAATCTTAAAATTCTAAAAAAACCTACAAGTAAATATAAATATCAATAAAAAATATTTAAATCATGATTTTATTGAGATTTTTATATATATTTTGTGCATCAAAGACAGAATGAATGAATAATTCGTTTATAAAACAAACGGTCGTAGTCGATAGTTTAACTCGCATATTTAAAATCAACCATGTCTTCTTTTGATTCGGATTAAAGTGCAAGAATATCTGTGGAAAGAATTAAATCACTATCGAAGAATTCATCCTATAAACTATTATGTTTTCAAGAAATTTTTAAACTGTGTATTTTTCACAAAATAAGAAAATACTACATACAGATTATAAAAAATGAACTAGAAATGTATTTTGATGATCCAAGAAGTTCTTTACATGATTCATCGAATATCAAAGCTAAAAAAAAACAAAAAAAAATGACCGAAAGAAATAGAACAGAAAAGAACGCTTATTCCGAAAATATTAGAAAACAATGAAATAATAAAAATATAGCATATTAGTGCACATATCATTGATTTTTTTAGAAGGTGATCACGAACTCATGTTTAGTTTTTTATGGAGCTCAGAACCTTCAAGATCTATTCTATGTGTAAAAATTTATAGTTAAAATATAAGATTTGAATTTTGAAGTAGCTAAGAAAGAATAAAAATAGAAAACAAAATTAAGTAAGAAACTTTTATTGTAGATAATTTTTTTGTTTCGAAACTTAAAAAATTTCATATTTATGGAAGGAAACAAAATAGAAGATTTTGAATGCTTAGATCAAACAACGAACTCTAAAATCGTTATTTATATTTTACAAACAACAAAGCGAGGAAACGAAGTAATTATATCCGCAATAAAGGTGTGATTCAAAAGAACACAAATTTTAGCCGGATATACTAACATCCATATAATATCTTACAAAAATTCACAGAATATATATATAGGATGTAATTTTTAGAGTTATGATACAAAATTTTCAATAAAGATGAAAATCGAATAATATTATTTTATATTGATGCCCCCAGAACGAAAGATATTGATTTTGAGGCTCTATATTATAGAGTTCTCAAAATTTTAGAGCATTTTTTTTTGGGTGGGGGTAACTGTGTCGAAAATTTTAAGAAGATTACGTTGCGGCTATTAATGAAGCAAATATTAGAATAATAAAAATTGTCGTTGAATATACTTCGATAATTGAAGAAATAAATGCATTATATATCAAGAATGTAAATAATATTCTTGCTGTGATACTGTAAGAGAATTAATATTACATTTTGATATACAAATATTGAATTCAGAAGCGCCACAACTTCTACATGAGTATGTTAAATCATAAAATAAAATGCGAAAAAAAGTGAAAGGTTCATCAAAAATTTCTTCTCATAGTCAAAAAATTTCGAAAGTTGCTAAAAATAACAAAACGATATATGTCATGGCTGATATGTAAAAAAAACAGACAAAAAAGCGATTGCGAATAATAATTTGCAGTTTAAAAAGCAAGTATAAGCCCTACAAAGAAGAATCGCAAATTAAATATACAGTGCAAAAGAAAATACATATAAGGAATATAACAAGAAACTATACTAAGTAAGTTGTTAAATCTTATTTCATTAAACCACGGACACAAAAATGAATTTTTCGCTTAAATAAAGAAAGGAAGTCACTACGAAAATGATCGAACTTAAAAAAAGGTACGATATGCAAACAGATCACATAGGCAAATATAAAAAAGATAATATTTTAGTCAAAAAATGTTAAAAAGTCGAGATAATATAATTAAATAAAAAGAATTTGGAATTAAGCGAGATAATAACGACCATCAATACCCTATAAATAGATGGTGTATATTTTCCGAATGAATAATCTACTGTACCAAAATATAGTACAACGGTAAAACCTATTGGAAGGTGTTTTCTGCATGTGAAAATACTAAAAGATTTGCGTTTTAAATAAAAAGCCTTTATAAATTTAGAGATCATAAATATTGCAACATGTGAAGGAATCCCAAAAAACTACAAAAAATCATCAATTAACTATGATGTGAATGCGAATTCAATATAAAAAACTAAAATAGCAAACGATTCGCACCAGATACCATCTAAAACAGCAGAAACTAAAGTTATATGTTGTGAAAAAAAGAAATCTTATACATTAAATGAAGATCTCTCATCAGAAAAAATCAAAATTCGTGAAGCCAATACAAAATTTAAAGAAAAAACTTTGATATCGCATTCAGAGAGCCCATTCATAAATACGTATAAAATTTTGAAGAATGAAGACAAGGATCAAGAAAAATTATTAAAAATTATATAAAAGAAAAAAAATTGATATTTAAAATACATTTACATCAAAGGAAATAAGATCGAAATTTATGTCAACGAATTTACGACTATTAACATTGATCATATTTGTAATATATATAGGAAATTTATTCAGATCCATGTACCAAACTTCTTACAGATATTTATTCTCTAACAGTAGTATACCTGCTGTTGTTACAGACGCTTCGCCATATTATTATATGACTTCTAAAATCGATCATCTAATCTATATGATAAATAGGATATCTGAATATTCAGACTACTTTGGTAATCTTATAAACAGAAAAAAATGTCAATGTTGTAGGACATATAAATCAGAATAAGAAATTCAACCCCAAAAAATTAAGTAGTTTATTCAACGAGATTTGTACACACAAAATCTGAAATCAACGAATTATCAGAATCCGTTGATTTCTGTTCCAGTAATTATATAAAGAATATAAATGTTGATTTTACGATCATGAAGATTTTAAAGCCCATCTAAATCAAGATATGAAAATAAAAAATTTTCGATGTTTGAATGGCAAATGAGACAAATTATTTCTATTTAGGTATAGTAGTAAATTTGTCGAAAGAAGAAGGCCACACTTCAGACTTTATGATTCGTCATACACATGTTGTTGCATACAAAAACTGTGATTTCCTCTATCTAACTATACAAATAATAGAATTTATTAATACAGTCTTTTATAATACATTGTTTTTAACTATGTACGAAGTGTAGTATTCATCATGTCTTATAAAAGAAATACATATTTAAAATCAGTAGAAATATTGTGTTAGTCCCTTATACAAAATGCTATAATTATTGTTAGCACACATTAACAAATAAATTGTAAGAAAATTAAACGCTCTCAAAATAATTTACAGCTTAAGCTATTATGTTTTTAATTCGTGATTCAAAGAACCCTAAGTATGTTGAATAAGGTATATGTTTATACAATTGAAAAGTAATATAAATATAAAAAAATTAAATGGAGAATTATAATAGAATCAAGGTATTATAATTTCAGGCTAATCATTTTTATTAACTATTATGAATCTACAGATAAGATAAAATGTATTTCGTATGATTTTTTTGCAAAAATCTTGACAATTCGTGGGAATTCGTATTATATAAATATAATAGCAATTCTACAAGACTTTTATCCTTTGTACAAAGGTACTATTGAAAAAATATGTATAATGGTTTCTAAAGTCGATTCGGATCACAAAAAAGAAAATAGTGAAAATAATGATTGCGTCGTTAGATTCGCTGTTTTATTAGCAATGTCAAAATAAATTATACATAAAATAAAATTCCCTAAATCCTCACGTATATAAATGGGAAAAATATGTCGAATCGTAATTTAAATTATTGTATTGTATTTATTATGAAAATGTTTGTTCTTTTTCTAATTTTTATGATAGAATATTTATATTTTTTTTACCATGGCATTTTCGATATAATGTCTATAGAATTATCATAAATATACTGTATTATTTTTTGATGGCACTTTTTTTTATATACAAGAGAGGTAATTATATAATTTTTTGGCAATGTTTTTATAAATGTGGCACGAATTTTGTCGCGTAAATGTTTTATTCCGATCTTGAAATATAAATCTAGGTATTTCAAGAAAAATATGCTCGCTATATATTATTATAAACAAGAAGAGTAATAAAGTAATTTACAGCTGCATATTTATTGTATTATAGCTATTTTTAAAAAAACTAATTTAAATCATCAAAATATAATTTTAATATGTAAAAAAAACAATTGAAACATACCAAAAAATATAATTTTTACCTCAAAATAATTTTTATGGTTATCCAACATATCGAATCTATATCACATAAGCTTCTTTTTTTAAAAAATTCAAAGCATAATTAATTATAATTAGTCAGCAATAAAAATTTGTAATTTTACTGCAAATGTTAAATAAAAATCAATTACAAATTTTTTTATTCAAGATGGTACATACTTTAAACAAACATATTCTTCATGAACGGATAAAAGTATCCTCAATGTGATGATTAATTTTGCACAAAATCAAACAAAGAATTGTAGGAATTTCAGTTTTATGATTTTATTACAAGAAAAAACAGATTTCAACATATTTTAGAAGCTAGTAAGAAATTTATGAATTCTATGAGCACGCCTTTCTATTCATTGATTCTATAAAACTTTCATTAAATTTATTTAAATGTTGCTTTTGCCTTTTAAAATGTGTTTATTGTATAAAATACCATATAACTATAGAAAATTCATAGATTTTGATTCTTTATATTCTTCATTTTTATATTCTGTGCATTTTTTGATCACGAAAATGAATAAGTCAAGTTTTTTGGAAGCCTTTATCTGTATTTAAAATATATATCCGACGAAATTTGATTTTTATTTCTCAAGTGACTTACATTTATAATGTTATATATTGATATGAATATGAAGGGGAAAAAGTTCTATAAAGTAGAACGAATGCAAAAATTTAAAATAAAAAGGGTGTATAATTATATAAAGAGTCAAGAAGAATGAATTTTTTAAGCTTCGATCGATGATGGCATGTCGTATTTAGTCATACGAATTCATTTCTTTGTGTAAAACACTGCTGATTTAATATCTTCAAGTCTTTAAAAATTACATTTGGTTTTTGTGTAATTGCTTTTTAGCATTTTATTACTGATTTCTGTAAAAATTTCTAATATCCATATAAAATATTTAAATTTGTGGCACGCATGAGTAAACTAAAAAACATATGGCAGAGAAAGAAATAGTTTATACAACAAATTCGTAAATACAAATGGAAGTCAAACTCAAGCTATAATTCCAATAAAAAAATGTTTAAGCTATAAAAAAATACCTATAAAAGCATGTGTTGTGATAGTTTCAAACATTGCAAAATTAATAATTTATACCTTTGGGCTACATGTAGTCAAATCTATTATGGCAATTACTTTTAACTTTGTAAAATTAAGATTTTATATTGTGATAAATAAACATGCTTTTGGATATCATGAAAAGAAACACAAAACATATAAAGTAAAAAATTATTTCCCATTATTTTTGTATTTTTTTTATGAAAATAGACCATCTATTGAAAATTTATTTATTTAGCAGAAAAACTTATGGAATTAAAATATAAGAAAAATGTAACTGATTTAAAAAAACTTGCAAGCACAGCATAGTAATAGTATAAATTTAAAAATAAAAACCAATAATTATATATATTTCAATTTTTCATCAAAAATAGTTTTTCTAAAAAATATTGTATAATTAGCGATGCCGTTTTTTAAGAATTATTGGCATGAAAAAAAAAATTCTGCGTGTAAGATACATGATTTGAACAGATAATATTACATTATATTCAAAATTTTAGATTTTATTTTGTAGAACTACATTTCTCTATTTAAGCACAATCCAATTTCAAACGTAATTTTAAAATAAAGTTGAAATATGTGTTGGTATAAAATTTTATTTTAATAGTCCCACAATAACATTTAAGATTCTAATTAAGCCTTAAATCATCATTTTCGGTGTATAAGTAAGTTCTAACCGAGGAAGGTTCGTTCTTTACAATCAGTGCAACATTTTTTTCTGCGCAGTAGGTAATTACTCAAATAAAGTTTTCGCGAAATAGTGTTACTGTAGTGATGATCATTTACTAATAAATCAGAGCAACAAAAAATACAGATTCGTAAATATATTGACAGTTCTTATATATAAGATAAAGAAATTTATTTTCATATTATAAAATATCATATATGGATTCGCATACATACCGTATGTAGAATTTGCTTTTTTTTTCTTTTTTGTTTATTCAAAATTAAAAGTAATTTTTTGGGTTTATAACAAGAACAGCATAGACATTTTTATTTATGGAAAGTTTCATTCTTCTTTGGACTAAAGATGCAGAAACATTTACTTTTTCTTTTGATAGACACTGTTTATTCTCAAATATGTTTTTATATCATTTTTTGCTTGTAAAAAGAAAATTAATATGAGATATCCATAATAAATTTACAATTTTTTTTTTCATTCTGTATTTAAAGTGTCATCTTGAAATAATACGAAATCAAGCGAAGTAATAAGTTATCTTTAATAAATTTACTATATTTTGAATTTTTTTGCTCGAACCAAAAGTGTATTTTAAACATAATATGAATCTAAGTAATATTTTTTCTGCTTCGGCACATTATAAAAGCGTTAAATATTTTTATGTGGTACATATAATGAGGGAAACTTAGTGTGTCAGCAAAAAAATAATAATCTTTGTTGTCTACGTATAAAGATAAAATTAAACTAGTTCAAAATACACATAAACTATGAATACATTGCTAAAAAAATTTCAATTATGATCATAAGTAAAAAAAAACATTAAAACTTCGGCTATACATGTAAATTATGCATAGACGTATATATGAAGCAAATTTTTTTTTTTAATATTCACATTTTTAATCTAAAAGATATTAGGCGAATTTCTTTTATCCTGTAATCAAAATCAAATAGACTACAATGTTATAGAAAAAATGATTTATACAAAAAATTAAGAAGATATGATATTAATTAAATGTTTTAGAATATTATTTACAGCGATAAACCAATATAAAATTGTAAAAAGCATGCATTAAAAATTAATTATTTGTGATCCAGGCTGATTTTATGTGTTTCTCAGGAGATAACATGAATATTTATTTTTAAATATAACATTTAAAGACACTATATTGTTGTATCAAAATTTTTAAATATTTTTTTTCATAAGATACACACATATATATATTTTGAACATTATAGTAAAAACAAACTTTGATAATCCTATGTGTTTGCTTGTATTTTTCGTACAAAAAAGATTCATTTATAATTTTTTTGCATTATTTAAAAAAAGATACTTTCTTCAAAATGATTTTTTATTTATGGGTATGTCTTTTTTTGATTCGTGATATTCTTAAAAAAGCAAAAATTAGCAAAAGCATTTATAAAACAGATAATAATAGTATTTTGAAGTTCTGATTTCATCAATAGAGTATTAATACATATCTTACACTTTAAAAAAATATAAATTAAAGTTTACTATTCAAATATATTTTTAGTGCACTAGAAATGGGAAAAAAATGTTTGGGAGAAATTAGGCATTGATTTGTTTATCTGCTGATGTCGATAATACCGTTTAGCAATTTTAATAAAATTTTGTGGATGGCAAATTAAGTTTTAACGCGAATTTATGAACATTTTCAAAATTTAATTTCTTACATTCTTTGAATATGCCACCATAATAAAATTTAATCTATTATAAAATATAAATTTCTAACTCTTTTCTCTCAAATTCCACATTGTCTAATATTCAAATATTTTTTTTTGTTCGATCCTTTTTCCTATTCTATTTTTCTTCAAATCTTAATAAAAAGAGTTTGTTTCTTGTACAGAAAATAAAAGCTTTTAAGATTATTTGGTTTTTTTGATTTAAATTATTATCAAACTTAGATATTTTCCGATTTTTATCATGATAAATTTGTTTAATCAAAGCTTATGATTGCTCAAAAAAATAAAATAATCCAATTTTAAATAAATATAAAATTCGGTGATTTTGATTTAAGCTATTTAGGATTATACAATCAAATCTTCTGGCTATTCTATAAACATATTTATAAAATTTAATCAATGTTTATTTTTGGGCTGTTTTACTTTTTAGCTATTTTTAATTGTTCAAGCAAAACTTATGATTGCTCTATAGAAAGATTTGACTGATACTTCTTTTCGCCTCATCGTCTTTACAATCTTAATCGATGCATCTTCTTATCTTAAGACTTATTAGCTCTGGGGTCTTCCTCAATCCTTTTGTTTGTGATTATGCTACAGCTTAAGTTGGTAATTTTAATTTAAGTTATTACATTTTAAATAAATACCAAATAAGTTTAATGAAATATTTATTATCGTAATCATCATGCGCATTGCTAAATTTGTCAATTTTAATCTAGATTCGTCTATCCATTCAACAAAATCTTCCATCCCACCTGAAACCAGAATATTGAGGTCGGCAATATGCTTGTGGCAATCCTAACATCTACCTGTTCTATAAAAGTTATTACTGCGCACATATGCTCTACTATTTTAGATTTTACCATGATATATGGAAGTCTCCTTTTACAAATCGAAGATACCGAAATCTTGCTACAAATAAAAAGTTTATTTACAATCAATAAGGCCATCGAATATATTCTATTTATCAAATTACGGCCTAGGAAAACTTTGGTTGGCTATGTATCTTTTAGCTTAGATAATGCGGCTGCAAGACGGCGTATCTTTCCGATACCTCAATTATAGATGTGATATTGGTTTCGAATATTTAGATGTTATTTATTGTTCTCTTGTTGTATTATTGTGTTTATATTCGTTGTAATTTACTTTTTTTCATGAATTTTTAATTCACTCATCTTTTTTTTAAGGGGTCGAATTTAATCTATTCGATATGTAAAATATATTTAATGGAAATATATCTTATTTCTCATAAACGCAAGACACTTGAACTCATACCATTTGAGAGAAGAAGAGCTGTTGATCAAGATATATTAGGGGAAGGTGTCAAAAGATCCATCAAGGAGTTGTGCAATATTTTCAATAAGCTGACCACGTCTAAATAGATAATAAGAAAATCAACCCATAAATAAATAAAAATGCTATTTTCGAGTGTAACAATGTAAATTTATTAATTTAAATGTTTTTAAAGATCAAACAAAATATTTTTGAAACAAATGATATTATATTGTTGACAGGTGAATACATTTTTGAAATATTGGCAATATATATTTTGAATACATTTATAAATATCTTTGACATGTTATCACCATTTTGCAGAATTCAGTAAATTACTTTTTTGACATCAAGCTATTTATAGTGTGGAAAATCTACCTTTAGATGAATTTAGTTTTCGTTTTTTCTACATTTAATTTCGCATATATGGCATTGATCAATCCGATTACACACAGTATAAACAATTATATGGGATCATTTCCTTTCTGTCCTGCAGTAAACTCGTATGGAAATTCTTATTGCAATAATCAAGCATACTAGTATATGTATTAGATGCTCTAAAAAAAGGCCGAGAAAAGTATGAAAAGATCGAATCGAATATGAATGAAAGCCTTCTGAGCAGCGATAGTAATGATGAAGATGATAATGTTGATTTAAACAAAGATGATTATAAGGATAAAATAAAATATTGTGAGTATTTTGTAGATCAAAATGAATTGGATTGGATATATAATATTGTTAATAGATTCGATAAAGTCGATAAAGGTAATATTTTTGAACTTGAGTTATTCGAAAATCAATATTACAAAGGCGATAATCCTTCAATAAGAAGTTGTCAAGGGTGTAATTACAAAAAATTCGAATACTTTGCATCAGGAGTGCCATATAAAGCCGAAGATGATAATCTGATATATCGTCATAACTACCATACAGAAATTGAATTATTTCTAGGGGATGCCAACCAGATATGTTTAGAATTGAGAAATGATCTGAATGATTTTATTCACTATGCAAAAATGAAAACTATTAGTGAACTTAGTGCAGGGATAATATATTTTGGCAATGAAAAAGCAAATTTTGAAAATGTCAGTGTTCTTAATATTTCTAACTTAAAATATGATTTAGTTAATGGAAGTTTTGACATGATTCTGGATAATGATTTCCATGACAAAAAGCAAATTTCTTCAAGAAAAAAACATTTTTATTCCCATATTAAGTGTTTGTTAGAAAAAAATAGTATTCCACTTCGATTTTTAACGAAAAAAGAGCATGATGAAAAAATAAGAAGATATTTGAGAATGTTAAAGTATGAGAAGGATTCATATCTAGAAGAATTAGTCATCAATAGAATAAGCGAATTGAACCAAAATTTTACCTCGTCATGCATAGGAAGAAACAAAATTTCTTTTTTATTTTTCGAGGATTTATCGGCATGAAAATGATAAATAAAAATTTTTTCTATATGTCAAATTTTTCATTAGTTTTAAACTTGAATATTTTATAATGCATATAGAAATAAAAAAATTATGCTTAATACGATCCAATTTTTTTTAAAACTTATTCTTATTCTATGAAAATTTTTTCATCTGTAGCGAATTAGCTGTTATTGTCCTTAGTGTCAAAGAACTATAATGATCTGTATGAAAAGAAATTAAAGAGATTTTATATGTATAAATATAAATTAATGGTCAAATAAGAATGATATGATGTATCTTTTTTTAATGAAGTTTTAAGAGTATTATTTTGGTATTAAAAAGCCATCAACCTACAAAATTAAAATTTTGCTATATTTTACTCTAAAAAACATAATGTACTATAAGACTAAATGGTAGAGTAAAGTCCCTGCTTTAGAAAACATTTTTTAAGATTGCAGTTATGATGATGGGAATAGGCATGGAAATAAAATCTAGGCGCGACACAGATATAATATATAAATTGTTGAAAAAACTGCAATTTATATTCGACAAAACTGCAAGTATTATAGAAAATATAGAAGAAATATAATTAATACCCACGAAAAAAGCAAAATATTTTGTTTAAAAATGAAAATCACACAATATTAAATCTTTTGCTATCACAGAGATTTATATTATAATAAATATGTTAGCATAATATTACTTGTATATGCATACGGAAAAATAATAAAAGTGTAGCATCAAGAAACGAAATAACATTTAAACATGTTTATAAACTTTTTTTTATACATAAAGATCACAATCATACAAATTAGTGTTTTGCAAATCATGTAAATAACCCTATTAAATAATAATAAAAACCCTGTTATGTTTTCATATTATAAATTGTTAAATCAAGAAAAAAATATCCACTAAAATATACATAAACCATAATATTCTAAGGAATAGTGTTGCTAAATTTATCATTTAGTTTTTTGAGTTTTAAACGATAATTTAGGTATAAAATTTACAAACATACGAAAAACTTTTATTGATGTATGATCGTTTGCCCAATAAAAAGCTCTTGCATCACCAAATTATATCTATAATAATGTGTAATTACAATTTTTTTTTCTATTTTTATTTGGCCAGTATTCAAAATTATATGTAATTAAAATCTAAAGCTGGTGTGTTCTTAGATAATAATTACAAGAAAATTTATATTATATTGTAATATGGTATTTTTTGACTTTTATCTAAGTGATAATAGCTAATTTTAAGTTCGTAATCTTTATTTTTCGTTTAGCTGACTTATGGGGTCGAAATTAAAATACTAATTTGACGTGAAATATGTAACAGAAATCGTTTTGAAAAAGTTTTTATTATAGATATCTCTCTTGTTTTGCTGATTAACGCGAACTAATATAAAATATATATCTTTTAATGAAATTAATAATGGACCCCTTAAGATGCAAAAAAAAACATGAAACATATAAAAAATTTGAAGTATAGCTATGCAAAAGTAATATGATAAACTAATTTAATAAGTATCATAAATATTAATTTAAATTTAGAATGGGCATAAAAAAGGCTAAAGATTTTACCCTTGTTTTGCGGAAATTAAACTTGTAAACTATCAATTTTTGCGTTATTTACAAATATCAACATATTTCAACATAAAAAAATTTGCAACATTTTAGCAATGAATTCTTGTTGACAAGCAATCCCGATAATATATTTTTGTTCTCTTAGTCCTTCGAATGAGGCGGTATTTTTTTTTAACTTCACTATTGCAAAATTATATCACAAATTAGAAGAAATAAAATGATCCAAAATTTTTTTTTGTTTGCAAAAAAATCCAATGTATCTATTTAAAGTAGCGCTGTGTTTTTTAATATCGATTTTGTATGATAAAACGTTCTAGCATGTATCTATCTCTAGTTTAAATATTCAAATTCATATCATCCAGCGAAGGCGTTTATTCAGTATTTATAATCTTTGAAGGAGTTTTTGCAAAGTAGCGGTTAATAAGAGCTAATTTACAGTGTAACTGAGCATTTATCTGTTTTAAAACAGCAAGTTTATATGAATAAAATTCATTTTTAGACATAAGATGAAAGATTTATGCATTTGGGAATGTGCCCTTAAATTACATAGTTTAAGGAAACCAAAACTCTCAATTTTAAGATGACAGTTTAGTGTAGCTGTAATTTTATGCAGCATGGTCATAATTATATTAATTTGTAATTTGATTATAACAAAATTCGGTATCTTATCCGATATCGGTTTAAAACAATAAAAATATATATTTAACTACACATATTAAGATTAGTTTTTAGCTGATATGCCGATTATTGCCGCAAAAATTTTAAATATCACCTTTAATATTATATGGACCATTCTTAATGAAAAAATAACGAAAAATTCCTCGAACAAAAAATAAGGTAAAGGCACCACGTCGAAAATTCCTCTTTGCACAAATATATACTAAAAAATTAATATATATCGTTTGTTGATCAAAAATGACAATTATCACGCGAGAAAAAATTTTCTTGCTTATTTTCGGCTTGCTCTTGCGTAAAAGTTTATGGAAAAAATGAGATCGAAATTCTATAGCTTTTCTAAAATTGTATCTAATGAAATAAAAATATTGTCATTTTTAGATAGAAAAATGACAGAAATTCATGTATAGAAAAATAAACATTATATAATAAAAGACCACTTTCATAGATAAAATAGCAGCTTTCTTGATTTTCGTAATTTATAAATTATAATTCTACAATAATATAAAACACACAAATAAATTCATATTTTAATTGCATATGCTCTTATAATGAGTTTTCTTTTGTGTTAAAGCTCAAAAAATGGCAATATTTTAGATTTTGTTCTTTTACTGGGCCTTTTCTGGCTATAATTTCGAGTTCACAATTTTTTACTTTTCATCAAAACAATTTTTTTTGTCTATTATAAAAATAAATTCAAGTGATTCTTTCACAAAGAAATTTATTAATAGTTCAGAAAAGTCGATTCGTGCTCGAATGAAATTTTTTTAGCAGAATTAAAATAATTGATTATAAAGCATATCTATTGGGAAATTATGCTTGCTAATGTAGTAAGATACATAACATTGGCGTAATAAGGTTTGACTTTATATTAAAAATCTAATAAAAATATTTTAGAATCTTATATAGCAATTATTCACATCATATTGTGGCAGGATTTAAAGCAAAGTATAAGAAAAAACACATATATAATTGTAGAATAACTTTTAATTTTATCGCCGTACACAAGAAAATACTATTCTCATAGCACATTTTATCTTTAAAAATGAATTCGTCTTTAACAAACAGTTATCGTCTTTTGCGAAAAATAAATAGATTCATTATATGTAGATACATTTCTGGATCTATGGAAAATATATTTCTTTTGATTATAATTTTATTCTCATGTATACATAGTATAAGAAAGCGATAAAGGATCTTTTTGGCTACCACATTCTAATATAAGGCAATAGAACAAACCCTAAAGCCCATTATATAAAATAATGTGCCGATCGGCTACTAGGTTTTGATCTGTAGTACTTTTACAAAGTTTTTCATGCAAATTTAATTTTAGGATTATATATTATACGTCAAATAAGATCTTAGATACTTTAAAAACCAAATAAAGTCTTTGATAAAATTTATTTGTGTTATTTATCCTTATTATTCATTCTGTTATTTAAAATTCTTGAATAAGTTTCTTTAGCCTATGTAGATAAAATCGTATTTTTTATATATTTCTTTTGATCAATTCTATCTATTGAGACGTAAGTCATCACATTGGAGATATTGCGAACCTCATTGATACATCTTTTGACGTTTTTCCTGATCTATCTCTATAAACTGCTTTTATTTATTAATTATTTAGGGGGTGTGCTAGCGCAGTTGGTTTGAAAGAGCTTAATAAGTGGCCCGATTTCTAACCACAAAGAACCTCCGGGATTCATATAAATTTACTAAAAACGAGAAGAACCTAAGAGGGTGATCTATTTAAACTATAATAAAACCATAACAAGTTTGGCGAGCCGAGAATAGATTAGATAGTAAAAGTGTAAGACGCTATAAAAGTATAAAAAAAAGTAAAAAACCAGCTTCTTCCTGCAAAGATATATGTAAATGCATTGTGTTGGTAGATTAATGTTTCGATGGTATGTAGATAGAATCCTGTTCCTCCTTTAATATGAACAACCACGTTTATTACAGGTTTAATTCACGGTTTTCAAACCGGTTAGAAGAAATTTCAATCTTTAATTATATTGGTGATTTAGATAAGAAAAGTTTCGTATAGTTATAGAAACGATCTTAAAAGACGAGATTACGAGCTAATAAATAAAACAGGTAAATTTGTCTTGAATTTATAAAGTAATACAATAGATACTTAAAACGTTCGACATTGCAATTATGTGATCTTGGTTATTTTAAAAAATTCAAGTAAAAGCGAAAAGTCAAAAACAAAAATGTATTTAGTATATAAATGTGGTCATTGTATTTTTATGTTTTTAATCCCGATTAACTACGTAAAATTAATATTTTTATTTACTATAAAAGTCGATTTAATATGTGCAAGAGGATAAAATAAGGCATATAATATCGTTTTCTATATATTACAGTAATTTTCAGTATGAATTTAATTATAACGATCTTATGTTTAAAAACGCGAATATGCCATTATTTTGAGCTATATTCGTAAAATTAAAACATAAAATATTACTAAATAATTCCATATTAGTATAAAAATAGAACAAAACTGATTAACACATTAATAAACAAGAATAAAATCATTTTTAAGTTAGGCTTTTATTGAAAAAAAAATTTTTGTGATATATATAATACAAGTTAATATTGAAAAAATTATAAAGGGCTAAATTTTATAATGTATCTTCGTAAAATATATGTGTAAAAATCAATTTGAATACAATTCAAATTTTTAATCTATTTATAATTTATATTATTCTTTCTTTTACTATATATTTAACAACGGTAGCTTAATGGCTCTAAAAATTTTTACATATAAAATTCTTTTTACATAATCCTTCCAATTAAGTTATATAATTTTATTTTTATTTTTTTAAGACCGAAAACTGCAAATGAATTCCTCAAAATCATTTTTATATGCGTTTAGTAAAGCTACTGCGGTATTCCTAGATTTTAAATATAAGTCTTATTATTTTTTATGACCACGATTTCACATCTTATGATGTTTGATATTATTTATGTTTTGTTTTTAATATAATTAAAATTTTAGTAAAAATAAATACATGAACGTACAAAGGGTATATATTAACCTGTCGAAAAATCAGTAAAATCGAATCAGAAAATTTATTTTTAATATTTTACAATACAAAACAAGGTACTTTTTATTTAAAAAGAATCACTGGTGAGGGAATATTTATGAAAAATTTGTTTGAATACATTTTAAAATATAGAAAAGACCGCCAATGTTTGTTTTAAATATGAAGGCATTTTTACATGTAACAAAACTAAGGTGATCATAAATTTTGATTTAGTCGAAATAATTATCATGTTCGCTTCTAAATCAATTTATTATATGAGCGCTTTTAAATTTCATAAAAAAAACAAATATAATGACTTTAAAAATAAAAGACATCTTTCGCTTGGTTTTACTAATTAATACTTATTCATATAGTGATATAAAAAAATAAATTCGTTCCACATAATATATCTAAATGCATAAACTTCTTGAAAAATTTATATGAAAAAGGCTTTGAATTTTACACCGGATCAAGTATTTCGAATTAAAAAAATTACGTGAATGGTTAATGAACAAAATTTTCATTTTTTTCTAAGTCATAAAATGATTATATTCAAGTATAAGATATAGTCTTACCTATGTAATTAAACAATGATATATGTTAATGTAGCTTGAAAAAAAAAGATTTTATATCATATGTAATACTAAACAATAGTAATCCCATGAAATAGTTCTTTAATTGGAATCATATATAAAATTTATATTAGCAGATTCACATATGTTAATTATCAGTTTTTATATGTTCCAGAATATTTATTTTATTTATTCAATTTAATATGTTTTCTGAAATCCTCTTTATACGTGCATTTTTTTGTGATTTTTATTATGATTAATTAGTTAATAATAATTTTTCAAACAATTGCCCATTTAGCTGTATTATAATTTTTTTGTGCATTTAAAACAAACTAAATTTTGATAAAATCTATAATTGATCAAGTATTATTTAATTTTATCTAAATTTTTACTTAAATTGGACCAAAATTTTTAATTCCGTGTATTTTGTCTTAAGCTGCATGTCATTTGCGTAATCTATTTTGTATATACGTAATAGACATTTACAAAATAAAATAAACATATCTATATAAAGTGCTATTTTTGAGCAATAAGAACTATATTATTTCAGATTTAAACTTAATTTTGACGAAATTGGAGAACTATGATAGATATGTGGATAAGTTTAAATGTTTAAAATACAAAACATTCATAATTTTTTATTTTAAGCTTCTTTGCGTACCTCAGTACTTTTGAAATATATTTTGTTTTTTCTAGAATCATATATTGTTTTTATATAATATTTATTTTATTTTTACTTTTTTTTATAAATATAGCTTTTATTTAATGGGTTAGAAAACTATACCATCTAAAAATATTATTAAAATTAAAAATCGTAGAAGTATTCAGTATCTGTAAATCACAAAACAATAGCATAAACTTTCATATGCATAATTTATCAGCGTTATACAAACAAACGTTAAAAACTCGATGTGTGAAATAGATATCATACGATAATTTTTCAATCTAGATCAAAAAATAATTTTCGCATGAATATTATTATATTTTCCTATAATTATTTTTTTCTTTATAATTTGAACTTTTTGCATATTTTTATAAAAGATGTTTTCAATTAAGAAAAAAGAAGATAATTTTGGTGTGTATAATTTTTATATCGAATAAAAGTTTCAATTTTTGTAATGCGTAAAATTACTAATATGCAATAAAAAATACCACCAAAAAAAGTTTTATCTATAGATCTGCGATTTTCAAGTATCTGCATAATTTATTTATATTAATTTCTGGCATTCATCTATTGATTATATTTATAATATAAGGTTTATAATTTTCGTCGAACTTTAATTTAAATCAAAATTTTTTTAATTTGACTTCGAGCTTTGGTCTTTCATGTTTAAAAAGCTGAAAACTGGCAAGAAAAAAGCTTACGGGCCAATTATGTTTGCTCAGTAATAATTCAATTCACATGTGTTGCATATTAATCATGAATTTATTATAAACTTTATCATAGCTGTGAGATTTATAAAATTGTTGCTTTAAATATATCAACATATATTTGTTTTTATACCCATAGCGTTTTAAAAATTATAAGTTTAAATTTTTTTTTCCTTGGAAATATATTGTTTTGAAATAATGTAAACCATAAAATACAGTTAAAGCCTCCAAAATTACAAATCTTATTTCAATTTTTTTGAATTTAAAAAAGGAAAAATATATATATGAGTGTTGTCTTGACATGTATAATAATAGATCGATAAAAAAGTGTGTAAATATAAATACTTATTACCATAAAAAATATTTTGAATTCCATGAAAAAGATTCCAAAAGATTAGTATTTCGAAAGCCGTGAAAAATATCGTTTACTATTATAATTTTATAATATCTGTTATTATTTTCTCTGCTATCGCTATATTCTCAAATAATTTTTTTTTTGCATATAAACATCACAATGCAATTGCTTCCACATATACAGAAAATATAAGTTCAAAAATTATTAGATAATTTTGCTTAAAGATGTTTATGGGGTATTTAGAACTGCTGTGAGCACTACATACAACAAATTTATTTTTTATGGCAGTCTTAGCTTGATTCAAATCACTTTTTTACATCTCTTAATAACGTTACTTATCATTTTTAAACCTATTGATCTCTCTTCGTAAAAATACATTTGGATTTATACTATTAATTCCTCTACATATTTTTATACGAAAATCTCTTAATCTGTTTTCGAAAATACATAGAATTCACTTTGAAAAATAATTTTATTTGATTTAACAGCAGTATTAACGATAAACTGTAGATGTCTGCAGGACAATCACACAATATTTTAAGATATTCTTATCTCAGTCCGAAACAGCCTTTCAAATATTATTTTTGAGTGAAGTATTGACGTTTTATGCTAAAAAAATACTTAAGTAATGGTAGAATAGATCATAGTGAATACATTCTGGGTTATAGAATTCCCTGCAAGATTTAATGGTATAAAAATACAGACGTTATATTTTTTATATCTTACATAATCCTTTACATATTTCTTGCTGTCATTTTTTTAATGTAATTCAGTGTTTTATGGATATTCATTGTTTTTCTGTTTTTTACAATATCATTATTAAATTTAATGTATGAATCCTTAAAAACAGACCAATATATGGGTTTAAGCCTTTATCTGATTCTTTCATGGTGTAAGCGCACCATTTTGAGGAAAATCGTTGGCTTTGAATATTGTATACGCATATAAATTATCTAAATTATCAAAAAAAAATTAAAAGAATTATATTCGCAAAAAAAAGAAACTAGATAAAAATACAATTTATTATTTTTAACAATCGTAAAATCGTTTATGGCGTTAATTCTAATATAAATACGGTGCTTTATAAATAAAAGATACGAATACTTATGTGCTAAACAAAATCCAAATGAGACTAAGAACACATTTTTCGTACTTAATATGCCACTAAAGTCATCGGTAAAATGTTGTTTTTTTGAGTTTAAGTGATAAGAATTCATACGAGAAATTTATTTCATATTCAATCCGTTGAAATTTAGTATTTTAATACTTTGCAGGTTATATTAGCAAAAAAGGCATTAAATACAGATAGGTGATACATTTTTATTTTAATATGTATATAATTTCGGGTATATTTATATTTCGTAAATTATTTGGTTTTCATATAGGATTGTAATTTTTAAAATCTAATTACTGGGTTTAGATTATGAATTTTTTCAATTACTAATTTTCTGCAATATCTAATTTAATTATTCTTTTTAATGTAAAGTGACAGTTAGTTGCATGTATTTGTTTTCTTTCTGGCTGATCTTCTAATATTTGTAATATCATCTTTATAAAATATAATAGTTTTTAAACTCAAGTTATAATTTTTCCTATTATTTAAAATGATTAAAATAGTGCAGTTGTAATTTAGATGATTTTTAAAGTATAAATACGTAATCGTGCAATTTATTTGTTAGAAATATTATTATTTCTCTTATTTAAATTATATAAATTTAAATTACTGCTTGTTTAAAATCCTATTTGTCTTTTTATTTTTTTTAACAATATGTTAAAATCTCAAAAATTTACACAATTCAAAATATAATGCATGGTAAAAATATATTATTACGATTTTTTATTTCAACCAACAGTTTACAAAAATTTGATATAATTTCTGGACCTTTAATATGCATAACTATGACTATAATTTAAAAATCTAAGCAAAAATCAAAAGCGTCCACTTATTTATACCCTTTTTGCACCTTCATATACGTTTCCATGTAAATTTCAAATTGGAATGCAACATCTTAAAAGTTTCCGCATTATTCATTTGATATTGTGCTTCTCAAAGCTTTATAATTTTTTTTTGCATTAATTAGAAAAATTCGGAAATTGACAGTTTTTAGTTATAAAGCGCATTTAAAACGTGTGAAAATTAGATTTTTCGTATAATATTCCACACATATGAATTTTACGTTTATTAGAATTCATATAAGGAATCTTATGTAGTAATAAAATTTTCTTCTTCCGACTGCATAAAAATTGATTTAGCCCATGTGATTCAGAACGCTTTGATTTCATTATTGAAATCTAAAAGATAAATGATCCACAGACCAGCAAACAGATGATAATATTTTATCTATGATATTTATTATTAGCAAGCGAAAAATTTTGAGTTCGCATCGTCATCTATTTATAATAATTTTATATATCATTATCTGATATAAATAGATCATATTAGAAAGCTTATTGTCGTACCAAAAATTCAGATATGCATGAAATATAGTAAACTAAAGGTTTTTATATTAAAAATTTACAGTTCTATACTGAATGATATAGATTTTATGTGTAATTTTAATTAGTTTTTTTATATAATTCTATATTTTTAGCGCTTTTGAGATTCCCTCAACAATAATATATTGTTTATCGAACAAGATTCGGTTATATAAACACAAAAAAATCTTTCAAATACATACAAACTATAGCTTTATTGATAACCAGTGTAAAATTTCCATATTATAAGAAAAAAATAACAAATTTGGTTGACCGATCAGTTCTTTTTTATATTTGGTAATTTTTCTTAAAGATAGAGCATTTATAAATGCTTCAGTAGTGATATATCAAGTCGTAAATACATTTAATGCTTTTATGCGAACAGAGAAATTACCTATACGAAACATATTTAGATGAGCCCGTAAGAAAAGCATAATTTTTTATTATACAATATTTTTATATGAATAGAAAATTAGACAAAAACGTATAATGTATAGAAATTTATGTTTTAGTATATAAAAATGCCACTTTTTATTTTCTTGAAGAGTGCCTAGATCTAGGATTAAAACTAATTTTTCTATCGACAACCGTGTATTGTATTATACTAATTTTCGATATATAATTATTTTTAAAATTTTTTGTTATTATTAAAATCATCTTTTTGTGCTTTAATCTTCTGTAGAATAAAAAAAGATTGTTAAGCATTTTGAGATTATAAAGACTGGTTGTTTGAAAAAATAGTACCTCATATCACTTTAAAATTTTATATCTAGCTGTGTAACTAGAAGATTTGAATATTATATATTATATCGCTTTATTAAGATTTCCAATATTGTATACTATAGTATATTTTAAGACAAATAAATGTGCGCTAAAGATCATGAATAAAACTCATTATTTTAAATGGACGAAAATATCAGCTTACTACCAATTTAATTTAGTAAATTTGAGAAATCGTGTTAGTTACTTTATTTTTCATAAAGACGCAAATTTCGATATTTATCTCGCTAGGTTTCTAGAATTGTATTATTACGAATCATGAACATATCGAAAAATATTAATTTTAGGGGTTTTCGCTCTATTTATCTGTTTAGAAAACAGTAAGATATTACGATAATATACAAATATTTTATCGATGGAAAACACAATTAAATTGCTTATACCTATATAATTTAATCAACAAAAACTTTACATGATAGCTATTTATACATAATATGATTCACATAGACACCACTTGGAATCCTGAAGGCTGTTTATACGGTCAAAATATATGATATTTATATCTTTAATTTATGTCAAAAATGGTTTCCTTGTTTGTAAAATAAAGTTAATATCATTATAAAACTAAATTTCATGTGATTAAACTATATTAATTATGTTTTTATTGTCAAAATCTGTTTATTTTGTGCAGAAAGAGTTTCTATCATCAAAAAAAAAAAAAATTCTGTTTTTGCAACAAAGTACTAAAGTTTAAGGACCTGTATGCAATTCCAAAGATTAAGAACGATAAAAATACCATTTTATGTCAAACGAGTGGAGTAAAGTATAAAATTAAAAAAAAAAGCATTGGAATATAATTTTAATATTCAATTTCTATCACAGTTGTTACAAAAAAACTAATTTTTTAAATGCTAAGAGGATTAAGAAAAAAATAACAGAAGTAAATTATCCTAAAATACATGATTATCTTTATAAAAAATCATTTTTCGCTGGAAATCAATAATTTTTCATACACGAAAAAATAAATTTCATATGTGTTACAATAAAAAATAAAAGACGTAATTTATTTCAAAAATATTATGAATGATATAAAGTCTTGTAAAGCTGTTGCAAATGTATAATAAAATAATTTTGCGATTTTCATTTATAGATAATTTTTTTAAAAGTTTGTTTTTTGAGAAAATAGGAGCTAGATTATCCCGCATGTATATACAATTTCATGTATTAATAGGCATAGATTAAATATTTATCTTAAATTTAAATATGCATCCTTACTAACTTAAAGTAAATAGAAAACGAATCTTTAGCTTGTATTGTATGCACGTCAAATTTATTGATAAAATTAAATAAAATACAAAAAATTTTTTTATTAATGATTCAAATAAATAACAGATTTAAAAAAAGCAACAACTTATATAATAATCCCTATTCAATGTATTATCTAAGCTACCAAAGCATTCTACTGTGATACACCATTATATTATATGTTAAAGTATAAATTGCTTTGTGCTTCAAATAAAAAATTTTCTCACTCTTTTCATATATTTAGAAGCTGTCTCAACTTAATATTAATGCATAATTATATATTTTACTAGTATATACAGCAGTTAAAATTTAATTTTGAGCTCATTGGAGGTTTAATAATCACTGAAATTAATTTCTGAATATTGAACTCATCTTTTACGGATATTTCAAGTGCTTTTGTATTATATATTAACAAATAAACATTGCAGTCATACTTTTTTGCCTGTAAAAATATTTCCTGTGTGAAATATATGACTATTTGAATCCTTGCCTCAACGTTAGATCCCCAAATCACCTTCTATTCTGTAAAATATCAGATATATACAATTGAATAAAAAATGATGCATTATTATAATTTTGTAATGTTAAGCTCCATAATTCCGTATTTTCATGAAATTTAAAATGCTTAAAAACCAATTTTTTGCGATTTTTGATTAAGCATATAAAAAAAGTATTTATCTAAATATATATTTATAAGATCTTTATCATATGATCATATTCTAATTATTACAAAAGCTTAAAATATGTTCTAATGATAAAAAATGCAACCTTTTTCATTCCTCCCGGGCATTATAAAGTATATATATTATTCGGGATAGTATGCCAGATCAAAATAAGGTTAATATAAAGTTCAATGCATATTCAATACAAAAAGTGATAAATTCGTAATATGTGGTATATTTAATACTGTTTTACGGGTAAAAAAATAATACCTACGGATGAAAATGTAAAGTTATTTTTTTTTAATGCAAATATGAAAAATAAACTAACTTTAGTAAAAGTCGTGATCACAGTCGTAAGAATATGGCATATTTCTTAAACCGAAAAGGTTCTTGTCGGGTGGAAGGTTTTCAAAATGATTAATTAATACTCTTGTACAAGTGTATACATTTTATTTAAGATACTTAGCACTGTATGTTTTTATATAGGAACGTAAGATTTGCAGCAGTTTATGTGATTTCTATATTTTTTCAAACGATTTATTTTGCTGAAAACACATAATTCTTATTTTTTATTATGCTAAATTTTATTTCTGGATTTTAATCGACGATTTCTTATTTAAGGTTCGTAATGTTATAGATAGATAACATAGACCTTGATCTTTAAAATTATTTTCGGATGTTTTCGACATGAATTTTGAAATTATATTATATATTTTTAAATTTCTGCGTTAATTAGTGTTTTAATTCAAGCGTTTTATTTTAATTTTCATGTATATATTTTGCTTCATCAGCTAAAATTTATATTTTGTGCTAATCTACATTATGAAATCTATGTATTCGAGCCAAAGAAAGATGTTGTTACACATTTCTTTCTTTATTATAATAAAAAGGTTTATTTCTATTGGAGTAAAAAATCAATTCTAATTTTTTTAATATAATATTTTATGAATTTTTGCATTATTATGTGTTATAAACATTTAAAAATTTATCTATAAATCTGTTGTATAATCGAAAGCCTTATTTATACCTAAAACCCCTTTACTGTGCTGAGTTTCTATTTTTTAAACATATTAGGCCTAATATACATTGTAATATATGTCAAATACATATAATATTGAATGAGTAATTCTTATTCGTGGTAAACTATTCCCTTAATCATATAAAATAAAAGTTGAATTCCCATCAACACACGCATATAAAGATATGTTTTTTTTCTGATATATTATAACACTATTAGTAATATATATTTATAGATTGTTCTGTTATATTTGCAACTTAAATTAATGTATACATAGAAAAAAACAATGAATGCAGATTCCTTTTTTATTATACTACTAACAAATGCATCATTATATAGATTAATCAGTGTATTCGTTTTATACTACAATGTCTACTGATATTAAAGATTCTAATCTATATCTTGCAGTTCAAAAAACCAAGACTCTATTTTTTTTGTCATTTATATACTTTTTGCTAGAGAACTCGTAGTCTAGAGGCAGGTCACCATAATTATTTATTTTATCAACGATTTATTATAAAATTTGATAATCTGTTTACGCTATAAAAATTTCCTATTTCAAGCAACAATATGAAAAAACACTATTTTCAGTATTTATTAAATTTTTAGTGTTTTATACCATATAATTACATTTTTGGATCTAACAGCTTATAAATCAATTTTAAAAATTAAACAATAATAGTTAAATCTGATATTGTATTTACAAAGCAGAAAAACTAAGCTATTCTAAATGTAAAGAATATTTTTACTTATTGAGATATTTTATTTTTCGTGCAGATTTTCTATCCGTCTAAACACATAAAAGTGATTTTCTCTCGTACAGTTGGCGAAGAAAGGATTTTTTAAAATATAAACAAAAAACTAATATTTTACTCATTTCATATCTATATTTTGAGTTTTGGATTTAATTACAATTTATTTAAAATAATACTGTGTCATAATATTGCTTTCAATGCAATAAATGCGCTATAAAATACAAATTTAAATCTAATGTATAAGATTTTTTAACGCGTAAGTCCAAACATGTATTGTTCTGTAATTTATAATTAAAAAAAATTCATTAAATATTTATATGTTCAAAAGTTGTTGGAAAATCTATTATTTTTAGTCTTTTCTATGAAACAAAAGCTAATTCTTAATAGTAAAGCTTATAAACACTTGAAACTAGCTGTGAGGTCCTTGAGTATATCAGAAACACTTTTTTTTAAATTTCCATCGTTTAAATTTTTATCGGATATAAAGCTTGTTTGTGTGCCTGTTTTTCTTTTATATGATCCGGTGTTCTTGTAAATATAATTTTTTTGCTTTCTTTATGCCTTGAAAATTTCATGTGTAATATCATAACCAAATAATTAAATTGCTCTAGTGAATTAGCATTTAGCTACATAGATCATATATAATTGAATAAATATAAACAACACATACTATTTTATTTTTTCTTGGGTTAATTTTCTTTCTATCTATTTTATCGTGTTCAGCGTGTTGGGAATATTGCACATCTCTTTGATGCAACTTTTGACACCTTCTATTGACCTATCTTCATCAAAAGCTTATCTTCTCTCAAATGAGATGAGTTCAAGTGTCTTGCGAAGTATGAGTGCTTGCATGTATGCTTATACTTCATCTGGGATTTTTAACTCTTTAACATTTTTTTTTTATTATTTTGTGACCACCCCATCCTAAGTCATCACATATGGTATTATCCATGTTTTACATTTGAAAATTTAACTAAGTTCATTCGCTAAGATGACATATTTCAAATATTTTTCATTTTCAACTTCAGTTAGGTTATCAAGGTTAGTTATATCTATTTCAATCAGCGTACTCATATTTTCTTTTTTATCGTACGTAAAATATCAGGTCTATTCTGTTTGATTGAATTATCCGATTTTATTCGGGCATCTGCTTTATTTCTGCATTTTCGTTTTCGCAGATCTCTTACTAGATAAGTTCTGAACTTATTGGTTTTCTTGAAGTTTTATCGTCTTGATTGGAGAAAATGAAGTCATCTTACAATTTCATTGTGTCTTCGTGTATAATTATGCTGTTACATTTTCTTGCATCGTGTTGCAAGGTGATACATTGTTTAAATAGCTTCGTTACAATGTAGGCATTTTATCCTCTCACCTAAAAACACATTTCTGCCCTGTATAAAACAACATTTCCCTTCTTCACTTGGTTAACGTTGCCGTCTTTTCTCCTTCCTGATGATCCAAAATACTAACTATAATATTTTTCTTGGCTTCAAAAGGTTTTTCTTCTATTTTACACATTTACTTTCTTGCTGCTTTTTCTCCAGTGTTTGGAAGTCGATGATATATGCATGGTATTTATTTTTAAGATTTCTTCAATTAGTGAGAGATGTGTCTTGTTATCTTTTTCTACTTTTAGAATCGCATCCTTTCAGTTAGCTGTTTTTACTGTTTTCAATAAGATTTTTTAGCTTGTAGATCATCTTCTCAACATTTAATTCGGTATTACATAGCCCAAGTCATAATTGATTTCTCTTCTTATATAATATTTGTTTCTTTACCAGGCTGGAGATGAATAGAAAATTCGTTTAGAATATGTCGTATTATGTCATCAAGTTTAATGTATTCTTCAGGTATTAATTTCAATACACCTATAATGTAATTTGTGAGTGATGTTGCGTTTTCATGAATGGCTTTAAAAAAATTACCAGCATTAAGTTTATGCTAACACAAATTTCTTATTCGATTTAGTATTTGTTCAGCAATTATATCTATAGTTTCTTGCTTTGCTCCGATTTGCTATTCTCAATTACCCCAAGATATTTATAGGCACCTGGGTCTTCTATTGATGTTGCTACATCTGCACATATTTCATGGTTAGTAGCAGACTTGTTTTTTTTAAGGCCTACTTCATTAAAGAAGGTTAGTTTTTCGTCCGTCATGAGTTAAGTGTTTTAGCTGTATTTGATATTAATTTACGGTTAACTATGAAGAGTAGGTGATTTGTTGTATATGAGTTTTCATCGTTCAATACACTTACCCCTAAAAAGCTTTCTTTTAATTTCTGCTTAGGGGATCAATACATAGAACGAATAAAAAAGGTGAAAGGCTGTCTCCCTGTAGTATTCGCTTTTGAATTTTTTAGATCATGATTTCTTCTCTATGAAACCTTATAGATTAACATTTTTACATGTAATCTTTTTCATAAAATACGCTAACCATACTGGTATATATAAAATTAATATACAACATGTAGTAAGTTATATTCTATTGAGTCAAATACTTATTACGTCAATCCACGTCGTATAAAAATGATTTTAATGCTCTTTATAAATGGCAATAATTATAATTGCTTGTTCTTTTGCTCCTTGAACGTGCCTTTTGTCCCTGAGTAATTTTCTGCAATATAATCTCTTGTCTCCACTTCATACTGAATGATTTATGAAACCGTTTTGTCGTGATTTTATAATAATTGAACATACATGTGATTGGTCTAAATTCATTTCCTTTCTTGATATCTTCTTTTGGTTTAAGATATGTCATACCTTAGTAAAACCATTCTTTCTGATTTTTTTTTTCAAAACATTCATCTGATATATGAACTTTTTAAGACTCGCCTTCTTTTAAATGAAAAAATTAAAGATTCCATCTGGTCCAGCAGCTTTTTAGTTTAACGGTGATTTTATAAATTTCATCGAATTCAACTTCTGTTATGAAGCTTATGTTTTCCTGTATTTGAACAAGTGGAAATGGGCATAGGTAATCATTATAATTAGTTTTGCTGTGATTTTCCGTTTTCTTTTCCCCAAATTTTTATGGAAAAGATTTTGATTTTTTTTTCAGAAGCTTCGATTGTATAATTTTTGTTTTGTGCTAATCCTCTGTAGGAGAGTCTTCTATTAAGCTCAATGCAGTTTTTTTCTCTGGTAAAGTCACATTTTCTTTTGTACAGCTATATTTTTTTCTTTAATATTGATCTTTTCTGTATTTACATTTAACATTGTTTTAAATTGATATTCTATGTCTAGGATCATGTTTCTGAATCTCATTATTTTTCTTAATTTTTTTACTTCGTCTTCTTTACTTTACTGCGTTTTTTTTATATAATTCTACTCCATCTCTTTTTCTTTCCATGAACTCAATTTTATCAATTTTTTCCAAAATATATTGGCTGTCTTTTTTCGGTTTTGTTCTGAGGCGTTTGTAAGTCTGTTGTGCGGTTTGTAGCAATACTGCAACATCAGACATATTCTTATGATTCTAGGTGGATGTGATTGTCGTAGTTATCACATATATAGTTTATAAAATATGGATCATCTTTGTAGTATGGAATTTTTCTTGTTCTTTCAAATTCAACAAAACGATGTTTGCTTTTTTTAAGCTTTCGTAAATTTAATTAAATTTTCTTCTACATAAGTCTACTCTTCTATACTCTTCAATTCCAGAATGGGTTGGATCACTTAATTTTGCTCTTTTTGTGTTTTTGACGTTTTCGGCATCAAATCGTTTTACAACCGACTTCCTTCCATTTTCGTCTATAAATATTCTCATCGCTTTTCTTTTGAGTTCTTGTTGGGACAAGTTACATTGGAATTTTCTGTTGTAATATTTTTTGTGTCTCTCCCATCCGAAGCGTGGCATACAATGGAAGCGTATTAGTATTGCTGCATAGGCATCTTGAACCCATTCATCCGAAAAAGATTCTGTTGCGTTAAAGATCTATTAAAATGTCAGATGTTAATTTTGTAATCAATGAGGTTTGCGCATGTTTTAATGCCAACACGTCTTTTTTCTCGGTTACAGCCGCAGTTTTGCATGATTTGTCTTTATAGTGCTCTGCTTCAGATTTTTCTGTTTCACTCATCACATTAAACAACGCAAAAATAATAATAATAAATAAAAAAAATGAAATGTTCAATTTGTGTTTGATATTTTATTACATGTATTTATTATATAAATATACATGTGTTATAATTTATTACGTGAGATGCATGTATTTTAACATAAAAAAAAACAAAAATTAGAAAATATACGCGGTTTAACGAGATTAAGAATATATAAAAGAGAGAACAGCACATTTATGCATAAGCAAAAATGTATAATAAAATACATTTTTTTAAATATTATGAAAATATTTTTCACAATTGTTTCATGATCTAGGAGACAAAAATTACTTTACTTTAATCAATCTTTAAGTTAAACGTATAAAATAAAAAAGAAGAAATATTGGTTTTAATTTTTATTGCAAGTATAATGCCCCCTATTTATTTTTTTGTATCATTAATGGCTTGCATATATTAAAAAAAGAACAAAAATAATTTATTACAAATAAAGAGTTTATATATAAATAAAAACTACAGCTGGTCATCAGTAAATGATTTTTTTTTGCGTCTGTCTGTCTTATTATTTATTTTGAGATTATAATGTTTTTTTATGCGAAGATCCCCATTGACAGTGATATTCAATGTATAAAAATCAAATATCTAATTATTTGCATTTGTATAAAAATTGTAAAAAATGAATCTAGTACATTTTTTATATATATTTTGACCTCAAATGATATTTTACTCACAGGTTGGTATTGTATTTTTACTATTCTGTAAATGTGCATGAAAAAAAACAACTTGGTATAAAATATCAAACAAATTTTGTAAAACAAGGCCAACATATAATATTTTTTTGGACAATTTGTGTACATTTTTTGAGAATAAAAAGGTTTTATTGGTAATATAAGAACCTGAAAAAAAAGATTGATATCTGCTCGCTAATTCAGG
The DNA here is from genome assembly GCF_057557595.1 of Rhyacophila brunnea. Taxonomy (NCBI): domain Eukaryota; kingdom Metazoa; phylum Arthropoda; class Insecta; order Trichoptera; family Rhyacophilidae; genus Rhyacophila; species Rhyacophila brunnea. The sequence goes on along the minus strand of NW_028233338.1, from coordinate 1,251,261 downwards.
TTTAATTTATATATAGGCACTTATAAATCACAAAAGAACAATAAAGAAAATTTTTCGTTTAACATTAAATACCTGATTTTTGTATTTAATACATCTTCCCTAATATTTTTCTCTAAACTTGCATGAATTTTATGCAAATTATCTTATCATACTAAAAGAATATATGTAAATGACCCTAATTTTTTGCAACTTAAACATAATTACAATTATTTTATGTGCATAATACGCTACTTACCACATGATCGCCTGCAAGATTGTTATATATTTCTCATTGACATGTTTTTTTTATATTTAACATTCGCAGATTTTATAAAAATTTTGCACAAATCCTGCTGATAACGCCTAAAAATAAAAAATTGGTCTTGAAATATATCAAAACATCGTTTTTCATGTGGCAAATAGTTTTATATATAAAAAATTAGTACGGAATGTACTTTAAGTAAAATAAAGATGCAGTAGTATTAGCGCATATTTTATTGGATGAGGTTTATAATAATAAAACAACATTAAAACATATAAAATCCATATTAATTTTGCACCAACCACCCATTAAATACATTATTCTTTATAAGAGTGATGTAAAACTAAAACTCACGAATAGGCATATATACACTAAAGAAACAGTTCAATCCGATTTTTTTTAAAAAGGTTATATAGTAAAATTCGGTAAGTAAAAAAATTGTATATTTATTTGTGAATTTATAAAATCCTCCAAATAAAAATATCAATTTATATTTTTCTTCACGGTTATAACAATTTTATGTAAATTTAGGCTGTATATTATATCTATGTTAACTAGCACTAGTTATTAGCATAGTGTGTTATCAAATAATCTAATCTTTTTTTATACATATAAGACACTATTAATTTATAAAAAATGCTTTTATCTACTATAATTATAAGTTTTTCTAAACTTAATTCATACATCCCTAACTAAAGGTTTTTTATCATTTTAATTCTTCCAATTCGATGCATAAATTTTAATCGCGTAAATAAAACTAATGTCTTTTTAATGGTTTAATAAAATTAAATGTAAAGGTTATACTTTTTAATGCCGAATTTATTTAAAAAGGTTATTGATATAAGAATATTAGACATAAAGTTTGAAAGAAAATAAATAACATTTCTAACGTTTAAATTTTGTATACTTTATAAAAATAAAATTGATGTTTTCTGATAATGAAATAAATTCACTTTAAATATATTTAATGTTCCTTTTTTTGTATTTATTCGCCTGTTTTATTCATATATTATAACGTACAAAAGGTCAATGTAATCTATTTTTGTTTTTTATCTCACACTTATTATACCAGAAAATTTGTATATAGTCTTGGAATCTTATAGCATCATTTTTCACATTATAATGACCAGAATCAGTCAAAAGTTAAATTACTTTAGAATGTATATAATTGGACAAATTTTTTTGATGAGAGGATTAGATGCATATATTGTATCGGATCGATGAAAACAAATGCTAACTTTGAAACAAGATGCAAGAAAATGCTAGTGCATGATTACACGCGAAGACACAATGAAATCGTAAGATGTCTCAATTTCCTCCTATCAAGACGATAAAACTTCAAGAAAACCAAAAAGATCAGAACTCATCAGAACAGGAAATCTGCAAAAATTAAAATGTAGCAATAAAGGTTGATACCAGAAAAAAGACAGAAATCTTAATCAAACAAAATGTACTTGATATTTCTTAAATACCATACAAAAGGGAATATGATAACGTTGATTGAATAAGGCACAAAAAGATTAGAAAATTTTACTGAGGTGGAAAATGTAAAATATAGAGAGATTACAAATTGTCAGATGAACTTGGTTCTATATATTCTTTAAAAACAGGAAACATACTATATGGATGACTTAAGATGGGTTGGTTACAGAATTACATAAATTATATGTTAAAGAGTTAAAAAACCCAGACGAAGTAGAAGCATTCATAAAAGCTTTAATACGTCGCAAAGCACTTTAACTCATCATATTTATGATAAAAAAAAATGTTAATTATAGAAAAATTTAGGAAGGTGTTATAAGATGCTCTTACAAGTTATGATGGGTTCCCAATGGGCTGACTACGTCTAAATAGATAAAAAGAAAATTAACCCATAAATAAATAATATTGTACCGTCAGCTAGACTATGATTCATAATATGAAAATTATAAGAATAACAGATAAAATGCAATTTTGGTTTTTTGTAACCTGTAAGATATAAATTTGAATTTTTTTTTATCAGTAGAAATTCCCTGCAAAAACGATTGAATTATATAGAGATAAATGTTACAAGAATTTAATTTCAAATATATCAGAAAAGATTAAGAATATATATATTCCCATATGTATTCTAATATATCTGAATAAAAACATATCTTTATATAGCTGTGTTGATATGAATTCAAATTTTATTTATTATGATTAAGGGAATAGTTTACCAAAAATATGAATTACTCATTTCAATATTATGTGTATTTGACATAACTTAACATGCATATTTAGTCCAATATGTATAAAAATATAGAAAATCACTACAGTAAAAGAGTTTTAAGCACAAATAATGCTTTCATTATAAAACAGATTTATAGAAATCATTTAAAACAAATAAAACAAAAAAAAGGTAGTTATTCAGAATATAAATAAATAAAAAAAATTAAAAGTCGATTTTACATTCTTATAAAAATATAACGTTGTTTTTTTAAAATAAATCAATAAATATCTTCCATCATTTTTAGATGACTCTAATATGTGATTTACATAATTAAAATAGCAAAAACTTTAAATAGACGTGGTGAAGTACTATAAGTACGTTATAAAGTCAAATAAAACGCTTAGATTTAAAAACTAAGCAACGCAGAAATTTGTAAAATAAAAAATATATTATTTAAATCCATGTCGTAAACATCAGGAAAAAGTTGAAAAGATCAGGGTCTATGTTTACCATCTACGCCATATCGATTCTTTATATACAAATCTACGATTAAATTTCAGAAATTAAAATTTAACATATGTTAATAGAATAATTAAGTGTGTTCCATATACATGATCGTTTGTAAAATAAGAATTGCATATAATTACCAATTTCTATTAAAAAAAAGCAAAGAGCACATTGTATCATAATATGTATGTATAAACACGTACAACTGTATCAATAAATCATTATCAAAATTTAACGACCGTTAAATATCTTTTTGGTATCAAAAATATGCACCTTTCTTTGAATTTTAATAATGCAAGTAAGCATTTTTTTCTGGTTTTTTATTATCATATTTGCTCCGAAAAATAATGAAATAAAGACTTTATTTTTATTTGCAGGTGATAATTTATGTCCCATAAAAAACATAACCAATTATACACATGTATAAATTCATATCATTATGCGTGAAATAAGCATTGGACTCTATATTGGTTAAATTTTGATCTGACATATTAACACAAATAATATATATTTTATAATACTCAAGCAGGAATAAAGAGGGCAGCATTATACGATCATTTAAACATAATTTGAGGCTTTTAACAAAAAAAATATGAATATATGTTAAATATCTTATAACTTATATAGATAGGAGATTAATACTTTTTTATGCGGTATAATCAAGAGTCACCAATGATCACAAACAATATGTCCGTTATTTATTACAAATAGCATGAAATATGGAATTATGGAGCAGAACAAGCAAAATTTTTCTGATGCATCAAAAAAAAATTTAAAAATATATAGCCGATATTTTACAGAATAATAGGTGATTTGGGCATCTAAGGTTGAGGAAAGGATAATAGCATATATATATAATTCACGCAGAATTAAATTTTATACGCAAAACAGTAAGACTCATATTTTGATTTAATCATATAAAGTAGAAGACCACTTGAAATATCCTATAAGATATATTATATATTTAAAAATATTTTTCTTTGCATTTTAAACTCCAATATGAATATAGTGAAATTTAGATTACTATACAGAGAAAAATTACATTTTTTTTTATCTATAAATCATACAGCTTATCATTGTAGAAAGAGATTGAATAATTTTTTTATCTTAAGCACAAAGCAATATGTACTGTGACATATATGATAATAGTGAAATCACAGTCGCATACTATTGGAAACTTGAAAAATTTAGATTCCAATCAGAGATAATTATATATAGTTAAATATAATAAAATCTTGTTTTATATATGAAATATTTGTTCGAATCTATAACAGAAAATATTATGTGTATTTTTTTACATTTTAATATAAAAAAAATAGATATTTGCATATTATAAAGCTTTTATGATATTTTTATCTACTTTAGTAAGTAATATGACCATAAAATAAAATTTTAAGATAGATATATGTCTAAAAAGCGTAGAAATTAATATTTTTGTGCCACACTTTAGTCCTGATTTTATTATAACTGACTTAAGAAAATTATATAGAAGTGAAATTCACAAAATTGTTAATACATTTGAGTAATTTAAATATTATTTGTATTTATGCAATACGTAAGTAATCTAGTTTTTGTTGATATTTAATTATTAAACACGAGCGAAAAATTTTTTTTAGAGATAACTGTATGTGATAGTTGTATTATACAAAATGTGGCAAATATATAATTTTATCTAAATCATTCGAAAGAACACTTTTTTAGGAACCGTAAACATTGCGTTTAAATTCAAATTCATTTTGTATATTTTTTTTGTAATTTTATGACAGTTTTCCAATAGCATTCAGTACAAAATGTTGTATACATTATTTTTAGATCTTTGTAATCACATTTAGCATTTAAATAATGATACAAAAAACAAAAACATAAAATTCTGATATTTGAAATCTTTTTATATATTAGAAACTGCTTCTGCCTTCTTTTAATAATTTGAACACAAATACAGCGATGTATTAAGCTTTATCATGGGAAGGTTATTTTTAAAATTAATAAACCGATTTTGACATAGAAAGAACCTTTGATTTCCAATTTATTCTGTGATATTGGATAAATATTTTGACTGTTAAACATCTTACAGACAGCCTTCGTGTTTCAAAGATCGAAATTTTTGTGATTTTGTAAAAAAGAAAATCACTTTTAAATATACGTCTAATATTAATTCTATAAGTATAACTATATAAACTGTGATTTATCGGTATATATTTGTATATTATTGTAGAATAAAACTGTATTATGACCAGATTTAAACGTCATAAACCACATAAACTTCGTATTTTTTATATAGTTGAGGGTTTGTAATAATACGATCCCAGAAAACCGGAATATATAAGTGTACTTTAAATCAGTTTTATAATTATCTAAAATATCAACTTATTACTTCAATTTCTTAGATTTACATAGAATGTCTGATAATATGTTAATATTTTAGATAATTATAAAACAGATTTTTAGTACACTTATTTTTGGCGTAAAAAATAATAGCAACATAAAAAATTGCTAATTTTATGAAGCGACATAAAAATTTTTGATTTAATCCATCGTGTTACACAGAAAGATTATTAATTTTGAAATTATGTAATTTCTTTACAACAGCGAGTTTTTATAATCATAAAAAATACATATTAACTTTTTTATGCGCCATCTAACATAAAAACACATAATGAACTATACAATCATCACATCTACATACATAAAAATTAGTTATAAGCCTTAATCTGGGATATCAGTAGAATATTGGCAAGCAGCAGTTTTATATTCCAAACATAATCTTCCAATGTATACGATATTTTATGTAAAATGATTTTTCGAATTTAAATGGTGTATAAAAAATTTTTTGTTTCTTACGGTCTCATCTATATTGCTATACGATATAAATAAATTATCTGTTCTTATAAAAGCATTTAATATATTTTGGACTTGATATATGACCTATAAAGCATAATAAAATAATATCTTTAAAAAAATTACCCCAAATAAAAATAGAAATGATTGATCAACGGCAAGGGTATTATTTTTTCGTTCACAAAACTATTTTATTATGATTTTTTATAAATTTATAATGCTATTCAAGCCATTTGATGTATTAAAGATAGTATAGCGAATCTTGTTCGATGCACAATGCATTCATGATGAGGAAAATCTAAAAAGCATACACAAAAGAAAATTAAAAAAAAACCTATTTTAATATAACATTAGATCATATTATTGTTTTATAACATTAAGAAAGACACTTGAATTATAATGTGTGAGAGAAGAAGAGCAGTTCATAAAGACTGTCAGAGAAGAACATCATAAGATGTAACAAGGAGCCGTGAAATATTCCGAAGAGCTGACTATGCCTATAAAAATATTATATATATAAAAACTAAACCAACAACGAAAAAAACAAAAAGCGAAAATATTTATACGATAAAGTAATATCTACATAGAAATAAAAACCACATTTTCGTAATTGTTGCTAACATCATTTAAAGATAAAATTCACAGATGAAAATAAATCAAACGCGCTTAAAATGGTACTATAAGTATACATATCTAATTTGATGTACAATAATAAATCCTTAATTAGAAAAGCACGAAATGTAATGTAAATATACTATAGATCATAACATTTTAGTAGATCGGCGCTATATTTAACGTAATAGACTTTAGATTTTGTTCTGATTCTTTATATATTGTATTAAGCAGCTAGAAAGACCCAATATTCATTTCCTATACTATGTATACGAGCATGAACTTTTACCACATTCTGATAATTTTACTTTATTCTGAAATAAACTCACATTTAATGCATACAACAATTTTTTGATACAATACAATACCAGTTTTTTATAGAACTAAACTATTTTGAATCTAAAAGTGGCTAATTTGATAGTATTTTCTTTTTTAAAACGAAATATTCATAATAAAATATAATGAAAGTGTTTTTTCTGACACTTTTCTATGAATTCTGCTACATAATGATGTGAAGTGTCGCCAGATAAGATGCATAAAGTATTTTTTGGATTTTTTATACAAAGTCAAATCTTATTAAACTGAATGTTTTACATCTTACTACAGTAGAAAACTTTATTGTCTTAAAAATATAGTTCTAATTTGATCTTTTTATTTCTATTAGAAAAATAACTGGGAACTTCATGCGATTTTTAATATTATTAATTACTTTGGTTATAGAACACTATAATTTTTATTATAAAAAAAAATGTTTATAAGAAATTTACGAAAAATTAAAGTAAAACTTATAATTCTAATTACAAATTTATTAAAAAAAGATTATAAATCATTTTGATTTTATAGTTCTCACACGTGAGACACCAGTTAAAACTCGATAAAGAATTGTAATTATATTTTTTTTTGTGTGCGTTTCGTCTCTTAGAACTTAATTCAAAGAATAATTTTTAAATTTACATAGAAAAGGTAAGTGCTATTTTTGTAAATAAAAGTGTCGATTTTGATAAGAAATGTTGGTTTTAAATTCATCCGTTTTTGACTTAAATTTTTCTTTAAACGTATAATGATGTGTTAAGAAAGTATTACTGGGTATAGAAAGTAATATCACGATTTTTATTTCTATTTAAAAATTTCAATTACTTTAAACTTTAGACATGATTGCAGTATCAAGCCAAAAATAAGCAAGAAAAATTATTCCTTAATGATAAATAAGATTTTTGCTACTCAAAAGTCATAAATTACTTATTTTGTATATGTTTGTGCAAAAGTAAATTTACTTCGTTCCGCCTTAACCTATTTTTTTGTTGAGAATCGAATGTTCTGATATTTTTATGCAAGAAGAGTCATATAATATATAAGTGGTATTATATTATTTTGCGGCAATTTCTGGCATATTAGCTATAAAATAATGTTTAAGAAATGTGTAATTAAAATTATTTTATTCGTATAGAACCCAATTTCATGTATAAACTGTGTACTTGTATAGCGCAACGCTGTATTTATAAGTGTATGAACGGCGTTTAGCAATTACAGCTGGACGAAAAATGTCATCGTTAAATTGAGAGTTTTTTTTCTCGAAAATACCTTATTAAAAAAGACAATGCCAAAATTTAAAACTTTCATATGAATGGTAAAAAAAATAATCAAATTAATTTTTACTTCAGCTGTTTTAGAATATATATTTGCTTTTATACACATTAAGTGAGCTCATATTAACCGCTACTTACAAAAACTCATGATAAAGATTATAATGATGAAAGAACGCGCATACTAGGATATTTAAAACTTGAATATCCAAACTAAAGATGTAAAAGCTTTGGGTTATTTAAGTTATTATAGCCGATATCAATAAAACTCGCGCTATAATAAATAAAAGTTTAAAATTTTTGTTGCAAGTAAAAAAGATATGTGATTATTTTTTTCTTTCTTATTTTATACTTACTATTTCAAATGTCGAGTTATAAAAAAATTTCGCCTCATTCGAAGGACTAAAAGAACAAAAATATTTTTTCGGGATTGTAAGCAACAAGAATTTATCTGCTGATAAATAGCATATTTTAAAATGTTGATATATTGAAGGTTTGCAAATAAGGCAAAAATTGATAGTCGTCAAGTTTTATTTGCAAAACTAAGGTAAAATCTTCTATGTTTTTTATGTCCATTCTAAATGACCATAAATTTTTTAAATTATTTTAAAAGTTATGAGAATATGTTTGGTTAAAGGATTAAAAGCTGAATAAAGTTATCTGCTAAATTTTGAAAAATATAACCATGTTTTTTTGCATCTTATGGATCCCTTTATTAATTTCATTGCAAAATATATATTTTCTATCAGTTCGCGTTAATAACGATATATGAACACATTTTTATGATCAAATTTATATAAAACATATTTTTATACATGTTTCACGTCATATTTTTATTTTTAATTTCGACCCCATGAGTCAGTTAAACGTAAACATAAAGATTACGAACTTAAAAGTTTTCGATTTACATGTAGTGTAACGCCGGCAAAAAAAATACTTGATAATAAAATTATTATTTAAAATGTAACTATTATCAATTAAAAACACCACCGTTTAGATTTTAATCACATACTTTTTGCATACTGATAATAAAAAAAATTAATATAGAAAAATATATTTTAAAATCACATTATTATGAAAAAAATTTACTGATTTGCAATGTATAATATTGAGTAAAATGATTCTATATCAATAAATGTATTTTGTATGTTTGTTACTTTATGCCAGACTATCATTTCTAAACAAAAAAAAAACGTATAAATCGTTTTAGCAACTCTAAGCCTTAGAATATTTCGGTTCATTTAAAAATAAGCGGATATTTTATTTTTGATTAAACAATTTATAAAATAAAAAAACAGGGCATTTTAATCATTTGACAGGGTTATTGCCAAGATTTATAACACACCAATGTGTATGATTGTACTCTTTATGCGAAAAAAAAAATTTAAACATGTATAAACGTTAATTTACAGTCTTGAAAAGCTAAGAAAATGATATGGTTGATATTGTTGGATCATCAAGATTGATAAAAGATGGCAACATTAAACCAAGTGAAACGAGAAAAATTCTGTTTTATTCAAGACATAAATGTGTTTTTCGTTGAGAGGATAAAATGCTCACACTGTAATGAAGCTATGAAAACAATTGATCACCTTGCAACAAGATGCAAGAAAATCTTATGGCATGATTTCACACGAAGACAAAATGAAATAGTAAATTGTCTATATTTCTCTTATCAAGACGATACAATTACAAGAAAACCAAAAATATCAAAACTCACTCAGTACAAGAGATCTGCGAAAACGAAAATGCAGAAATAAAAGTTGATACTCGAATAAAAACAGATATTTTAATCAAACAAAATAGACCTGATATTTTTCTATACGATAAAAAAGAAAATATGATTACGCTGATCGAAATAGGTATAACGAGCCTTGATAACTTGACTGAAGTTGAGAATGAAAAATTTAGGAAGTATAACATCTTGGCAAATGAACTACGTTTAATTTACAAATACAAAACAAAAATAATACCATATGTGATGACTTGGGATGGGGTGGTCAAAAAATATCATAAAAAATATGTTAAGGAGATAAAAATACAGGACGAAGTAGAAGAATACATGCAAGCTCTCACACTCCGCAAGACACTTGAACTCATTATATTTACGAGCAGAAGAGCAGTTGATGAAGATAGATCAGAGGAAGGTGTCAAAAGATGCAATAAAGAGTTGTGCAATATTTCCAACACGCTGAACACGGCTAAATAGATAAAATCGATAAAAAGAAACTTAACCTATGAATAAATAAGAATAAACTCGTTTTTTTGAAGCTTCACTTCTACTATAAATTCCGTATGCATATACAAGAGATATTATACCAATAGATTTATTTCTTTATAAAGCGTTGTGATAGCAGAAGATTTATAATTGTGTGATTTTTATTAAGTAGGCATATATTTTGCTTTAGTCGGGGAATAAAATATATTATTTATATATTATCTATATACTTGCAGTTTTGTCGAGCATAAATAACAGTTTTTCCAACTCTCTTTATATTTTTTCTTTTACACGGCTCGTAATATTTTAATGCTTATTACCAATATTGTAACTGAAATCTCTTATTATAGTATCATTAATCAGTGATTGTATATTGCCTTTATATCGTCTAGTACATACTGTTTATTAAAGTTAAAAGATTCCCAAACTAGAATTTTGTACTTTATGAGCTTTGTGGTACTAATATACGGCTCTTAAAACATCATTCAATTAAAAAATAGATTAAATCATATTACTGACCATTACTATATATTTATGCAAAAAAACGATCGATGTATTTTTTTTCATACGGATAATATAAGTTCGGTGTGGAACTAAGGAAAATAACAGCTAATTCACTATAGATAATAACGATTTCATGCCACAAGAATACGTTCTAAAATTTTCGGATCCTCGTATAGCATTATTTTTTGTAATTTTACATACATTATTTAATATATAAGTAATAAAACACATGCATAATTTGAAATTAGAAAAAAAAATTTATATATGATCAAAAAGCCGATAAATCCTCGAAAAATACAAAAGAAATATTGTTTCTTCCTAAACATGACGAGGTAAACTTTTTGTTCAATTCACTTATTCTATTGATGACTAAACCTTCTAGGGCTGAATCTTTCTGATATTTCAAATCCATCAAATATCTTCTTATTTTTTCATCATATTCATTTTTCGTTAGAAATCGAATTGCAATACGATCATTATCATTTTCCAAAAAAGCAATGATGTCACAATTAGGATAATTTGCATTACAAATTTGTTTCTTTTTGACAAGGAAATTATTATCCATAACCAAGTCGAAACTTCCATTAACTAAATCGTATTTTGAGTTAGAAATATTAAGAAGACTGGCATTTTCAATATTTGCCATTTAACTCCTTCAATATATAGTGTTTGAACTAAGTAAACATATAGTTTTCATTTTTGCAAGATGAATTATATCATTCAGATCATTTCTCATTTCTAATCGTATCTGGTTAGCATCCCCTAGAAATAATTCAATTTCTGGATGGTAGTTATGTCGATATATCAGATTATCATCTTCGGCACTATAAGGCACATCTGGAGCAAAGTATTCGATTTTTTTGTAATTAATCCATAGACAACTTCTTATTGAAGGATTAATGCCATTGTAATATTGATTTTTAAATAACTCAAGTTCAAAAATAAGTCCTTTATTATCCTTATCGAGGTTATCAAATGTGATATATGACCAATCCAGTTCATTTTCATCTACATCGTCCTTACAACATTGAATTGTATTCTTATAAAAATCTTTGTTTAAATTAACTTTTTCATCTTCATCTTTACTTTCGCTGACTAGGACAATATCATTTTCATTCGATTCGGTTTTTTCATACTTTTCTCGTCCTTTTTTTAAAGCATCTAATACATATGCTATTGCGTCTTGATTATTGCAGTAAGAATTTCCATATGAGTTGACCGCAGGACAGAAAGGAAATGATCCCATATAATTGTTTATACTGGATGTAATCGGATTGGTCAATGCCATATGTGCAAAATAAAATGTAGAAAAAACAAAAACATAATTCATCTAAGGATGGATTTAGTACACTATAAATACCTAGATGTCAAAAAAGTATTTTCCTGAATTGTGCAAAATGGTTTTAACATGTCAAAGATATTTACCAAATGTCTTCAAAATATATATTGCCAATATTTCAAAAAAGTATTCACCTGTCATAATATAATATCATTTGTTTCAAAAAGATTTATGTTACGAATTTAATGAAATTTGTGATTTAAATAAGATTTAAAACTTTAATAAGATAAAATACTTTAATAAGATTAAATACTTTATATTTATTTATGGGTATATTTTCTGATTTTCTATTAAGACGTGGTCAGCACATTGGGAACGCTTCATATTTTTTAGAGCATCTTACAACACCTTTTAATTATTCTTTACCATCAAGCCTTTTTCTTTTTCATATGAGATATCTGTTAAAGTGTCTTGCGGAGTGTGAGAGCTTGCATGTATGCTGATGCTTCGTTTAAATTTTTAACTCCTTAACAAGTGGAAAATATAATCTAAATTGAAGCTTCAAAAATATATATTTAAATTTTCGGAATAAGATAGAAGTCAAATTTGTCATATCATTTTTGTATTTTTTTATAATACGCCAACCGAAATATGTTTAAAACAATTTTATTGAAATTTCTAGCCCCATAAGGACAAATTATTCAACTAAGAAATACTTCTAATTCAGTTTTAACCTTCCCCTTAAGATAGGATTCTTTTGTATGTATAAGAGATTGATTTCAAATTCATGTTGTTATTAAAATTATTTCTAACAGGTTATGTATAGTAATCTTACAGAAAGTATCATAACTACAATGATTCTTCCTTTAATTCTATAATAATGCATCATCTTGTATATAATAATCACAAAATTCTAAATTTAGAAGATTGAAATGTAAAAGGCGCATTAATAAACTATTTCTATAAATATTTTGTAAACCGCGTGATTTTTGGAAAGTACATAATGATCAATATAATTGTGATTACCATAAAATTCACATAAATATTCCTTAAATGTATTATTTAGTTTTCAAATTCAAAGAAAGCAATAAAACAAGATATTAACTTCAATATTACATATCTATCCCTTACTGCTTATCTAAAATAATAAAGACTTTTGATAAGATAATGCTTTCATTGGCATTATTTATTAACTTGATTTTGCTTGTAAAATATATTTTACTATACTTACACATGCGCATGCAAATAAATGTAGGAAATAAATATCAAATCCTATAATAAAACAATAGGCTAATCCCGAATTTCAAATTGTCGCATCTTTAAAGAATATTGAGAGATCATATTTTTTATATGTCCCAAAGCGATTATATATAAAATTTTAGGGAAAAATTTATACAATAGCATGTATAAAATATGTTTTAAATTATAAATTAAATTAGACGTAGACGCAAACACATGAGCTCCTACACACCCCAAGAGACTTGATTTCATCTAATTTGCAAGTAGAAGCTGTTAAAAAGCCTAAACATATTGAAGGATGAATTGACCTTCTTAAAAATTAACAAAATTAGGTAACATGTTACAGTAATGTAGAATTAGTGATTTGTAAGATAATAACTCAATAGATAAATGTTTTATCGTTTTCCACATCGCATTTTTACAGTCTATAATGATTTTTTTCGTATATTTAAGTTTAAAATATTAAAAAGAACAACTTTTTGGTTTTTACTGTTATGTAGATTTTAAATCAATTTGGTTTTACTTTTTTAGTGATTTTATAAACATAAATAGGGCTAATAACAGAAATATATACTGCTAGTATATTTTAGTAACAAAAATTATCAACATAGTATAATGAACCATCTCTCGCTATATAGTTGCTAACCTATACCCAAAGACGAATATTAGATTCTACATATAATTTAATTGCTGGATAATTAAATTGGCTAAAAAAATATATAGAACGGGATAAAAGTTGCTAGAGCCGCATTTATTTTTATTTTTAAGGTATAGTTTGTGCTTGTGATATTTTAACTATCACTTGCATATTTATAAATATGTCTATTATAGAAATTACTCTATAAACTTTGTTCATAATATAGCATAAACAAATATTTTTTTTTCGAACTGACCTATTATAATAAGCTTATACATTTGTAAGCTTAAATATATAAGATAGATAATTTATTTCCTTTTGATAAGTGTATATCTATTAAATTATAAAAACTTGATTATTTAAACATTTTAGTCAAATGATCGGGATTCACATCTGCTCTTGTATTAACTCAAGCTGAATTTTTTTAAAGAACACGCTTGTGAAACTCGAATGAATTCTTATATTCTGATTCATACTTGCTCAAATGCAAAGACTCTTGTTTTATTTATGAAATTGATCATTTTCCAATATTATAGATATATGACAGCCCCAATAAAAAATTAAAAAATAACATAAAGTTATATTATGCCTTTTACGCTAATGTTAGAAATTCAAAATGCATCAGAAAATTCATTAATAGATAATTTTAATATATTTACCTGTATTTTACATGCTTAAGATGTTTTATTGCGTTAAATAACAAAAATATGTTAGATTACAACAATTTTATTTATTTATAGGAAAATTTCATTTTTAACTGTAAATCTTTATCAAACAAAACTTTCTGATCTCTTATAATCAGATTTGTTATTAATCTTTTGGACTTCTCATTTTTGGAATCCTCCTAATTACACTTTCTTCTTTACAGGCATATTAGTTCAAGTGTCTTCCTCATTACTAATATTTGCGCGCCCGTTTCTCTTCTGTAGACATTCCTAACTCCTTAATTGCAGACTTATGGTATTTCATGACCATACTTTCACAATATATGAATCTTTTTACTATGTAATCTATATTTGCACTATTTTAATCAGATCACGACTATAAATTTTTGCTTTTCATAATTCGCTTTTTTGTTATCGAAAATGTATAGTAGATTTACTGCCAGTTATTTGGAAATAATATATTAAGGAATTAAAAATATCAGAGAAAGTAGATGGATACATGCTCATACACTTTGAAAATTATTTTAACGCTTAATTTGAAATGAAACAGTGCATTTGATGAATTTAGAGCAGAGTGTAATTTCATGTGACACAGTTTGGAGTCTTAAAAAATTTCTGCTGAGCAAACTTTGTTTTAACCAAAAAAAAAGACGAGTTTACAAAATTTAGAACATAAATAAGATTAAACTAATTTAGAATATGACAAAGTGCAGAATAGGACAGAACCAGATGATTTCCGTATTTGTTAGGGCTAAACAGTTCAAAGTTTAATTTCCTTTTTTCCGAGATCAGATTAAACTTTCATAATATAATATATTTTTAGTGCCCGCCGATTTGCTTCCTTTTATAATTATTCTTATTTTTCAATATGTCACATATCTAAGTTGAATTTAAATTACCCCCATAATGTCACAAAAATTAACATCAGCTGAATTTAAAGGCCCAAACCATCCCACAACTTCTCGAAACACTAAAGACAGAGAAAGTATGTCTTTAAAGTTAATGTCAGCAAAAATCAAGCACTACCGTAAAGCCTTCCGAAATTAAAAACGAGAAGAAAAACATTACAAGAGTAATGAATGAGATACGTGAGAAAAGGTTAGTTGAAGCTATTGAAAAATATAAATCCGCTAAAAAATTGTCAAACGATTTGAGACCGAAGCATTTAACACGATCTCAGAGGCTTGAACTCACACGAAACCAAAAGCTATCACAGGTCTGGGGTCAAAGAATGCGTGAATGAAATACAAGAAAGTTTATTATTCTTATGCAGAGTAAAGCTTTTTATATAATTTAAATACTTTAAAAACATAGGTTTCGATCTTTTTTATTACAAAAAAAATTATTTATTTACAATTTATTTTAATACCTTTCTTAAAACAGTTTAATCTATATATGATATATTTTGATAACTTTTACTCGAACAAATTCAACTAAATAAATTTCATTTCGATCTTTATTTGCAAACAAATTCATTTAAATAAGATTTATTTCGATACCTTTTTTTTAAAACAAATCAATTTTATATGCGATTTATTTCAGTAGCTTTTATTAAAACAAATTACTTATCTAAGATTTATTTTTATATTTTTATATTAAAACAAATATATTTATATACGATTAATCGGATATTTTTTTTAAACAAATAAATTTATTTTTATTTTATTTGGATATTTTTAGTAAGCTTATTTAAAACTAGATTTTAAAATATATGTTTAGCTGATAAATTAGTAAAACCTTTTATTAATATAAGGAAGATTCTTAAAATTCTTTTTGTAAGGTTTCAATAAGTAATTTATAAAGATTCATTTTAGGTTTTTGATGTAAATTTTAAATCTATTTAATAGTTTAAAATGGGAAGGGTTTTAACATTTCTAGTAATCTCTACACTTATTTTAAAACATGACCTAATTTTTTGTTTATAAATGATAGACTTCTAAATTTGAAATGCCATTAATATACAAGTGCAAGAGTAAAATCATCCCATATGTTATAACTTGAGACGAGGTGGCGACACTGTATCATAAAACGTGCTAGTAGGAACTCGAAGTCACAAACCAGAACGTTGCATATGAGCAAACATAGGGATTCAAAAAACTCTAAGGATTTATAGATCTCGAAACGAGGAGAGGAGTTGAAGAGTACTTCAAAGGGGATAAGATAGCATAAATTATAAAAATGCTGTGCACACGAGAAATCAAACATGTTGTGCTCATGAAGAAAAACTAAAATCATAGCAATAAATTTAGTACCTTTATGAAATATATATTCTAAATTAGAATTTCTACGCCACGAATTTATTTATACCAGGCTCTAGTATAATTTATACTACTATTTTGTATTTATTGGCTATGTTCCTTCTTTTCAAGAATTCCATCTACTGTGATGTAGACAGCCAATTAGGAATATTGAACAACTTTAGATGCATCTTTTAATGCCTCCCCCAGATCTTTCTTCGTCAAATACCCTTATTCTGTCAAATATTATGAGTTCGAGTGTCTTGCGAAGCGTATGAGCGTGCATGTGGCTTCCACTTTATATGATATTTTAACTCCTTAGCATATTTTTATTAATTTTGTGGCCACCCAATCCCAAGTTATTACATAAGGTATTATCTTTGTTTTATGTTTGTGTATTAAATCAAGTTGTTTCGCCAAGATGACATACTTTTAATATTTTTCATACTCCACTTCAGTATAATCGTCAAAGCATGTTATGTCTATTTCAATCAACGTAATCATATTCACTTTTTTATCGTATAAAGAAATTTCAGGCTTATTTTGATTGATTTATATGTCTGTTTTTTTTCTGTTATCAACCTTTATTTCTACATTTTCGTTTTCGCTGATCTCTTGTACTGAGTGAGTCTTGATTTTTTTTTGGTTTTCTTAAATCTGTATCGTCTTGAAAGGTGACAATAGCGTAGTCATTGGATTTTATTATGCCTTCGTGTGTAATTATGTGTTTACATTTACTATAATTTCGTTGCAAGATGGTCGATTATTTTCATGATTTGATTACAATGTGAAGATTTTATGTCCTCACCGAAAATCTCATTCCTGTCTTGATAAAAACAGAGTTTCTTTCTTGACTTGGTTTAATAATTCCGTCAACTACTCATCTTGATGATCCAACAACATCAACCACATCATTATTATTGGTTGCAAATTTTTTTGGTGTATTGTTTTTGCCTTTATTTTACCCAATAGACTTTCTTCAGAATTTTTCTTCAATGCATCGGAAATGGTGATATTGGCATGATATTTTACTTATGATATTATTATATGGTGAGAGATGTTTCTTGTAATCTTGTTCTACTTTAAATATCTAGCTTCCTCTGTGAACTGTTTTTACTTGTTTAAGCCAATTTTTTATCTGGTAGATCATCTTCTCAGCTTCTTAACCTAAATAAAATTTTCCACGTCTGTGTTCATTTCTCTGCGTATATAATGTTTGTTTATTACTAGGCTGATGTGAATAACAAACACATTTAAAATATCTTTTATCTTGTCATAAAGTTTTGCGAATTCTTTGGTTTTAATTTTTATGTGCTAAAAATGTAATTTATGTGTATGGTTGCATTTTTATGAATGGCTTAAAATTCACCCCGATATTTTTTCAGCCATACATAAATTTATTATTTGATTTATATTTTATCTGCAATATTATCATAAGTTACGATTGATAGCACAGATATACTAATCTCAAGCTCTTTGTGTTTTTTATAGGCTGCCGGCTCTTCAGTGAATGTTGCTACTTCTGCGCATATTTCATGGTTATAGCACGCTTATTTTTGTTTATTTCCATACCCACTGCATTAAAAAAGATTATTGCTTTATCCGATTGAGTTTATGTGTTTCTAGAGTTTTGAACATAAATTTAAGGTCATCTGTGAACAGTAGATGGTTTGTTGTATATGAGTTACTAGCACTCATTACATTCCCCCCGGAAAGCGTTCATTTTATTTCTGCTTATGAAATCTATACATAGAACGATCTAAAAAGTGTAAGATTATCTCATCTCGGTATTCATTTAATCAACCTTTTAAATATAATTTGTTCATCATTTAACTTTATTTATATACTTCATTTACGTGATATTTTTTTTTAAAAGACGTTTTCCATGTTGGTAAATTCAAATTTCTGTTACATGATTGCAAGTAGATGTGTTCTACAAAAATATGCCTTTTTTACATAAATCAACACTGTATATAGATAGTTTTGATACTCTTAATTTATCGCAATATGCAAAGAAGTCTGTTCTTTTGCTCCTTGAACGCGCCTTATTGTTAATAACTAGTTCCGTAATCAATTCACTTGTCTCCACCTCATATTTAAATATTTTCACGACCGCAATTGTCGTTCACTTATAAAAATGTAGACATACTATGATTGATCTGCGTAAAGTTTCTTATGGTATTAGATCAGTCGTATTAGAGTAGAACCATTCTTCCTAATATTTCTTTTCCAAACGATCGGTCAATATAATCTGAAGATTGAATTTATATACCTATTTCATCTTTTCAATGTTTAAATTGTAATTTCATCGGTCCAGCAGCTTTGCAGTTCAACGGTGCTTTTCTGTCTTCAAGATCAAATTATGTTAAGAAGCTTATTTTTCTGTTTTTTTACATTTAGAAATGAGCATAGGTGAGCGATTTAACTATTCCTTTCGAATATTTCCTTATCCTTTCCGTACATTTTCATACAAAAGTACTTGATTTGATTATTTGACGCTTTGATTTTATAGTTCTTGTTTTAATCAACCCTCTGTTAAAAAGTCGCAATTATGCACAAAGCAGTTATTTTCTCTGTTAAAGTAACATCTTTTTTCTCACTGCTATGATTTTTTCTGTAGATTCATTAAACGTTGTTTTAAGATGATCATCTATGTTAGGATCATATTTCTTGATCACATTATTTTTCTTACTTTGTTTATCTTCTTCTTGATACCTTCACTGCGTTTTTTATGGTACAATTCTAGTCTATCTCTTATTCAATGCAAAAGCCTAATTTAACAAATTTTTTATAAAATATATTGGTTGTCTTTATTTGGTTTTTTTGTGACACGTTTGTAAGACTGTTGTGCGAATTTTAACAAGACTAAAACATCTGACAATAAACTGGAATTCTTGTTTTGATTTACTTGTCCCCATATTTCTTAATATTGTTTAGAGAATATAAAATTCAACTTTAGTATGGAATGTTTCGTTTCCTTTTGAAAATTCAACATGTTTGCCTTTTTTAAGCTTTTGTGTATCTTTATATTCCTTTTAGATAATTCAACTCTTAAATTTCAAAATTTGATTGTTCACTTAATTTTGTTCTATATGTGGTTTTTGAAGTTTTCGGCACCAAATCGTTTGACAACCGAATTCCTTCCATTTTAGTCCCTTAATATTTTCATCTCTTTCTTTATGTTCCTATTGGTACAAATTACATTGTAATTGATCATTTTACATATTTTTGGAGTTTCAATATCCGAAGCACGGCATACGATGGATGCGTATTAGTATTGCAGTATACACATTTTTTACCATTCCCCAATGAACATTCTGTTGTTGTTATATCAATTCTATAACACTTGTCCTGTTGTTTTTTTTATGGTAAATTGCGCATATTCTAATACCACCTCATCTTTTTTTTCCATTACTGCAAGAGTTTCGAATGAATTGTCTTTTTAGTGCTCTGATTCTGGTTTTTCTGTTCCACATATTCTGCTTGTAATTTTTAATATGGTTTTATATCATTTTACTCTGAACGATTGCTAATCCTGCTGTTAATGGTACGCAGTTATATTCTTCGGCGTAGAATTTTAACGAAAAAAATCGAATATAACTAAAATTTCAAATGGTTCCATTCGTATCACACCAAAACAAAAAAATAAAAAATTCACAAACAACCATAGTTTAAGCATTAATTTAAAAAATTGAGCATATGGATTTTTACAATTTTTTTTTAAATATGTTTGTTTAAAACTAGGATTTATATTCAATAATTAGACTTAAAGATTGTCCCTATGAAAAGACCAGATTTTGTACAAAATCGATGTTTTAGATATTTTTTTGTCATATAATTTAAAAAGAAAGTTTATACTTAACTTGTATGCAAACAATAGAAGCTCGCAGATCAATATAACATAGATAAAATCAAATACTTAATAGTGTATGGTGTAAAAATATATTTTTGGTTCTTTTTTTTTAGCAAACACAGCCATTTCTTATCTTTAGATTTTATTTTCTTTGCTTCGTAAATTTTATTTTTGAAAATTATATTTTTCTGAAATATTTAGATATTACTAATTGCTATATTAAAAACATATTAGTTATGTAATTTCTTCAAGACGAACATAACTTTTCATAAAAAAAGTTTCTAATATTCTTTGCTTTTGGTTAGAATGTGCGTTACACAAATTTTGAACCATAACAAAATCATCCTTGAGGTATTTTTTTTAGCCATTATTCCTATTTATAGCAACCATCTAAACTTATACAAAATAGCAGGATATTATATGGTCACAAAATATCATAAGTCATATTCAGAAGTCTGTAATTTCAACACAACAAAGGCACAAACAAAAAGATGGAAAAACTTCAAACAATATGTCGGGAAAGTTGGATTTGAAGATTACATGATATTATGTATGCTGCTTAATTTGTTTTCAAGAGGATTCCGAAGCTCTACTTGATCAATATTTATAGCTAAAAATCAAATTAACCCATAAGAAGCATTTATATTCTCAAAAGAATGAGATAATACACTAGTAAATGTGTTCTTTAGAAAGATTTACTACTTTTGCAAGATAATTAAATTAACTAAAAATATTTTGAAACATTTTAAAAAATTAGACATATGGGGTATATATGGAGTTAGGATTTAAATTCAAAGTGATGCATACGCAGAAGAACAGGATGTAAATTAACAGTTATTTTAGTAAAAATACATAAAAGCAGTATAGAAGCATTTAAAAAAATAAAAACAACAAAAAGTATT
The DNA here is from genome assembly GCF_057557595.1 of Rhyacophila brunnea. Taxonomy (NCBI): domain Eukaryota; kingdom Metazoa; phylum Arthropoda; class Insecta; order Trichoptera; family Rhyacophilidae; genus Rhyacophila; species Rhyacophila brunnea. The sequence goes on along the minus strand of NW_028233338.1, from coordinate 1,229,755 downwards.
AATATTGTGTTTTAGAGCAATATGAAATTATGCGCAACCGAGAATAAAAAGCCGAAGGCAAATTTCGCCATATATAAAAAAACAAAAATTTAATAGTTTTATTTTTATTTTTTATTGACAAGAACATAGATAAACTTTATGATGAACACGATACTAGATTACAATTATAAAGTTATTTTAGAATGAAAAATCAAAAAAATAGACTAGGCACGATTAGCAAATCATTGAAGCCGTTCAAAACAGGCTTGTAAAAATGAAAGTCTTATACTCTCAAAAATCAAGTCCAAAATTCAAAATGTCAAAAACATCAACGAATTCAAAAAAAAACCTTCTGGTAAATATAAGACAATGAAAAATATATAAATCTTATTTTTTTGTAATTTTTTATATATATTGTGCATCAAAGAAGGAATGAATGAAAAATTTGTTTTTTATACAAACGGTCAAAGTCGATAGTTTTAATGCGTATTGTAAATCAACCATGCCTTCTTTTATTGCAATATTAATCAAGAATACAATCGGAAAGAATAAATTACTATCAAAGAATCCATTTCGCAAAGTATTATTTTTTCAAGAAATTTTTAAATTGCGCATTTTTCACAATTCAAGAAATAACTGCGAACGATTTCAAAAAATATACTAAAAATTCATTTTGATGATCTGAGAAGTTCTTTACATGAGTCATCGAACAAGAAAGCTAAAAAAATCACCGAAAGAAATAGAACAGAAAAGAATGCTTATTCCAAAAATAATAGAAAACAATGAAAAGATGCAAATAAAGTATTGTTAGTGCACATATCATCATTTTTTTATAAGGTGATTATCAACACATTTTTAGTTTTCTATGAAGTTCAGAACCTTTAAGATCTACTCTTTGTAAAAAAATGTATAGATAAATGAAAGATTTGAATTTTGTTGTAGTTAAAAAAGAGAAAAACAGAAAACAAAATTTAGCAAAAAACTTTCATTATAGATAATATTGCTTCTTAACTTATAAATTTCAATATTTATGATAGGAATCATAATAGAAATACTAAATGCTTAGATCAAACTATTAACTCTGAAATATTTTTTTTTTATTTACAAAAAAAAAATAGATAAAATCAATGAATTATATCCGCATCTAAGGTTTGATATAAAAAAACACACAATTTTAGCCGGTATAACCTACATTCATATACAATTTTAAAAATTCACAGAATATTTATTCAGGATGAAATCATTAAAGTTATGCTACATATTTTTTCATATATGTGCATAATAGATTTAAATTTTTTTATTGATGCCCCCAGAACGAATATTAATGATTTAGATGCTCTATATTATGATACTCTCAAAAATTTAATGTTTTTTTTTGGCGGGAGGCGAAAATCTGTCTTTTAAATTAAAAGAAGATTACGCTGCGGCCAATAATAAAGCAAATAACCGAAAGATAAAAATCGTCGTTGAATAAAATTCTAAAATAAATTAAATATATGGAGAATATATAAAGAATATAATAAATATTCTTGCTGTGATACTGTAAGGAAATATATACTGCTTTATTATATTCAAATTTCATATACTGAAGCAGCAAAAGATTCACCTGAGGATATTAAATTATGAAGAAAAAGATTGAAAATAAGAAGTATATCAAAAAGTTCTTCTCATAGTCAAAATATATCATAAAACCAAAAATAAAAAAACGATGTAAATGTTAGGGCTGATAAGTGCATAAAAAACAGACAAGGAATGGTTGAGAAAAAAATTTACAGTTAAAAAACAAGAACAAGCTTTACGAAGAAGAATCAGCAAATAAACATACGGTGCAAAAGAAAATACATATAAGCAACGTTAAAGAAACTATACAAAGTAAGATTTAAAATCTTATTTTATATCACCACGCCAACAAAAAAGTATTTTTCGCTTAAATAAATTAAAGACGTGTATACGAAAATGGTCGAATCAAAACATAGGTTACATATGCAAACTGATCACACTGAAAAATAAAATCTAAGAAATTAAAAATAATTCGAGATAATATAATTAAATAAAAATAACATGTATCTAAGATCAATAATCTCGATTCAAAATACTCTCAAAATAGAAAAATTATGTTTTTCGAATGCTAAATCCACTTTTTCAAAATCTAGTACATTTGTTAAACCTATTGGAGAGGTTTTTTAGCAGCATGTGATAATATAGTTGAAATTTGCGTTCTAAATGCAAAAGATTATAGAATTTTGAGATCATAAATTTTTTGGCATATAAATAATATCCAAAGCTATAAATGATAATCAATAAACTTCGATGTGAATGCACATTCAAAATCAAAAACCAAAATAGCATACGATTCGCACCAGATACCATTAAAAAAGCAGTGTTATCTTGTAAAATAATATTATCTAAGTTTATTAAATGCAGATAATTATCAGAAAAAAACAAAATTCGTTTAGCAAATGCTTAATAGGAACTTAAAACCTTGATATCGCATTGAGAGAGCTTACTAGTAAATGAGTATAAAATTTTTATGAATGATGACAGGAATCAAGAAAAATTATTTGAAAGAATGAAAATTGATAAAAAAAATACATTTATATCAAAAGAAAAAAGTCTCGAAATTTTTATCCACGAATATAAATTAAAAACATTGTTCATATTAAGATATATATAAGAAATTCATTCTGATCCCTGAACCATTAGTCTTGAGAGTAATTTAGACCCTAACAGTAGTATACCAGCTGTTTTTGACGCTTCGCCATTTTATTATATAACTTCTTCAATCGATCATCAAATCTACTTGAATAATAGGATGCGTGATATATAGACTACTATAGTGATCTTATATTCAGAATGAATTTATACTGTTGTAAGAAAAATATGTTCGGAATTAGATTTTCAATCGCGCAAAATTTTACAGTTTATTCTATGAGACTTACAAATATAACATCAGAAAAGAATGAATTATCAGGATTCGTTGATTTCTGTTGCAGTAATTTTGAACAGAATATAAATGTTGATGTTACGATCATAAAGATATTAAAGCCCATCTAAATTAGGATAACGAAAATAAAAATTGTTCGATAGTTGGAATGGCAAATGTGACAAATTCTCTCTATTTAAGTATAGTAATAAATTTGTCGAAATAAGAAGCCAACGTGACAGATGTTATGATTCGTCATACACATGTTGTTGCTACTAAAATACGGATTTTCTCTATCTACGTATACAATTAATAAAATTTCATTTTTATTGTCTTTTATAATACATTAGTTTAAAAAATGTACGATGTTATGCATACATTTATGTCTTATATAAGTGACACATATTTATAATCAGTAGAAATATTGCGTTGTCCTATATTAAAAATGCTAATATTATCGATAAGCACACTAAAATAAAGCGAAGTATAAGAAAATTAAACGCTCACAAAATAATTTACAGCTTAAGAAACAATATTTTTGATTCGGAAACTCGGAAACCTAAGTATGTTCAAAAAGTATATGTTTATACAAGAGAAAATTAATATCAATATATAAAAATGAAATGAAAAATCATAGAGGAATAAAGCATTTAGTATTTCAGGCTAATCAATTATAGTAACAACTCTAAATTTACAGATAAGAAAAAATTATTTTTGTAGGAAGTCCTTGCGAAAATCCTGAAAATTCGTAAGAATTCGTATTATATATATAAATAAGATAAATTGAAAGATTTATATCCTTTGTAACATACATACTCATAAAAAAATATTTACAATGGTATTTTAAAGTCGATTCAGATTACAAAGAAGAAAATGGTGGAAATAACGATTGCATCGTTAGATTCCCTGTTTTATTGGTATCGTCAAATATAAATTATACATAAAATAAATAAGTTTAATTCTATCATATATGAATAAAGAAAAAAACGAATTTGTCGAATCGAAATTAAATTAATGTGTTTAAATTTATATGAAGATATTTTTTACATTTTTAATTTTTATAATAGAATATTTATATTTTATTGATCATAGCATTTATCTAGATAATTTTTTTAGCATTATCATAATTTTTTTTGCTATTTTTTTATGCATGTAGATCTAATTTTGTTGTGCAAATGTTTTATTGCCGATCTTGAAATAGAATCTTATTTTATGCAAAAAAATAATCTCATAAAATATATTTATAATCATAAGAGATTTAAAATAAAATAATTAGTTTCATATCTAATGTACTACAGCGATTATGAAAAAAACAGATTTGTATTATCAGAATATAATTCTACCATGTAAAAAGACAATTGAATCATATCAAAAAATATAAATTATGATCAATTATTTTGTGGTTATCCAACATATCGAATCTATATCTTATAAGCTTCTTTTTTTTAGAAAATTCAAAGCATAACTATTTATACTTAGTCAGCAATAAAAATTTTGTCGTTTTACTGCAAATGTTTATTAAAAATCAATTACAAAATTTTTATTTACGATTAAACATACTTTAATAAAACAAATCCTCCATGGAAGTAAAAAGTATCCTCAATGTGATGATAAATTTTAAAAAAAAATCAAACAAAGAATTGTAGGATTTTCAGTTTTAAATTTTTTTTACAAGAATATAACTAATTCCAACATTTTTCTGAAGCTAGAGAGAAATTTTTGCATTCTATGAGCACGATTATCTATTCATTGATTCTATAAAACCATTATTAAATGTATTATAATATTGGTATTGCCTTTTAAAAGGTTTTAATGTATAAATTGCCATTTAATAAATAGAAAAATTTAAAATTTTATGTCTAATTAATATTTATTTATTTTATTATGTGCATTTTTTGATCACGAAACAGCATAGTTCAAGTCTTAGTGGCTTATTCTGTTTTTAAAATATATTTGACAAAATTTGAGATTTAGCATTTTTATCAAAATAGTGACTTACATTTATAATGTTTTCTATATATATGAAGATGAAGGGGGATAAAATCTATCAAAGTAGAACGAATGCAAAATTTAAATTAAAAAGCCCAAATGATTATATGAAGAGACAAGAAGAATAACTTTTTTAAGCTTCGATTATTATGGGCATGTCTATTATAGTATTACAAATATTTTTCTTTGTGAAAAACACTGTTGATTTAATATCTTCAATGTTTTAAAAATTCATTTGGATTATGTTCGATTGCAATATAGCATTTTATTACTGATTTCTGTAAAAATTTCTAATATCCTCATATAATATTCAAATTTGTGGAATGCATCGGTAAAAAAATACATAGGCAGAGAGGGAAAAGGTTTCTACAGCAAATATATAAATACAAATAGGTATTAATCTCAAGCTATAATCCCAATAAAAAAATGTTCAAGCTATAAAAAATACCTTCTAAAGCCTGTGTTGTAATAGTTTCAAACATTGCAAAATAACATATATCAAAAACTTTGGGCTATACGGAGTCAAATCTAACAAGACCATAAATTTTAACTTTGTAAAAATAAAATTTTATTTTTTGATTAATAAATATGCCTTTATAAATCATGTTAAGAAGCTCAAACCATATCATATAAAAAAAAATTTCTAATAGTTTTGTAGTTATTATATCTAAACAGACCATCTATTATAACTTTTTTTTATTGTAGCAGAAAAACTTATGGAATTTAAAAATAAGTGAAATGTGACAGATTTAAAAAAACTAACTAGCACAGCATAGTTATAGTATGGATGTATAGAAAAAGAAATAAATTTATATGTCAATTTTGTATCTAAAATTGTATTTCTAAAAAATTTTCAAAGTGTAATATACATGATTTGAATTTATAATATTCTATTTATAATTTATATTTTATAGTGTAGAACTGAATTTTTCGATTTAGGCACAATCCATTTTTAACTTTATTAAAGAATAAAGTTGAAATATGTGTTGTTAAAAATTTTATTTTAAAAATCACACAATATCATTAAAGTATCGAGTTATCCCTTAAATCAATATTTTCGGTGTATAAGTAAGTTCTTTACAATCAGAGCAACATTTTTTTCTGCGCAATAAGCAATTATACAAAAAATTTTGACGCACAAAAAAATTACCTATAGTGATGATCAATTACAATTAAATCAGAGCAACAAAAAATACTGATTAGTCAATATATTGACAGTTCTTACATATAAGATAAAGGAATCTATTTTCATATTTCAGAATATCACATATATGTATTCACATACAATACCGTATATGGAATGTGCTTTTTTTTTGTAAATTCAAAATTCTAAGTAATTTTTTGGGTTTATAACAAGAACAGCATAAACAATTTCTATTTTTGATTAGTTTCATTCTTCTTTGGACTTATAATGCAGAAATAATTATATTTTTCATTTGATAGACACTTTTAAATCTAATATATCATTTTATATCATTTTTTTCTATAAAAAATAATAATAAAAGATATCTATGCTTAATTTACAATATTTATTTTCATTCTGTATTTAAAGTGTCATTTTGGCATATACGAAATCAAGCAAAAGGATAAGTCATCTTCCATAAATTCTCTAAATTTTGTATTTTTTTCCTCATAACAAATATGTCTTTTTAACATAATATAAATCCAAGTAATATTTTTTCCGCTTCGGCGCATTATGAATGCGTAAAATGATTTTCATGTGGTAAATATTAGTTAGGGAAACTTAGTGTGTCGGCAAAATGATGTTATCTTTGTTGTCTACGTATATAGATAATCTAAAACTAGTTCAAAATACACATAAAATATATAAAAAAAACAAAAAAAAATAGATAAAATTTAACTATTAATTTATGTGTAAAAAACGTACATATAACTTTGGCTTTACAAAAAAAATTGGCATGAAGCGTATATATAGGAGAAAAAAATTTACTTTTTTTACACAAATGTTTATTTAAAGATATTATGCGAATTTCAGATATCTTGTATCAACATCAATTGACTAAAATGATTCAGAAAAATTTTAATAAAAAAATGAAGAAGATATTATATTTTTTTAATGTTAGAAAAAAATTTTTACCGCGCACTACAAACTAAAAATTGTTAAATGCAAGCATTAAAAATTCATTATTTGTGATTCAAGCTGATTTTTTGTGTTTCTCAGGAGATGAAATCTTTCTTCTGTTTAAAATATAAAATGAAAAGACACGATATTATTGTATTAAAATTTTTTTTTATATAAGACATACATATATATATTTTGAACATAAATAAAAAGATATTGATAATCCTATGTGTTTGCGCGTATTTTTCTATCAATAACGCACAATTATTAATTTTTTGTGTTGTTTAAATAAGCTGCAGGTTTCAAAATATTTTTTTAACTATAGGAATGTCTTATTTTAATTTGTGATATTTTTATAAAAAGCAAAAGTTAGCAAAAGCAGCTATAATTCAGATAATAGAATGTATTTTAGGATTCTGATTATATTATCAGACTATTTTTGCATATCTTACACTCTAAAAAGATATTAATTGAGGTTTTCTACATAAATATATTTTTAGTGGACTAGAAATGGATAAATTATGTTTGGGAAAAATTAGGTATTGATTTGTTTAACTGTTGATGTCGATAACACCATCTGTAGCATAAAATAAATATTTTGGAATTACAAAATCAATGCAAACGCGAATTTATGAGCATTACTAAAATTTAAATTTCTGTTTATATTCTTTGAATATGTTACCAAAATAAAATAAAATTATTTATAAAATGAAAATTGTTAACTATTTTTTCTCAAATTCAAAATTTTCTAATATTCAATTATTTTTTATGTTGATCCTTTTTCCCATTCTAATTTTCTTCAAATTTTCATTTAAAGAGTTTGTTTTTTTGTAAAGAAAATAAAAGCTTTTATATTTATTTGGTTTTTTAATCTAAATTACTACCAAACTTAGGTATTTTCCGATTTTATCATTATATTTTTGTTCAATCTAAGCTTCTGGTTATTCTATAAACATATTTATATAATTTTATCAATGTTGATTAAAGTTGTTTCTATAAAAAGCTATTTAAAATCGTTTAAGCAAAACTTCTGGCTATTCTATAATCAGATTAATAAAATTAAGTCAATGTTTATTTTTGGGCTGTTTTATTTTTTAGCTATTTGAAATTGTTCAAACAAAACTTGTGATTGCTCTATAGATAAAATTTGACTGATAATTCTTTTTGGCTCATCTTCTATAAATCTAATTGATGCATCTTGTTCTCTCAAATTTTATTAGCATAGGGTTGTCTTCCTCAATCCTATCTTTTGTTATTAAGCTGTGGCTTAATCAGGTAATTTTAATTTAAGTTATTAAATTTTAAATAAATGCAAAATAAATTTAATGAAATATTAGATATATAGTTATCATCATGCATATTGTTATATATGTCAATTGGGGGCTGGATTAGTCCATCAGTTAAACAAAATCTTCCATCCCACCTAAAACCAGAATATTGAGGTCGGCAATATTTTAGTGACAATCCTTACATCTACCTGTTCTATAAAATCTATTACTGCGCACATATGCTCTACTATTTTAGGTTTTATCGCGATAAATGGAAGTCTCCTTTTACAAATCTAAGATACCGAAATCGAGCTACAGTTAATAAGAATATTATCAATCAAAAAAACCCATCGAATATAATCTATTGAGGTAATTACTGCCTAGCGAAACTCTTGGTTGGCTCTGTATCTTTTAGCTTGGATAATGCTGCTTTAAGATGGCGTATCTTTTCGATAATTCAATTATAGATGTAATATTGGTTTCTATCAGTAAGATGATATTTTTTGTTCTCTTGTTGTATTATTGTGTTTATATTAGTTGTAATTTACTTTTTGTTAATAGTTTTTTTCATGAATTTTTAATTCACTCATCCTATTTTCAAATTGGGGGTTGAATTTACTTAAATCTATTCTATATCTAAAATATATTTAATGGAAATATATCTTTTTTCTCATAAATGCAAGACACTCGAACACATCCCATTTGAGAGAAGAAGAGCAGTTGATATAGATATATTAGAGGAAGGTGTCAAAAGATCCATCAAATAGTTGTGCAATATTTACAATATGCTGCTTACGTCTAAATAGATAATAATAAGAAAAAAACCATAAATAATTAAAATTTTATTTTCGGGTATAACAATGTAAATCATTTGAAAGAATAAACAAAATATTTTTGAAACAAATAAAATAAAAGCGTTGACAGATGAAAACTTTTTTGAAATATTGGCAATATATATTTTGAAGACATTTGGTAATAATATTTGACATGTTATCACCATTTTGCACAATTTAGGAAAATAATTTTTTGACATCTAGCTGTTTATAGTGTGTAAAATCTATCTAAAGATGAATTTATTTTTTGTTTTTTCTTCATTATATATTTTGCATATATGGAATTGACTAATCCTATTACATCCAGTACAAACAATTTTATGGGATCATTGCCTTTCTGTCCAGCAGTTAACTCATTTAGAAATTCTTACTGCAATTTTCAAGACGCAATAGCATATGTATATGATTCTTTAAACAAAGGAAGAGAAAAGTATAAAAAAACCGAATCGAATGACAATGAAAGCTTCCTGGGCAGCGATAGTAATGATGAACATTATAAAGTGAATTTTAACAAGATAGTTTATAAAGACTCAATAAAATGTTGTGAGAACGATGTAGATGAAAATAAACTGGATTGGATATATATCATATCTGTGGCCTCAAAAAGATCAATAAAGGTAATATTTTAGAACTTGAGTTATTTAAAAATCAATATTACAATGGCATTAATCCTTCAATAAGAAGTTGTCTATGGATTAATTACAAAAAAATCGAATACTTTGCTCCAGATGTGCCATATAGTGCCGAAGATGATAATCTGATATATCGTCATAACTACCATCCAGAAATTGAATTATTTCTAGGGGATGCTAACCAGATACGTTTAGAAATGAGAAATGATCTGAATGATTATATTCATCTTGCAAAAATGAAAACTATATGTGAACTTAGTTTAAACACCATATATTGAAGGAGTTAAATGGCAAATATTAAAAATGCCAGTCTTCTTAATATTTCTAACTTAAAATACGATTTAGTTAATGGAAGTACCGACTTGGTTATGGATAATAATTTCCATGTCAAAAAGAAACAAATTTGTCATGCAAATTATCCTAATTGCGACATCATTGCTCTTTTGGAAAATGATAATGATCGTATTGCACTTCTAGTTGTTACGAAAAATGAATATGATAAAATTAAGAAGATATTTGAGAAAGTTAAAATATGAGAAGGATTCCGCCCTAGAAGATTTAGTCATCAATAGAATAAGTGAACCGAACAAAATTTTTACCTCGTCATGTATAGGAAGAAACAATCTTTCTTTTGTATTACGGGAAAATTTATCGGCTAAAAAATTCATAATTTTTTTTTTTATAATTATAAATTATACATGTATTATATAAAAAATTATAATCGAATTTACATTATTTATTTCGTTTTACTTTTAATACTTTTTAAGAAGTTCGCTTTATACTAAAGGGAACTATTGCTTTACTGATGCGTCTCGCTGTAGAATTCCTCCAGCACTCATTATCACCCGTAATCACCGTGGATTATGCCGTTTCTCATAGGCGGCAGTCATTTTGTGGAGGGAATGTGGTTCTGTCTACTTTCATCGCTAAGAGTTACAAGCTACATACATGTGTTATATAACTTATATATTATATATGTATGTAAAATTACAAAAAATATGCTTAACGAGTTTTCAAAAAATTTTTAAAGATGTTCCTATTTTCCGAATTAATTTCATCTATATAGAATATGCTGTAACTGTCCTTAGTTTCAGACAGAAGTAATATTATCTGTATAAAAAAAAAAGGTTTTTTTTGCATAACTATTAAGTAATGGTCAGTAAAATATATGATTTATTTGATAATTAAATATGTTTTATAGAGCGCGCTTAAGATTAAAAGGCTCAAAACCTACAAATTTTAATATGGCTATTTTATAACTTTCGAAAACATAATATACTCTAAGATATAGCGCAAATTTAGTCCCAGATATAAAAAAAACATGCATATTGAAGTTTTAATGATAAGAATAGTCGTAGGAATATTAAATGTCGTTTTAAAGATAAAGATATAAAGAGTGTTAGAAAAACCCTTTTTATGTTTGACAAAACATGCAAACATTAGAGATAATATAAAAGAAATATATTTTCTAAACCGACTAAAGCAAAATATGTGACTTAATAATATTTATCACACAATATAAAATGTGCTGCTATCACAAAGGTTTATATAGAAATAAAAATATTGTTATAATATCTCTTGTATATGCATAAGGAATATATAATAGAAGTATAGCATCAAGAAACGAAATATATATATATAAATGTTTTTAATCTTTTTTTTATACATAAAGAGTACAATCACACATTGATGTTTTTACAATCTTGGCAATAACGCTATCAAATGATTTAAATACCCTTTTTTGCTTTGATATTATAAATTGTTTAATCAAGAATAAATTTTCCGCATATACGTATATGGCCGTATACATTTTAGGCATATAGTTGCTAAAACTTTTTATACGTTTTTTTTATTTAGAAATGATAGTATAGGCATAAAGTTCACAAACTTACGTGCGACTTTTAATCATCTGAAATCGTTGTTCGCAATATATAGCATTGCGAGTGACCTATTTACTTTCAAATTGATGAATCATAACAATTTATTCATCTATATTGATTTTAGATATTTAATCAGCGGGCAAAAATTCATGAGATTAAAATTTAAACGCTGATGTTTTTCTTATATAATAGTTACATTGTATTAAAAAAAACCGTTTTCATGTGGTTTTTTGTATTTTATCTGCCAATTTTTAAGTTCGTGAGCAAAATTTCTACGTTTAACTGACTGATATGGCCATAATTAAAAATACTTATTTGCAGTGAAACATGTAAAAAAATTTGTTTTTAAAAGGTTATGACCATATATAAATTTTCTTATATTATTACTAACGCGAACTTATAAAAATATATATCTTTTAATGAAACTAATAAAGGAACCCTTAAGATGCAATAAAAACATTAAAAAAATTTTCAAAATTTAAGTAAAATTACATATAGCTTTTTATTCCTATCCACACATATTCTGGTTACTTTTAAATATATTAAAAATATTTATGGTCATTTAGAATGAGCATAAAAAACATAAAAGATTTTACCCTAGTTTTGCGATAATGAAACTTGTAGATCTTCAATTTTTGCGTTATTTACAAATCTACACATATTTAAACATTATAAAATACGACAGTAATCAGCAGATAAATTCTTGTTTACTTGCAATACCGAAAATATATTTTTGTTCTATAGTCCTTCGAATTTTGCGATTTTTTTTTAAACTCAAATATTAAATATAAAATAAGAAAGAATAAAAAGAATTTATTTTTTTTTACTTCCAAAAAAACTTCAATATTTATTTAAAATAGCGCGGTGTTTATTGATTTCGTTTTGTAAACTAAAATGACCCAAAGCGTTTCTATCGAAAGTTTGGATATTAAAATCTTATTAAACCTTGCGAAACCATCTATTCATCATTTAGCATCTTTATCATGAGTTTTAGTATAGTAACGGTAAATAAGAGCTCACTTAATTTGTAAATGTGAATACATCTGTTAAAAAAAAGCTGAAGTAAAAATGTATTCAATTATAAATTATCACATCGTATGAAAGATTTAGAATTTGGCATTATACCCTTTAATTACATATTTTCAAGAAAAAAAATTTTCATGTAACATTGAAATTTATAGTCCAGCTGTAATTGCTACAAAGCCTGTCATAATTATATAAATATTGGCGTTTAGGCATACAAGTAATTGTTTCTTACTAGAAATCGACTTTCATACAATAAAAATAAATATTTAATTAGACATTTTTAAAACATAATTTTCTAGCTTTTATGCCATGAATTGCCGCAAAATAATATAATATCCACTTTTATATTTTATGAAACTTCTAAAAATATAAATTTCATAATGCTTGATACTCAAACAAAAAAATATGGTTAAGGCGGAACGACGAAAATTCTCTATTGCACAAACATATATAAAAAATAAATTTATATCTATTTTGTAATAAAAATTACAATTTTTATCTAAGAAAAAATTTTCTTGCACATTTTCGGCATGTTATTTGTCATATGTTTAAAGTAATTATAATTCTTGAATAGAAAAAAATAAATAGTAATTCTCTATACCCAGTCTTCTTTCTAAACTCATTCTTTTACACATCAATAGAAAATCGTGTCAAAAAAGGATGAATACGATACCAACATTTCATATCAAAATAGACACTATTATCTATAAAAGTAGCACTTATCATGATTTTGTAAATTTAAAAATTATTCTTTGAATTTAGTTCTAAGAGACGATGGCTACACAATAAAAAAATATTACATATCTATATCTAGTTTTAACTGGTTTAACACGTGTTTAGATCATAAAAATTTTAACAATTTATGTTTTTTTTTAACTGACCTTTTCAGGTTAGATTTATAATTTTTTAGATAATTTTTCTAAATATTTTAGAAACAATATGTTAATCTATGTTAAAAAAATAATAGTGTTCTTAAACCAAAGAAAAAAACTATATTCTAAATCGCATAAAGCTCGCCAGTTATTTTTCTAATAAAAATAAAAAAAATTCAAAAAATAACTATATTCTTAAGGCAATAATTTCTGTTAAAGTAGTAAGATATATAACATTGACATAAATTTTTTTTGAATTTGTATATAAAATTCAAAAAATACTCTATGCATTTTATAGGCGACAATTCACATTATAATCAGGCAGAATTTGAAGAAAAGTATCAGAAAAAAACACTTTCATTGTATTTTTATATTATGAATATTTTGTTTTTAACAAGAAAATACGATTTAATAGCATTTTTTAGAATCCAATTGGTTTGGTTTTTTTTTAAAAACTGGTATCTTATTGTATCATGAAACAAATGTATGCATTTTAATATGATAATATTTCTGAATTTAACAAAAATGTTTTCATGTGGTTAAAAATTGCTGCTCGTATACATAGTAAAAGAATACTATGAAGGGTCTTTCTAGCTGCTAAATCTTAATTATAGAATCAGAAAACAATCCCAGTTCATAGAATAAAATAATGCGCCAACTTACTAACAGGCTATAATCTTTAGTATACTTACAATACGATTCTTTTTATATAACTAAGTATCTAATAATATACTTCAAATATAAATTTTTTACCTTTTAGAACCATTTTAAGCATTTAAGTGTATTTTCATGTGTATTTTGTTCTTTTACATGATGTATGCAACAATAACGACAATGTCTTTCTTATTTCTATATAGATTAAGCTTCATTATATTATGTTTCAATTTGTGTTTTTTCGTTTTGAGCAAGTTCTTTCATATAAATTTTATCTATTGAGGCTTAGTCAGCTTTTCGGAATTTTTCACGGTTCCTTGTTACAACTTATGATGTTTCACCTTATATTTTTTTATGAACTGCTCTTCAGCTCTAATTATGATAAGTCAGGTGTCTTGCTTGATCTTCACTAACAATAATATGATGTGATGTTTAATTTAAAAAAGTTTATTTTAAATTTTTTCTGTATGCTTTTTAGGATTCCCTCAACAATAATAAAATGTGTATCAAATAAGATTTGCTATATTAACTTACATACATCGAGTGCCTCGAATTTCAACATAAATTTATAAAAAATCATAATAAATTTGTTATGTGAAGGAAAAAAAACCCTTGCCGTTGATTAATTGGTTATTTTTTTCATTGGATAATTGAGATGGAGAAAGATCATTTTAATAGGCTTTATAGGTCATATTTTTAGTCAAAATATATTTAATGCTTTTATAAGAACTGATAATTTATTAATATCATTTAAAAATATAGATGAGACCGTTAGAAACCTAAATTTTTTTATTATACATTATTTTAATATATATCAAAAATATACACATAAAATATCGAATACTTCGGAAGATTATGTTTCAGCTTAAAAAAATGCCACTTTTCAATTTTCTGAAGATATATCAGAGTAAGACACAAAACTTATTTTTTTACTGTATATGTATTTATTACAGCGTTCGTTTTGTGATTCTATGTTAGGTGGGCATAAAAAGGTATTATGGTATTGTGTAATATTATATAAACTCTTTGTTGAAAAGAAGTTACATAGCATCAAAATTTAAAATCTTTCTATGTAACACACGATTGATAGCATAAAAATTTTATATTGCCGCTTTGACTTCTAATATTGTATATTGTAGAATTTTTTACGAAAAATATATGTGTACAAAAAAATGAAAGTCTACAACTATCTTAAATATTAACGCATTACCAAACGAACTGGGTAAATCTAAGAAATTTTGGTATATTTTTTTTAAAAGAAGCAAATTTTGAAATTTAGTTTTCCGGTTTTCTGAAATTGTATCATTACAAACTCTCAACATATAAAAAATACGAAGTTAATGGCGTAAAAATATGTCATAATACAGTTCCTAACGTACAATAATATACAAATATTTCAAAAAGAATCTCTATTTTTTTTGGTTATACTTATAGAATCAATAAAAGACGTTTATTTTATAAGGCGGTTACCTTTTTTAATAAATTAAATAAATTGCAATCTTTTAAATCCAGTGGCTGCCTGTAAGATGTATAACAGTCAGAAAATATAAACAGAAGCAATTTAATTTATTTGAAATCAAGCAGTCTTTCTATGTTAAAATCGGTTTATACACTTTAAAAATCTCCTTCTTATGATAAAGCTTATGATATCGGTATTTTTGTCTTCAAAATACTTTGAAGAGTGCATAAACAGTTTTTTTTACTATATAAAGATTATAAATAATATTAGTTTATAGAATTTCAACTTTGTACCCATCTTTTTATCTTCCTAATGAGATTCCAAAGATAAAAACATAGCGCAAACACATTTTGTGTCGATGATCTGTAAAAATGATTATTAATAGATAAAAAATAGAAATAATTATAAATTTCCATGCGGTGTTTACGGTTCCTTTAAAAAAAGGTTTTTTTTGAATGATTTAAAAAAACTTAAAAATATGCCACCGAAAGTATAATAAAACATAAATCTACAGTTATCTCGAAAAAAATATTTTTCGCTAGTGTTTAATAGTTTATCATCAACAAAACTAGATTCCTTAAGTATTGCATAATAACATATATGATTACAAATACTAAAGTTCAATGACAATTACGTAAATTTCACATATAGATAATGTTCTTAAGTTAGTTTTTAATAAAAATGTGGCTAGAGTATCGCATATAAATAAAAATTTCCTTGATTTTAAGACAGATATTTATCTTTAATAACAAATTTATAGTCATTTTACATACTAAAGTAAATATAAACATCTGTATAGATTCATTAATTGCAAATATCTATTTTTTTAAGTAAAATAAAAATAAAACAAAAACACACAAAATTTTTTGTAGATTCATAAAAAACATTTTAAATTAACAACATGATTACATCTAATCACTGTAAATGTAATTATATCTGCTTGGAATCAATTTTTATAAGCTTACCGAAGTAGCTACAGTGTTTTTACAATTATTTTATATGTCAAAGTTATATTTCTATGTGCTTAAGATAAAAAAAAGTATTCTATCTCTTCTCTACCATAATAAGGTGTATGAATTTTAGCAAATAGAAAAAAATTTTCTACTAAATACATACACTCAAATTTCATTTTAAGTTTTTTAGAGTTTAAAATGCACTGAAATACATTTTAAATATATAATTCATCTTATATGGATATTTCAAGTGACCTTTGGCTAATTTTAATAACAAATCAAATATTAGTCTTACTGTTTTGTGTGAAATATATTTTGTTATAATCCTTGCCTCATCCTTAGATGTCCGATTCACCCTTTATTTGTGCTATATCCGCTATTCAAATGTAATTTTTTTGATGCATCATTTTAAATTTTGTAAAGTTAAGTCTCATAAGTACATATTTTATATAATTTGCAATAATAATTAACCAATTGTTTGTGACCATTAGTGACTCTTGATTCTATCCCATAAAAAGGTATTAATCTAAAATCTATATAAGTTAATTGATATTTAATATATTTTCATTTTTTTTTTGTTGTCAAAATCTCTAATTATGTTTAAATGATTATATAATGCAGCCCTTTTGAATCCTTCTTGAGTATTATAAAATATTTTATTTGTGATAGTATACTAAAATGTATATTATTTGTATTAATATGTCAGATTAAAATATAATCAATATAGAATTAAATATTAAGATTACGCATAATAAGATGAATTAGTGCATGGATTAAATATTTAATTTTTTTATGGGGCAAAAATTTTCACCTGTAAATAAGAATAAAGTATTTATTAGATTATTTTTTGGTGCAAATATGATATAAAATAGCCAGAAATTATGCTACTTGCGGAAATAAAATTCAAAGAAAAGAGCATATTACTGAAACCAAAAAGATATTTAACAATCGTAAAAATTTAATATTGATTATATGATACAGTTTAACCTGTTTATACATACATATTATGATACAAGGTACTTAATGCTTTTTATTCTATAGAAATGTACAAAATTATGCAATATTTATGCTTTCTTTATTTCTCAAACGATCTTTGCTATAATACACACATAAATATTTTTTTATATATTTTTGAATATATTTGTTTTCATAAAAACATTTCTATATACAATTTGAACATGAAATAAAACATTTATTGTATTTTATTCGATTTTTTTTTGTGTAAACAACATGAATTAGAATATTCTATTTTTTCTTATAGTTATTTCTCCGCTTCTTAAGGTTTTTTTAAGCGTTTTAATTGACTTAATAACGTACTTATTTTACCACATCAACTACAACTTTTTTTGCGCGCTATTTTAAGTATATAAATCATTTATTAGAGTCATCTAAAAATGATGGAAGAAATTTCTTGATTTATTTTAGATTTAACAACGTTATATTTTATGAGAATTTAAAATCGATTTCAATTTTTCTATATCTTTATATTCTGTATACTACATTTTTGTTCACGTTTTATATATTTAAAATATTATACATGAATCCGTTCTATATTAAAGCCTTACTTGTAATTAAACGCCTTTTACTGCATTTATTTTCTATATTTAAATACATATTAGATTAAATATAGTATGGGTGAAACAGAAAAATCAGAAGCAGAGCACTACAAAGATAAACCATGCGAAACTGCGGCTGTAAACAGAAGAAAAAAGATGTGTTGACAGCGGAACATGCACAAACCACCTTAAAAACATCAACAAGACATCTAAACTACTATCGATCTTTACTTCAACAGAACCTTCGTCGGTTGAATGGATTCAAGATGCCTATGCGGCAATCCTAATACGATTCCACTGTATGCCACGCTTTGGATGTGATAAACTCCAAAAATAATACAACGGATAATTCCAATGTAATTTGTCGTAATAGGAACTCAAAAGACGAGCGATGAGAATATTAATAGACCAAAATGAAAAGAAGTCGGTTGTCAAACGATTTGATGCCGAAAACGTGAAAAACGCAAATAGAGCAAAATTAAGTGATCCATCCCATTTTGGAATTAGAGAGTATAGAAGAGTCGCCTTATGTAGCAGGGAATTCAATGAAATATACGAAAGCTTAAAAAAGGCAAGTATCGTTGATATAGAAAGGACAAGGAAAATACCATGCTACAAAGTTGACGTAAGTACTCTCCAAACTATCGATGTGATAATAGACTACAATTACATCCACTCAGAATCTCATGGATATGTCCGATGTTGCAGTGTTGCTACAAACCGCACAACAGACTTACAAACGCCTCACAACACAACCGAAAAAAGACAACAAATAAATTTCAGAAAAAATCGAGCTTTTAGAAAGAATAAGAGATAAACAGGAATAATACAAAAATAAACGCAGTGAAGTATAAAAGAAGAAGTAAAAAAATTAAGAAAAATAATGCGGTCAAGAAACACGATCCTAGACATAGATGATCATCTTAAAACTGTGAAAAATATTTATACAATAAATATTAGAATATTGCAGAAAAAAATAGAGCAGTACGTAAAAAAGATGTGACTTCACCAGAGAAAAAAACTGCTTTGAGCTTAATAGAAGACTTTTTTATAGAGGATTGACACAAAACGAAAATTATCGAACGAAGCTTCAGATGAACAAATCAAAAAATTTTAGATGAAAATGTGGGAAAAACGTACGGAAAATCACAACAAAAATAATTATAACGATTACCTATGACCATTTCTACCTGTCCAAAAACAGGAAAAAAATTGCTTCATACCAGAGATTGAATTTGATAATATAATAAAATCACTGCCAAACTGGAAAACTGCTGGACCAGATGGAATCTTTAATTTCTTCATTAAAAAAATGACGAGTCTTCATTGATATATATATCAGATCATATCAGATGAATGTTTAGAAAATATAAACCAGGAAGATTGGTTGCACTCAGGCACTACATACCTTATACCAAAAGAAGATGTCAAGATAGGAAATGAATTATGACCAATAAAATGTATGTCTAATTTATATAAATTCACGACAAAAGCGGTCTCAAAAAAAATTCAGTATGAAGTAGAGTCAAGAGAATTAATTGCAGAAAATCAGTTAGGGACAATAAGGCGCGTTAAAGGAATAAAAGAACGTGCTCTTATCGATATTGTGATAAATAAAGATCATGAAAATAATTTGTATACAGCGTGGATTGATGTAAAAAAAGCGGTTGACATAATAGAACATAACTACCTACATGCATATATTGAAAAAAGGAATCTATCAGCATGGATAACATCTTTCATCAGAAAGATTACAAGTAAATGGAGTACTTCTTTTAGGTTAAATGGAGAAGAAATCATTAACAAAAGAATAAATAAAGGAATACTACAAACAGATAGTCTGTCACCTTTTTTATTCGTTCTATGTATTGACCCCTTAAGCAGAAAATTAAATGAACGCTTTCCAGGGGTGAGTGTACTGAACGATGAAAACTCATATACAACAAAATACCTACTCTTCATAGATGACCTCAAATTAATATCAAAAACTCCAGAAACACTTAAACTCATGACAGACGAAACACTAACCTTCTTTAATGCAGTAGGCCTTGTAATAAACAAAAACAAATCAGCCACCAAAAATGAAATATGTGCAGATGTAGCAACATTTATAAAAGGCTCGGCAGCCTACAAATATCTTATGGTAATTAAAAATAGCAAATCAGAGCTCAAGCAAGAAACTATAGATATAATTGCAAAACAAATATTAAATCGAATAAGAAATTTATGTAAGACTAAACTTAATGCCTGGAATTTTTTTAATACCATTAATGAACATGCAACGTCACTTTTAAATTACCACATAGGCGTATTAAAATTAGAACCAGAAGAATACATCAAACTTGATGATAAGATAAGAGATATTTTAAACGAATTTTCCATTCACCTCAAGCCTAGTAATAAACAAAGATTATATATAAAGAGAAATGAACTAGGACGTATGCTATGTAATATCGAATTAAAAGCTGAGAAGATGATCTATCAGCTTAAAAATCTGCTTGCAAACAGCAAAAACAGCTCACCGAGGAGGGCCGCGATTCTAAAAGTAGAAAAAGATAACAAGACACATCTCTCATTAATAAAAGAATATCTAAAAAAATAAATAATATGCTAATATTATTGACTCCGAAACATTTGAGAAAAAGCAGCAAGAAAGTCTATTGTGTAAAATAAAAGAAAAACCATTATACCCAAAACTTTTTGAAGCTAAGAATAAGCATATATTTGATATTGTTGGATCATCAAGATGGATACAAAATGGCAACATTAAACCAAGTGAAGAAGGAAAATTCTTTTTCATTCAAGACAGTAATCTGTTTTTCGGTGAGAGGATAAAATGCCCACACTGTAATGAAGCTATGAAAATAATCGATCACCTTGCAACAAGATGCAAGAAAATGTTAGGGCATGATTACACGCTAGAACATAATGAAATAGTAAGATGTCTTCATTTCTCCTATTAAACAGATACAACTTCAAGAAAACTAAAAGGATCACTTCATATACTACAAGAGATCTGCGAAAACAAAAATGCAGAAATAAAAGTTGAGCCCGAGTAAAAACGAATATTTTAAATAAACAAAATAGACCTGATATTTTTCTATACGATAAAAAACAAATATGATTACATGAATAAAATAGGAATAACGATCCTTGATAACTTGACTGAAGTTGAGAATGAAAAACATAGGAAGTATAACATCTTGGCAAACGAACTCGGTTTAATTTACAAATGTAAAACAAGAATAATACCATATTTGATGACTTGGGACAAAGTGGTCACAAAATATCATAAAAAATATGTTAAGGAGTTAAAAAAACTACACGAAGTAGAAGCATACATGCAAGCTCTCACACTCCGCAAGATACTTGAATTCATCTTATTTGAGAGAAGATGAATAGTTGGTGAAGACAGACCAGAGAAAGGTGTCAAAAGATGCATCAAGGAGTTGTGAAATTTTCCCAACACGCTGAGCACGTCTAAATAGATAAAATCGATAAAAAAAAAATTAACCCATAAATAAATAAAAATATTATAGATTGAATATGCATTGTAATAACCGTCAAATAAAATCATTATTGAAGGGGAGGGTTCTTAATTTCATCTAAATTGACCTCGATTTCATGCAATAAAGGCAGTTTTTTTCATCAACAAAAATTATTAACATAAGAAAATTTGTTTATTATCAAATATATTAGAATTATATTACGGCAAAATAGTTAAAAATCAATTCTAATATAATTTTAAATGCTATTCTTCTACATTTAAACTCTTTATTAATTTATTGTTTTTACAGGGAATTTCTACAGATAAAAAAAATTCAAATATATATATTACAGGTTAATAAACAAAATACTTTTTATCTGTTATACATAACATATTTATTAATATAATCATAGTCACCTGACGATAGCATATATTTTTTAGAATTTTTATATATATTTCAGAAAAGGTTATCCCATTGGGAACGCATCAAAACTTTTAAGAGCATCTTATAACACCTTTTTAGATTCAATCTATTAAACTGTTATTTTGTATTTAATTTATGGGTTCAAGTGCTCCGCAAAGTATCAAAGTTTTTATGAATGCTTCTACTTCGTCTGGGTTTTGCAACTCTTAATCATATTCCTTATGTAATTTTGTAACTAACACATCTCAAGATATCACATATGGTATTTTTCTTGTTTTTTATGTACATTAAACCAAGTTCGGATGCCAAGATGTCATACTTCCTATATTTTTCATTCTCAACTATAGTTACGTTATCAAGGCTATTTATACTTATTATAATAAGAGTAATCATATATCCTTTTTATCGTATAGAATAATATCAGGTTTATTTTTTTAGATTAAAATATCTGTTTTTATTCGGGTTTCAACTTTAATTGCAGCATTTTTGTTTATGCAGATCTCCTGCACTGATGATTTCTTTTTTTTTGTTTTCTTGCAGCTGTATCGTTTTTTATAGGAGGAAATAAAGACATTTTACGATTTCATTCTCTTCGAGTGTAATCATACGCTGAGATTTTCTTGCATCTTCTTGCAAGGTTATCAAATTTTGCCATGCATTCGATACAATATATCTATTTTATCCTCTCTCGAACAAAATTTTTCCAATTATATACATTTAAAAGTATTTAAACTTTTGAGTGATTCCAGCAATTATAATTTTAAAATTTATGCTATAAGATTCCAAAACTATAACTAATTTTTTGGTATAAAAAGTGTGTGATAAAATACAAAAATATACTTCATTGACCTTTTAGTACATTTCAATATAAAAATCAAATAGGCGAAAGCATACAAAAAGGAATTTAAATATATCAAAAATAATTTTATTTCTATATCAGAAAAAATCAATTTTATTCTTATAAAGTATAAACAAATTAAATATTATTAATGCGCTATTCTTCAGTCAAACTTGCACCAATTCATTTATCAATCATAAACTTGTAATAGGAATTTGCATTTAAAAGTAATATCTTTACATTTTATTATATTTAACCATTGAATGACAGTATTTTTATTTACGCGATTTAATTTTGTTATCAAATCGGAAGTTTTTAAAATAATAAATAACCTTTATTTTGTTTGGGATGTATATATTAAGGTTAATAAAACAAATATTTATAGGAAATAAAAGCAGGTTTAAATATAGATAGTGGCATACTTACAGAAATATGCTCTGATAGTCTGTTCGCAGACTACGCTTATAACTAGTTCTAGTGCATAAAGATATAATATACAGATTAAATTTACATAAAATTGTTTTAACCGTGATAAACATTATCCAATGTTATTTTTATTTGAAGTATTTTTTTTATAATTCTTGTATCAATATACAATTTTTTACTTGCCAAACGTGCTATAAAAACCTGGTTAAAAAAAACAAAACAGGATTGAACTGTTTCTTAAGTGTATATTTGCCTATTTGTGAGTTTTAGTTATATATTAAGTTTATAAATAAAGTTTGTTTTTAGAGTGGTTGAAATATAGTTTATATGGATTTAATGGATTATATTGTTGTTTAATATTCTAAACCGCATTAAAAAACATACTATGCGCTATTATTGCTGCATCTATATTTTACTTAATAGACATTTCGTTCTATTTTACGCTATAAAAACCTATTTACCGCATGAAAAAAAGTGTATTGATATATTTCAGTGACCAATTTTTTTTATCTGTTATCAGCAAGATTTGTGCATAATGTTTATAAAGGCAGCGAATGGTCAATATAAAAAAACATGTCAATGAGATATATCGTACTATCTTACAGGCGATAATGTGCTACGAAGCGCATCACGCACATAAAATATTTTATTTCTTATATCGTTACATAATGTTGGGGCCATTTAAATATATTCTTACATAATAATAAGATAATTTGCATAAAATTCATGCAAGTTTAGAGAAAAATATTGGGATAGATGTATTTTAAACAAAATTCAGGCATTGAATGTTAAACGGAAAATATTCTTCATTGTTCTGTTGTAATCTTCAAGTGGTGAGTTATTATTATATCCTGAATTAGCGTGCGATTTCAAAAATTTCTCTAAGGTCTTATATTACCAGACAAGTATATTTATCTTTTTAAAACGTATACAGTTGCCTAAAAAAATTATATATTAGCCTTGTTTTGAATAATTTGTATGCTATTTTAGACTAAGTTATTTTTTTTTCATGCACAATGATTGCATAGTAATTATGTAAAAACTACCTACGGGGAGAATATCATTTTAGCCTTAACATATAAGTGTAAAAAATTTACCAGATCCATTTTTTTAAATGTTTTTTGTAGATGCAAATTATAAGATAATTGATTTATATACATTAAATATGACAGCCTAAAAGGATCTAAGCTATAAAAAAACAGATTCATCTCAAAATAAATAGAAAGACGAGTAGACGCATAAAAATATATAAATCCTGTATTTGTAATAAATCATTTTTGTTCTCATTTTAATATGTGTAAGCCATATTTGAAAAAAAAAATACAAATTGGGAATCGTACTTGCAAAAAAAAACAAACTTTTTTTTCTTTTTTAGTTTAATGAAGTTATCTAGAAGATTTTCATTAGAATGTAATTTTTTTATAAACTTAGATTTTATAACAGTCGCGAAATGCATTTTCATGATAATTTGATTTTCTTTGCATACTAGATACAGTCTTTGTTCAAATGTTTTTCTCTTACTATACTTCATTTCTATCTTATACTTTACTGATTGTTTGATCTTATTTTAATTTTTTTTACAAAAAAATACCGCCTATATTTTCTAAAAATTGTTTTCTTTATTGTTATAATATGTGTATTCTACGTAATAAATCATAACTCATGCATATATACAGGATTAATTATTATGAAATAAAATATCACGGAAAAAACTGAGTATATCAATTTTTTTATTTATAATTATTATTTAAGTGAAATTTATATTGTATTCAATTTTATATGTTTTATATGTAGCTAAATACTTATCCATCAAAGCAATTATATTATTTGGTTATGATTTTACTCAATAAATGTTCAAGGCTAAAATAAATTTAAAAAATTATATTTACAAGAACACTGAATTAATAGAAAAAAAGAAAAGGCACACAAACAAACTATTTCATCCTGTAAAAATTTATACTATGAAGGTATAAAAAAAGAGTTTCTCATATAAGCAAGAATCTCAGTGTTAGTTTGAAGTGTTTATAGAATAGTTATAAGAATTTTTTTCGTTTCATAGATATAGACTCATACAATAGATTTTAGCACAACTATTAAAGCTGCAAATTATTTTTAAGATTGTTTTAAATTTAGAATACGCAGAACAACATTATGTTTGGGCTTGTGTGTCTAACAATTTTATACATTAGATTGAAATTTGTATTTTATAGCGTATTATTCGGAATTGAAAGCTTTATGATGCAACATTTAGATTTAAAATATATTGTAATTAAATCCAAAATTCACCATAAAGATATGTAATGAGTAAAATATTTTTTTTGTTTATATTTAAAAAAAAATCATTTCTTCGCCATCTGCGTGAATGAAAAACACTAAAATGTGTTTAGATGGATTAGAAAAATATATGATGAAAATCGCAATATCTCAATAAGTAAAAAATTATTCTTTACATTTAGAATAGCTTTGATTTTCTGCTTTGCAAATACAATATTAGATTCAACTATTATTGTTTTTTTTTAAAATTGATTTGTAAGCTGTTTGAACTAAAAATATAATTTATTGGTATAAAACACTTGAAATTTTATAAATACTGAAAATAAGGTTTTTTTAATAATTGTATTACTTAAAATGTGATTTTTTTATAGCGTCAAAAGACAATAATTTCAAATTTTATATAAAATCATGATAAAATAAATATATATGGTGACCTGCATTTAGACTACGAGTTCTCGAGCAAAAACTATATGAATGACAAATAAAATACAGTCTTGGTTTTTTGAACTGCAATATATAGATTAGAATCTTTTTTATCATTAGACATTCCCAGTAAAAAACGATAAACTGATTAATTAGTATAGAGATGTTTTTTGAAGCAGTATAAAAATATAATAATCAGCATATATTGTTTTTTTACTATGTATATTAATGCAATTTGCATATTCATCAGAACAGATTATAATTAATATTACCAAACGTATTCTAATATATCAGAAAGAAAATATCTTTATATAGCTGTGTTAATATGATTACTTTTATTTTATATGATTATCATAATTTTTAACCACAGATAAGATTTATCCCCTAGAATAATTTATGTTTTTGACATAAATTGCAATGCATATTTAGTCTAATATGTAAAAGAATATAGATGATCTTTACAGTAAAAGAGATTTAAGTACTAATGTTGCTTTAATTATACATTAGATGTATAGATAATATTTTAAATGACTATTTATACGTAAAAATGAGCATTTCGTATATTATATGTTATAAAAAATTGAAATCGATTTTATATTCTTATATAAATACTAAATTTTTTACTAAAATAAACGAAGAAATATGCTCCGACATCTTTATATAGCTTGAATAAATAATCATCATTTCATAAATTAACACAAAATATGAATTATAGCTGATGAAGCAAAAAATGTTTCTATGAAAATTAAAAAAAAAGCTTGGATTTAAACACTAAGAAACGCAGAAATAAAAAATATAATATAATATTCAAATTCATGTCGTAAAAATCTAAATATATAAGGTTTAAGTTCTTTATTTACTATCTTAAACATCTCAATTCTTTTATAGAAACTACGATTACGATTTAGAAATTAAGTTATAAAATAAAGTAAAAAAATATGTGTTTTCCGTAATATAAAACATTTGAGAAAATATAGAATTTACAGGTACTGCTATTTTTATAGATTCTTTTAGATTAAAAACAATACAGTACTATGTATCTTTACTTAAAATAATAACACTGTTACAAAGTATCACTTAATCATTATAAAACTTTCCACCCGATAAGTATCTTTTTGGTTTCAATATTATTACCTATTCTTATAGATTTAATGTCTCAAGCAGCATGATTTCTTTGTATTTATAATCATATTTGCATAAAAAAAGAAATGAAAAATGTCTTTATATTTAAATTCGCAGGTGTATATTTTTGTCTCATGAAAAAAATAACCAATTATACTCATGTACTAATAAATGAAATTTAGCGAGAAAAAAGCATTTGACTCTATATTAGTTGTATGTTGATCTGACATACCATCATAAAAAATTTATATTTTATAATATCTAAGAAGGAAGGGAAAAGGCTGCATTTATACGATTTAAATATAATTTATAGCTTTTATAACAAAAAAAATAATATTTTGATATATATCTGTTAACTTTTATATATTAGATTTATACTTTTTATGGGATAGAACTAAGAGTCACCAATGATCACAAACAATGTGTCCGTTATATATTGCAAAAAAAATAAAATATGCAATTATTGAGCTTATAATTACATAAATTTAATATTGTATATGAAAATTCAATCATGTATAGCTGATATTTTACAGATTATAAATGATTTCGTTATCTAAGGTTGAGGCAAGGTTTATAGCATATTTAAGTTTCGCGCAGGAAATAATCTTTTACGAAAAAACTGTAAGACTTAAATGTTACTTTGTTATCATAAACAGCCAAAAAGATACTTGAAATATCCGTATAAAATGAATAAAATATTAAAATATATTCAAAGTGCATATTTAACTTAAAAAATTAAAAATAAAATTTCGATTGCTGTATTTATATGAAGAAGTGGATTTTATCAATTTATTTGATATTTTTACAGCTTAACATTGTAGGCAACGAAATAGAAAAATTTTTTTATCCCAAGAATAAAGCTAACCATACATTGAAATTATTTATAAAGTGAAATCACAGTAGCATACTCTGGTAACCAAAAAAAAATAGATTCCAATCAGCGAAGATTACATATAGAGTGCTTATATGCAATCATGTACTTTATTTGAAATATTTTATTAATCTATAACAAAAATTTTTCAATTTTATTTTTTTTTATTAAAGAAATTGATATTCACATATATCAACAGCTTTTATCTTATATAATAACTTTAAATTGGTAACGAGGCTGTAAATTTTGAATTTTAGCTAGATAATTGCGTAAAAAGCCAGGAAATTATTTATATGAACGCGATAATCTACCTCCTTATAGCTAAAAAATAAACTGTAGAAAGAATTATCTCCTAGCCAAATCTACATATCTAATAATACATTTAGAGTGAATATTATCTTATCTGTATATATGTAATACATAAGAAATCGATTTTTTGTTCATGATATTTTTGAATTTATACGAAATTTTTTTTTGAGGATAACTGTGATAATAGTTGTATTATGCTTTTAGTGGCATATATATAAAGTTATTATGATCATTCAAAAGAATACCTTTTATGTAACCGTTAAAAATGCTTTTAAATCTAAATTCATTTCTATTTTTTTTTGTGATTTGTAAACATTTTTCATATCGCATTCAACAAAAAATGTTGTATACATTATTTTTCGATCTTTGAAATTACATTTAGCGATTAAATAATGATACCAAGTTGCAAAAACATAAAATGTATATATTTAATATCATTTTGTTATATTAGAAACTGCCTCTGCCTTCTTTAAGTCATTTGAACACAAAAATAGCGATGTATTAAGCTTTATCATTTGAAGGTTATTTTTATAATGTATTAACCAATTTTGACATAGAAAGAACCTTTGATTTCCATTTAATGAAAAGACTTTCGAATAAATATTTTGACTGGTAAACATCTTACAGACAGCCTTCGGGTTTAAAAGATCGTAATTTATGTGATTTTATGAAGAAGAAATTAGCTTTCCAAAATTTACGTCTTTTATAGATTCCATAGGTATAAACATAAAAACTGTGAATCATCGGTAAATATTTGTTTATTATTGTAGAATAAAACTGTTGTTATGCAGTTTTATATGGCATAAATCTCTCAAACGTCGTATTTTTTAAATAGTGAAGAGTTTGTAATGATACAACGTCAGAAAACCGGAATATATAAATGTCAAAATTTGATATTTTAATACAAAAATTAAACATAATTTCTTGGATTTAATATGTAAGTTTGATAATAAGCTGATATTTTAGGAAATTTTAACACTGATTTTTAGTACACATTCAATTGGCGCAAAAAATTCTACCAATATACAATATTGAAAATTAAATGATGCGATTAAAAATCTACATAAAATCCTCCTGTTAAATAGAAAGATTTTAAATTTATCTGTGATTTCACTTCCATACAACAATGAGTTTATAAAATCATACAAAATACTACATTACCTTTTTATGCGCACCTAACAAAGAAGCACAAACAGAAGTCTAAAAAGACACATCTTTATCTAAAAAAATAAGTTTTAAGCTACCCTGAAATATTTTTAAAAATAAATAAAGGCATAATTTCATGCTGAAACGTAAGATACGAAGTATAAGATATTTTAAGTCAAAATTTTTGATTTATTCTTAAATGATGTATAATAAAAAAAATTGCGTTTCTTGCGGTCAATTCACTATTGTTGTATAATATATATAAATCAACTGCTCTTATGAAAGCAATAAATATATTTAAAACAAAATATGACCTATAAAGCATATT